>NW_004444120.1:3423109-3440613 GCF_000243295.1 Trichechus manatus latirostris
ATTTTATATTTAAGTCTTTGATCCATTTTGAGTTAGTTTTTGTGCATGGTGTGAGGTATGGGTCTTGTTTCAGTTTTTTGCAGATGGATATCCACTTATGTGAACAGCATTTGTTAAAGACTGTCTTTTCCACAATTAATGGACATTGGCCTTTGTCAAATATCAGTTGCTCATAGGTGGATGAATTTACGTCTGGATTCTCAATTCTGTTCCATTGGTCTATGTATCTTTTGTTGTACCAATACCAGGCTGTTTTGACTACTGTGGCAGTATAATAGGTTCTAAAATCAGGTAGTGGGAGGCCTCTCACTTTGTTCTTCCTCTTGAGTAATGCTTTACTTATCTGGGGCCTCTTCCCTTTCCATATGAAGTTGATTCGTTTCTCCATCTCATTAAAAAATGCTGTTGGAATTTGAATCAGGATTGCATTGTATCTGTAGATCGCTTTGGGTAGAACTGACATTTTCACAATGTTGAATCTTCCTATCCGTGAGCAAGGTGTGTTTTTCCACTCATGCTGGTCTCTTTTGGTTTCTTGTAGTGCGTCTTGTAGTTCTCATTGTATACGTCTTTTACGTCTCTGGTTAGATTTATTTCTAAGTATTTTGTCTTCTCAGGGACTGTTGTAAATGGTATTGATTTGGTGATTTCCTCTTGGAAGTTCTCTCCGTTGGTGTAGAGGAATCCAACTGATTTTTGTGTGTTTATCTTGTATCCTGATACTTTGCTGAAATCTTCTATTAGTTCCAGTAGTTTTCTTGAGGATTCTTTGGGGTTTTCTGTGTATAAGATATATCATCTGCAAATAGAGATACTTTTACTTCTTCCTTACCAGTTTGGATGCCCTTTATTTCTTTTTCTAGCCTAATTGCTCTGGCTAGGAGCTCCAGCACAATGTTGAATAAGAGGGGTGATAAAGGGCATCCATGTCTGGTTCCTGTTCTCAAAGGGAACGATTTCAAACTCTCTCCATCTAGGATGATGTTGGCTGTTGGCTTTGTATAAATGCCCTTAATTATGTTGAGGAATTTCCCTTCTATTCTTATTTTGTTGAGAGTTTTTATCACGAAAGGGTAGAATATTGGCCATTTTGGATACTTCACTTTAAAAGTGACTTTAAAATAATTAAAATGTTTCTAATGAGTTCTTAAATATCATCAGTCTCTTATTTCTTCCTTTTAGTTTTGAATTTTTTCCTTTAAGTTTTCCTTCATTTATAACTTTGAGCACTCTAAGTATATTTAAAGTCTTTGTTAAACCATTGAATAACATTACTTTCATCTCAATTGTATTCATGATATGTGTCTGAGTTATCTAGTGCTGCTATAACAGAAATACCATAGATGGATGGCTTCAACAAACAGAAGTTTATTCTCTCACAGTCCAGTAGGCTAGAAGTCCAAATTCACAGTGCTAGCTCCAGCAGAAGGTTTTCTCTCTCTGTTGGCTCTGGGGGAAGGTCTTTGACATCAGTCTTCCCTTGTTCTAGGGGCTTCTCAGCACAGGGATCCCAGGTCCAAAAGACGTGCATGCTGCTGGTTCTTCTTGCTTGGTAGTTATGAGGTCCCCCGTCTGTCTGCTCACTTCTCTGGTTATATATCTGAAAAGAGATTGACTTAAAACACAACCTAATCTTGTAGATTGAGTCTTGCCTCATTAGCATAACTGCCACTAATCCCGCATCATTAACATCATAGAGGCAGGATTTACAACACACAGGAAAATCACATCAGATGACAAAATGGTGGATAATCACACAATACTGGGAATCATGGACCAGTCAAGCTGACACATATTTTGGGAGGACACAATTCAATCCAAGACAGTATGACTATTGATTTTGCTGACTGTCTACCTTAGTATTCAATTTCTTTGTGGGTTTTGGAACTTTAGTGTGCAGGCATTTTTACTTATGTATGTATTTATTGCTTTATGGTCTCTCTCTCTCATCTCTCCTTCTTCCATGTCTAAGTGCCTCCATATGACTGCTTCAGAACCAGAGAGTCTTACAAGAATCAGGTCTTACAGTGGCTTTTTGAAATTTCTATCCTATGGAAAATTGCAAATATATCTGTAACTGAGCCAGCATGTAGATGATTTGGTTCTTGGTTGTCCCCTACCCAAGCTCAAGGTTTCTTGCAAATCAGGAAGCACATCAACATACATTGTTGTTTGGCCCCTTATTTTACAGTTAAAAGCAGCGAGGTTACTTCTGCCTCCCAGCCTTGACTCTGCTCAGTTAGAGCACTGAGGCACTGCTATCAGGACCTGAACTCATGGCTGCCTTTGCCTGCTTCAGGCCTAAGGCCCAGCAGACCCATCTTTTGGCTCTGTTCATCGCTTTGTTTCCTGTTCCATTTCTGGTTCAAGCAGATGTTTAACTTTGTTTTTGAACCCAGCCATGTTACTATGATGCTCTTTTGCTACATATTTTATCATTGTTCTAAGTTTGGAGCAGAGTGGATCTATCAAATTGTGCACTCCCTGCACCCTGTGGACTGAAACCTGTTGCTATCAAGTCGATTCCGACTCATAGCAACCCCATAGGACAGAGTAGAACTGCCCCATAGAGTTTCCAAGGAGCTGCTGGTGGATTCGAACGGACGACCTTTTGGTTAGCAGCCAAATGCTTACCCACTGTGCTTTGGACTGAAAGTTTATCTAAAGTCCTAGTTTTGGTTTTATCTGATGCTTTTTAATGACCAGAGAAGTCAGTATTGGTGGCAGAAGTTGACTCAGATTCCAAAAACAAGGATTTGGCTCTCTGTACTTTGGAACTTTGGATATCTAGCCGTTTCCAGAAATGAGCCTGGTAAAATAAGAATAGAATTTTATTGTCATTTGGGTAAATCATACCAAAACCCTTTGAAATATTTTATTGCCCTTGATTCAATAAAATTCCTGTCATGAGTTTTTCCTTCAAATTATTTTGCATGTATTTTTTAAAAATAGAATCTTCTGAATTTAACTTGTGTTTATATATCTTTTATGCTGTCACATTTTTTCCACCAGTTTCGTCACTTGTCCCTGCCCATCACCTCTATAACTGTGGAAGAGGACAGCAATAAAGCTAGACAGGTATGTGGGTGCCAAGGAAGGGACACTCCACCCTGGTCTCACACTCCAGGTGAGTGGAATGTAACTCATGTGGGGTCTCCTCAGGCTGAGACCCTCCTTCTCCAGTCCCTGGGCCTGGGAGTCTACACTTTTGTGTGGTGGAGCAATGCAGTCTAGCAGTTAAGAGCACAGGCTTTCAATTCTGAGTTCAAAGCTTGTTTCCACTGCTTCTAGGATATATGACTTAAGCAAAGTTCCTAACTTCACCACCCTTCTGAGTTCTCATCTGTAAAATAAAGATAACATTAGTGTCCATTTTATGGATGTGTTAGATTAGTTGCAGGGCTTGTAGTACATTAAGTCAGTAAGTTTCCTTCTAAGTCAGCTGCGACTTGCCTCACCTTTCCATCTCACACTCACTCATAGCTCAGAATAAAAAAGACACATATCTTTTTGTACTATGTCAATACCATATCATTTAGCACTTGTCATGGGCTTTCTCTAACTCTTTTCTAATTGTTTTGACTTTCTGGGTCAGAGGCCATATTGAACTTCTTTAGTACCTCTCCTAGGATCAATCCTTTTTGTGTGTGTTAGAATGTGTGTGTGCATGCATGCACACACGTATGCAAAGTCTAGAGCCAGACAGCCTGGTTTCCAACCCTGACTCCTACTATCTTTGTGATTTACATCTAGTTAGCTAACCTGTCCGTGCCTGAGTCATCCCATCAATGGTATGGGGATAATAGTGGTACATACCTCATAGTGTTGTTGTGAATTAAATGATTTAATGCATGTAAAAGGCTCTGGACGGTGTCTGGCGCACTGCAAGTGCTACAGAAATGTTAGTTACTGTCATCGTCAGCAGCAGTAACAGCAGCATTTTGTAATTCATGTCAAGTCTCAAATAATTACCAATTGATTCGTCTTTTTTTTTTTTTTTTTGATGCTAGGGCTGCGTCCTACTTATCTCTGCTTTCACCACAGCCTAAACCTGGAGGCATATTCAGGTTGTAACATCAAAAGGAGCAAACTGGGGCTGTGGAAGAGACTCTTAAAGTATTTCTTGGCGGTAGCCCAAACACACAAAAGAGGCATCGCCTTAGACTACTTTCTCTCCTTGTTCTGTGGTCGTACTATAACTTATTTTCATTATAGTCTTAGCAACTGTTGTCCCAACACATTAAAAGTTGTTGGAAAGTACTCTTTGAAGAATGTACTTAGGAACTAAGCCTCTCCCCTACCCCTGCTTTCCCACCCCTGCCCCCCTCAGCCTGGCACAAGGTAGCATAACAAATGTTTGTTGTGTTGAATTGACTCACTCATCCCGGGTAATTCCAGAGGAGGCAGTTCCAGCAGCTGCCTCTGCGCACAAGAGACTGGCCACTTTATTACAAACGAGAGCAGATCAGGTCCTCACACCCTCATCACCATTCTTCCCAGAAAGTTTTCCTGCCTCATTTTATTAAAAATCCATGACTGCTTATCAGCTTTCACATCATTAGTAAGACGTCAGACACTTTGAATTTGCAACTCTTAGGGAACCGACTCAAAACAAAGGAAGAAGCTATAATTTGGCCAAGGCTGATACTAGAACACTATTAATACATTACATGGAAATATGTACCTCATACTTCTGACTCATCTCTAATAGAATCAGGACAACAAAAGGATTCAATTAAACCTAATAAGCATGTAATTAAGTAATTGGAGGAGCCCTGGTGATACAGGGGTTAAGAACTCAGCTGTTAACCAAAAGGTCAGCAGTTCAAATTCACCAGCTGCTCCTTAGAAACTCTATAGGGCAGTTCTACTCTGTCCTACAGGGTTGCTATGAGTTGGAACCAACTCGACAGCAACAGGCAAGCAAGGGTGAAGAACTATGCCAGGTGTCTGGAGTACATAAAGATGAATAAGATAGGGACCCTGCCTTTAAGGCACTAACAGGTGGTGAAGGGGAGAGGGGACTGTATACCCCAACAACGATTCAAGATAGAGCCCTAATCCAGTGGGAAGGGAATCAGAAAAAACTTCATCAACAAGGCAAGATTTGAAATGGGTCTTGGAGGATGAGCAATATTTCAATAGGTGGAGAAGGGCGAGGTAGCACTCGGCTCTCAAGAATCATGGTTCTAAAAATTCTAATGGAGGCAGTGGTGGTCTAGCGATAGTATTCTCGCCTTCCATGTGGGAAACCTGGGTTCTCCTCCCAACAAACACGCCTCGTGCACTGCCACCACCATCTATCAATAGAGGCTTGCGTGTTGAACAGGTTTCAGCAGGGCTTCCAGACTAAAACAAACTAGGAAGGAAGGCCTGATGATTTACTTCCAAAAATCAGCCAGTGAAAACCCTATGGATCACAAAAGAACATTGTTCGATCACAACAAGCTTATCTAACATATATTTTCTCCGTAAGGCCCATCACAGCCTTCTTGTGCTTAAGAACACTAGACAGCACTTCAGCACAAAACTTGGGGGCTGTTGAAACAGCAAAATCCTCAACAAAAAGCACGAAAATGTGAAAAACGGGCACTAACTATTCCATGAAAAGGACACTTGTTTACAGTTTGAGAGTTGAAACAAGAAGGCAGAGCATGATCCTGTTCAAATTGAGCTGGAAATGTGCACCTCAGGTGACTCAAATTTTTCACCACTCTGCACATAACGGGGGAAGAATAATTAGAAACAAAATCTCCTGCCAACCTAGACAAACTCTCCACAAAAGTAGGAGAGAATATTGAATACGCATTAAAAGAGAATGTGATATGCATCACGGGCACTTCACTAGATTGCAAAGACAGAAAGGAATTTCATCTTGTCATGTAGCCAAGCAAATGCAATCCATTTAATACATGTTCTCAAGAGAAATAATAACTAGATCTCAAGCAAGAAGACTTGACAGCACCATTGTCATACATGTTATTGTTAGTTGCTGTCAAGTTGGCTCTGACTTATGGTGACCCCATGTATAACGGAACAAAATGTTTCCCAGCGGGAAGTTGTGCTCCTGTTCTCCTAGGAAACTGAGAGATGGAGCGCTCTCTTCCTTGATTGATTGCATTTCAAAGAGGTTTCCAGGTCCTTGAGGAAACATTCCTGGGTTGTAAAATTGGCCAGAGGGTTAAGAAAGTTATGTGGGGCTACAAATAAATTTCAGTGAGTAGGTGAATTAACAAAAAACAAAATCCATGAATACTGAGGATTGACTTTATATCTGATCAGATCATCTGAGTATCTCTCTTGTTCATCAGACAGTATCCACCCCTTCACACTACTCCTCCCTCTCATGGTTCAAGAGAATATAAAGGACACAACTCCATTTTAGCTGTGGTGTTGTGGTAAAAAGTGGTGGCTCTAAACTTCCCACTGTTCTTGGCAGCTGCCCGGGCAACCTTGCAAGCTGAGAGGAAAACAATAAAAGGCTTTTTCTTTTGGCCTCTGGTATGAATTCTTGCCAGCCCAGGTTCAGATGCCCTTAGTCCAACACTGCATGTTGCTCTATGGTATCATACCTTGCAAAGCATCCTCAAATAACAGTCTCCAGGAGTATGTTTTCAGTTGATAAAATGTTTGTGTCTGAAAATGCCATTGCTGCTCAGACAATTGTCCATGCGTAGCTGAAAAGAGAAACCTAGCCTGTGACTTGTATTCCTTCCTCACTATTGGTTTGTGGCTATAGTCACAGCTTCCAGATGGCTGACATTGTAAGCTCTTATGCTTTGCTTCAGAGAATGCTGGATACCTCTGCTGGGAGGGAGCCATCCTGCCTCTCACTCAGTCAAGATGGTGGGCTGTGCAGCTGGGATGCTGATTGCAGCAGTCCTTGGTGCGGCCTTAGGTCTGGGAGTCACAGCCCTGTGAATCCTTCCAGCACTTCCTCTGTTCTATCTCCCTGCTCTCTTTCCACTTGTGAGGCCAACTTCCCTACTCCATTCAGCATACCTCCCTCCTTCAAAACTCTCTTTTACACCAGAATTTGTGGGAGCCTTAATCTCCTGGACCCTATCAGGAGAGGAGGAACAGAATCAATGGAATCTCTCCCCTAACCCACTGCCTTGGATGGTGTTGCATTTTTGCCAGTAAATAACTTATCAGGGTTCTAAGCAAGCTGGGTCACACCCTACTAGTCCTAGCTTAGAGCTAGGCACAGAACAGGCCCTTTAAACGCGAGCTAATTTGGAAATTCCCCTACTATATTTGACTTTTTGGTAATGCAATTAGAACGAGAGTGTGAAAAGTAACGAATGGGAAAGACCCTTCTAATCAGAGTCCTTCTTCTTCTTCTTTTCCTCAAAACCAGCCGCTGTGGAGTCTGCTGACTCACGGTGACCCCTTGTGTGTCAGAGTAAATATTAACCTCTCATCTTCCACTCCCCACTTCAGTTCTATTATCATGCATTTTCCTGCTCACCAAACATTTTCGACTGTTCAATGAGAAATACCAGAAGTTCCGCAGAGCGGACGCCCTCTCAGACTCTCGGTACCCATACATAGGGGAGACCCAGCCTTGAGGAGGTGGGAAGAGCTACCACAGCCACAAATACTAGACAGAGATGAGCAGAAAGATCCTCTTTCAAACTCAAGAAATATCTGAGCGCACTATACTTGAAGTACGGAATGATAAACTCTGAATTGCGCGGATTACCCAATAAACAGGTATGCACGGGCTTACCTGTGCTTACTTAACTAACACGTAGTGCACGATTTCACTTGTTTCCCACCACATCTTGGAAACCCATGTGCACCATAGATGAGTAAGTAAACACTAGTAAGCCCTGTGTACCTTGCTTACTGGTTAATCCACTCCTGGACCCCCCACCCAAAGTCTTCCACAACTTGGTCTCCATTTGCTTTTAAAATTCTGTTGCCCTCTGCTTGCTCAATTGGAACCTCTACCGTTTTTCACTATAAATGTAACGTACTCATTTCAGACTCAGTGCCTTTTTAAAGTACTCCATTCTGCTACCTTCTGCCCAGAATGACTCCATCCCTCCTCCCAGCCAAGCCAGATGGTTCTCATCTATCAAGCACTAGACCCAAAACCCACATTTGCCACAAAGCTGCCTCTAACTACTCTGGCCCACTCAAGTGCCTTCCTCTCTTGGACTCCTGTCTTAAAACACTCCTTTGAGGTTGTTCTCTGCAGGAGAGATGTTACCAGGAATTCTTCCTTAAGGATCAAGTATCAGATTGAGATTACTAGGCCCATCTCTCCCTCACTCCTGACCATTTGCCAGTGGGCTGCTCCTACTGTCTAAAGGGAATACAGATTCAGTTGCTGGAATTTTTTTTTTTTTTTGGAAAGTACATGGCAAAAGAGACAATAAGAAATAAGAAAATAGTTATTGAATAGCAGCTTTTCAAAAACATACATTTAAGCCAATCATTTTTTACTCTAACACGGAATATAAATAAAGTTATAAACAGAACAGCTTCTTATTCTATGTATCTCTTTGGTACATGGATAGAGGTACTCAAGGACATGTCAATGCCTTGTGTTAGGCACAAAGGTATACAATGCTAGAGCCGCCCCTAAAGTGCCGCTATGAGATGCTAAAACTTCTTTTTTCTGAAACAAGAATATCAGAACCGCCAATTTTGTAAGACACCCTCTCAGTCAAACTTCCTGAGCTCTCTTTAACAGTGACACCAGCAGAAATATTCAAGGAAGACATGGTTATCCTCAGAACTGCTGACCTTTTGGTTAGCAGCTGAGCTCTTAACCACTGCGCCACCAGGGCTCCTCAAATTGCATAGTTTCCCTTAATAGCCCACTACACGCATCACCCATAAATCCATCTAATCTATGTATATTCACACAGTTTAGGGCAGAATTTTTTCTCCAAACTTGTAATTCAATTTAAATAATGCAATCAAAACTCAGTAGATACAGAGGAGGATATGTTCAGACTTCACCTGTATAATACAGTTTTAGGCGTGTTTAAAACAGTTTATACAGATTTATATATCTCCAAATAGCATGCTTTTAAGGGGACTCGTATGGCAGGGCAACAAAAATTGAGTATAAAGGTAACAAATATGTTTGTAGTTTAAAAAAAAAAAAGAGCAGCCAGTACCCAATAACTGGTCATTCAACATCTGATAGAATCTCTAGTCCTCAGAAATAGATTAAGATTGGCACTGCACTTAATTTGACTAAGACAGTCATAGCCCAAAATAAGATTTGGTTCTACTGCACTCAACAACCCAGGTCACAGAGAATAAAAGAAAGGCAAGTCATCAAGACACTTTTTATTTCAAGGTGAGATGAGGCTTGATTCAAAGAGTTGCAACTTTATTTTCCTTAAAGAGCTGTTCCCAGAAAAGGATGTATCCTGATTGCATTATTATTGCTAACAACTACTTGTTATTTTTGTCAGCCAAGGGAAGAACACCAGAATCAAGGAACAAATAGGGCTGGAAGGAATCTTAATATCAGCCTCATCAAAATTTCAGTTTAAAATCTCTTTGCCCATTTGGTAGTATTGTTTCAAAACTGTTGAAAATAAATGTTCTTATATTTTATTTTTAATTAATCTTTACTGAGGTTTGTTTTTTTTTTTTTTTTTGGTTCTCAAGGAGTCACTCCACCTCTCATTTGCTTTCAACCAGACCATAAATGACTAGTAGGATGAAATGGCTTGGCTGACCTTTAAAATAGTCTCATGAGAAGCAAAGATTTAAAAAGCTAAGTGCCATGAGAACTGAAGTGTACTACAGCTGAGAGCTTTTGTTCTTTCTAGGCAGGTATGGATTATAAGTACAAATGCAATTCTGATAATGTTTCTATCACATAAGAAGGACCTCAGCTACTCGTCAAGTTCTAATGTACAATATCAGGAAGACAAGAACCACTTTTGGAGCAAAGAGAGCGAAAGAGCTTTCGTGGCAGTTGTTCGATCTTGACTAGAGTACTTACGGGGCAGTAAGGTAACCCTCCAAATAGCCGGCTGCGAACATGACGATTTTATTGCTCAGGGCCTGAGAACCATACCCTGCTTTGATCTCCAGAATGCCCCAGCCTGTAGTTTGCATAGAGTCATTGTAAAAGCCATAGGCATCCCCATTCTTGTCCAGTATGTCTTTGACTCGCATTGCCTTTTCAGAACTCTTCCAGTACACAGTTGCATAGTGGACTTCTGCAAGAAAAGAAGAGACAGGAATGATAGAACACTATTTAACTGAGTTCTGACACATTTTCCCCATGTAACCAATAATTCCAACATGTTTCCCTTTAAAGATTTTCATTCTATTAGACTCGGGAATCTGGCTCTATAGTGCATTACAAGTGTGCTTGTTATAAGTAGAGAAAAACCAGATCAAGGTGGATGAGCCCACAGCTCACAGGACCAGGCCGAAGGTAGGAGCATAGGTATAGCATCATAAGGTGAACTGAAGTGCTTCATCTTTCGAGGGTGGGATTCTGGGAGGGCCAGAGCTGAAGGTCTCCTCGCCTCTTAGTCAAACATAGGGTTTGCATGCCTGATCAAGAACTTTCTCCATTCCCGTTAGAGGTGGGTCAAAGCAACACCATTCTCATAGGCTCCTTATCTTATGTCTTCTGCTTAATTCTCCACATGGGACATTAGATTCCTATTTTACAGAAAACATAGACACTGTCATTGTGAACCCCTCAACTTCTAGATCATTTTATGAATTCATCCATATGAATCCCTGACTGATTCTCATCTCTCCTTCTTGTCTACCTCAATCCCTCTATGTGCTCTGGGTCCTACCCCTGTTGCTTCCTTTGGGAACTTTCTTCCATTGTATAAATTCTTGTTCCTGTATCTTAAAGTTTTCTCTCCCTCTCTCTCTGCAATGGCTCCTTCCCCTTTGGCACATTGATATTCTCCATTGTCTCACCACTAAAAACAAACCAACTACAAAAGCCGTCTCTGGATTCTGTGACCAGATTTAGCTATTGCCTGAATCTCTCACTCCCTTCATGAATTTATAACAAATCGTATGGAGTGTCTGTGCTGTATCAGGAATCCATGGGTGGTGCAAATGGTTAACATGCTTGGCTGCTGACCAAAAGGCTGGGGGTTCGAATTCATTCAGGGGTGCCTTGGGAGAAAAGCCTGGCAATTTACTTCTGAAAAATGAGCCACTGAAAACCCTGTGGAGCACAGTGCTACTCGGATACACATGGGGTCACCATGAGTCAGAGTTGACTCCATGGAAACATGTATGCTGTATCAGGGACTATGCCGGATGCCAGTGATAGAGCAGTGAGCGCGACTGGCACAGTTCCAGGTCTCCCCTTCTGGAGACAGCAGTACACTATCATACTTCACTTCCTCGTCTTCCTCACTCAGCCTGCTGCAGCCTGGGGTCCATCCCCACCATACCACCACCACTTCTCTTGCTTAGGTCGCTAATGAAATCCTTGCGTCTTGAGGTCACATGACCTTCCAAAAGCACTTGACCCTGGTATCCACTCCTTCATTCTTGAAACCCTTTCCTTCATGGTGTCTGGGACACCACTCTCCTGAATCTCCTCATCTGCCTGCCTTTTTTCCTCATTCTCCCCCCATTTTCCTCATCTTTATCTTGCATAGTCAAATACACACTTGATAATATCATCTGGATGATTCCATATGCATTAAAATTTGAAAATATCCAAAACAAAACTCATATTCCCTCCCAACTCATCTTCCATCTTCTGCTTTCTAGCTCCATGATCTCTCAGTCTGAAACCTGAGTCCATCCTGACTCCCTCTCTCTCCCTTATAACTCATATTTAATCAGCCAAGACCTCCTAATATCCCACCAGTCTCTACCTCATCATCTCTATATTTCTATGCTGGCTTAGGTATCATAGCTTGCCGAAACTATAGAACAGGTCTTCTAAAGGCGCCTCTGACCTTTAGTCCATTCTTTATACTCTGCCACAGTGACCTTCCCAAAAGGCAAAATTTATTTGCTAACTTGCCTATTAAAAATCTTCATTGGTTTTAATTTCTTATAATAAATAAAACTCCTCAGCTTACCCTCTTGGCCTTCATACTTGCTTTCTACCTGACCATCTAGCTTCATCACCACCATCCCAAGTACTTTGTGATCCACAAACCACTATATACAACTCTCCAACTTGCCAGATCAACACTTCTGACTTTGTATATGCTGTTTCCTTTGACTGAGATTTTCTCTCTTGTTAACCACCCAGCAACCTCAAAATTGCTATTTAAGACTCAGGAAACAGCAGCCTTTCGTAGGGGTTGATCTTCTCTAAAAGCTCAGTGTACCTTGTATATACCTCTACTCTAGGCTTTATCACCTTGCAATGTAACTTACATGCCTGCCCTTTGCCCTGGCTGTGACGTACTTGAGGCTAGGGACTGTTTCCTTAGCACTTACTACAGTGAAGGAAAAGAGGTTTAGGAAAGAAGAGAGAGAAAGGAAAACAGTGTATTTTTTTTTCTCTGAGAAACCATTTCACAAATGCTCAGGTTAAAGACAACTTTATAAGCAGGTCATCAAAGAGAGGAGAGGAGGCTGAAGTGACTCTCAGGTTCTAGATTGAGACTCAGTAGATGCATGTTACATCATTCATTAAGACAGGAAGCAGATGGGGAATAGATCTGGGAGGGAATATAAATTTAGTTTTGGACATATTGAGCTTATAGTGGTTAGGAGGCTGGAAAGCTCAGATTAAATATTTATACAGGTAGTCCCCGACTTACAACGGGGTTCTGTTCTGACATGTCTGTCATAAGTCAGTTCTGATATAAGTCAAATACCTCATTTTTTGGTTTAGTTTTCATTATTATTGTCTTTTATTATCAGCATCTTTATAAATCCGATCTTTATTTGTCTTTGGAGGCTGGCATGAGAATGATAACATCAGCAAATTATTCACTGCAACATTGTATGTAGTACGTATTACTAATGATAAACTGTACCCACCCCCCCAAAAAAAAAAGCAATGGACGGTCATAAGTGCAGTTCGTCGCAACTTAAATACGTCGTAAATCGGGGACTACGTGTATAAGGTGATCTGTTGGCCTTATCAAGTGCTTGGCTGCTAACTGGAAGGTCAGCGGTCTGAACCCACCAGCTGCTCCACGGGAGAAAGATGTGGCAGTCTGCTTCCGTAAAGCTTATAGCCTTGGAAATCCTATGGGGCAGTTCTACCCTGTCCTATGAGTGGGAATCGACTCGATAGAAATGGGTTTGGTTTTTTGGTTATATCTGTTGGCAACATTCAAACTTGACTCAATATTTAATTTATGTTTTTGATGTAAAGGTTGTCTATTAAATAAATAAGTTTAATGCTAGAGCAACACGGCAGTCTGGCCCAGGGGGACTGGGTGATAGGGTGAGACCTGGTCAGGTTTAGAAACTGACACTGAATTTGACCCTTAAGGAATGATCCTGGGTAGGTAAGCCTCTGATTTCCTCAGTTTACTTCTGAGCAAAGTCACGATCATAGTGGCAGGCTTTCTTGAGAAACAGTTAAGTGGAAGTAATGATGTCAATAAACATGGGCGGGTGCAGAATACTTTGGCAGTAGACTCAGGGCATCAAATAACAATCTAATTACTAATGAAGACAATTGCCCACAGTTTGACAAGTGTGGGTTGGAGCCGTAGAAACTTCCCTTCCCCTCCTCCAAATACAATAAATATGTTTTCCAAGTAGAGCTGAACCACAAATGCCATAGCCTAGCCCTTCCCCTGGCATTTCTCACATCTTTTCTACTACCCGCACCTCTAGTGAGCTTTGCAGGGAAATGAGGAAGCATGGCTGATTAAATAAATAGCCACAAAGAGCTGGGGTAGAGGGAGGGACCATAAACAGAAACTGTAAATGAAAAAAGGAAGATGAGCAAGCCTTGGTAGTCTCTTCTCTTTCAGTTCCATCCACAGAGCAGGAGTTCAGCTTTAACCCCTCTCCAAAACCTTGGCATTTCTTATCGTGAGCACCTTCGGCTTCCTTTCCATTCGCATTCCATTACAGAAACCCTATTTGTTGTAGGAAACCCTGGCGCCATAGTGGTTAAGTGCTATGGCTGCTAACCAAAGGGTCGGCAGTTCAAATCCACCAAGCGCTCCATGGAAACTCTACAGGGCAGTTCTACTCCATCTTATAGGGTCACTATAAGTTGGAATCAACTCGACGGCAACGGGCTGGGTTTTTTGGTTTATTTGCTTGCCCAAGGCAATCTAAGCACCCTTAAGTGCTGTGTTTTCACTGTTACTGGCACTAATTTCCTGATCACAAATAATAAACTTCTGCAAATTTGTGCTTTTTTAGAGTAGTATATACCCCTGTGCATGAAGAACACCTTCGCCCAACCCTCGAGTCAATTATAAAAATTTCCTGCTCGTGAAGCTGGCCAATTTAGCAACTGCTTTGAGAAATAAGCCAAATCCTGAGTTTCTTGCTCTACCCACAACTGATATCCTTCATTACTCAATGTTGTCTCCATGTATCAACCTTTCAGGTTTTTGGCACCCATGCTCTTTTCTGATTTTCTTAAATCCATTAATAGTTTAAACTATTATGCTTTTCCATATTTTTCAAGAAAAAGAGAAACACAAGAGAGCTGGCAGGTATGTGAGGGAAAATATTCAGGAAAAATTATAATTACAACTTAGTCTATTCAGATTGGGTTTAGCTAAAGTGTCTCTATTCTGATCAGTAAACCATATTTCTGCTTTATGTTCACTGAGTGTAGTATCTCTGTGTCTCTCTGTGTGAACCTTGGTATTGTACTTCCCCACTTCTCTCCAATTTCTTTGAAAGGGCTCTCAGTAAATTGATAACTTGTTTTTAGATTTGCTTTGACTCTTCATCAGAGCCATTAAGAGAATAAGTGACTCAAGAATCAAACAATCTCCAGGCAACAAAATTACAAGGAGGAGTTTCAGCCTTGACTCCCCCCCAGAAATCAGAGTCTAAGAAGGTTGCTGAAAGGGGGATTATTTTGGAAAGTGCTCCCGGGAAACAGGAGCGAAGTCAGAGAGAGGGAAATGGGAGGAGCCGGTTCAAGAGTGCATTGTGAATGCATCTCTACTCAGACTTGACCTCACTTGGGCCCCCTGAGGATGTGTGTAGAAGGAACCCTGAAATCCCCATCCCAGGGATGGAAGAGGGAGCGTTTATCCACCTGCTCTGACTTGCACAGGTCAAAGGCTGCATATGAAGTGTTAAATCCCTCACTCCTGGGTTTGCATGTGCTCCTGTGCTAAACAGCTATGATTTAAGACAGCCTCCAAGGTGGAAAGCAAGAGATTCCTGAAGTGTGGCTGAGGCGAGGTGCCTCAAGTTACACCTGTGTAAAGCTAGAATAAAAGGCAGGTGAGAGGCTGTAAGGTGGGATGCATGATCTGCCTAATATATCAGGTGAGTAGAAAACGATGTATCTTTTTATAAAAACGCTTCAAAGCAGGAAAACACCAATGTAGAAAAAAGCATGAGACTTTCTTGGATCTAGAATGACCCCTATATTATATTCCCTCTAAACATGCCCATTCTTCACTGCCAGTTCAAGTCAAGAGTTCTTGCCAAAAGTTCTATCAACAGAAAGTCAACTTTCCCCCATTCTAATTCGGCACACTTAGCTCACTTCTCATCTAGATCACTCGTTAGTTATTTTTCGGTATATATTTGGTCCAATAAATTTGATTATAAGCTCCTTGAGGATCAGGGGTGGCATCTTATATTTGATCAACTCCCTTAGGTATAGCACAATGCTTTATTTACCAAAAATCCAAACCCATTGCCGTGGAGTCCATTCCGACTCCTAACAATCCTACAGGACAGAGTAGAAGGGCCCCATAGGGTTTCCAAGGTTATAATCTTTATGGAAGCAGACTGTCACATGTTTCTCCCACAGCGTGGCTGCTGGGTTTGAATTGTCAACCTTTCGGTTAGCAGCCGAGCGCTTAACCACTGTGCCACCAAGGCTCCTGGCTTTATTTACATGGCCGCCTAAATCCCAAACTTTCAGACTGGCTGGGAAGGTGACACTTGGAGACAGATGACAGATTCTATCAAGCTCATAGCATATCAATTCTTGATTTCAAATTACAAACTAGAACCTTGGTTTCTTAGTGTTGGAAATGACCCCAAAGAGAGTAACGCCGGTTTGAATAACTCGTTGCTCCCTTATGCTGCAATTACTAGTGCATTTGCAAGGCTCCCTGACACATTTCAGAGCAGCCTGTCCCTTTCGCTGATTTGCTCATTCTGTTTTGAAATTTCTTAGCCAAGAAGCTCCTACAACGTTCCCTCAGAAAATTGTAACATGATACCTGTCGTTTCTGTTGACACGGAGTTGCAAGTTTGAGACTAAAATGTCCTCATAATTTCACTGTTTCATTTTTTACCCCATTAAGTAAATTCCTGTTTTGCAGTAATACAAAGAAGTGACACAATACTATTACTAATAAATTTTCTAACCACATTTTAAAGTTAAGTTTTCAAAAAATTATTGAAGTCTAAGTAAAGTTGTAGGGGCAACTGGAAACTACTGCATCAAAAAAAAAAAAAAAAAGGCAAAGCATTAATGCATGAGAAAAACTAAAATGTTGAACACAAGTAAGTCCCTGGAGATTCATTCCACGGTTGGGGCTGCTGCCTCTTTTCTTTATTGATCCCAATCACCAATACTTTATTATTTAGAACGTAACAAAAGCAAAAGATGTAAAATCCATGCCAAAAGAAGCGTGGAAATAAAAATTTCTGTTCTGTATGTCAGAACAAATGCCCAAGATGAAGTTCACATGATTCAGGGTTTATATATTATGAAAAGTAAATCACCATGAAAAAAGTTTTAAAAAAATGCTACCTCAATTTAAACGCAGAAGAATCCTTTTGCTTTTCTTCTGAAGAGCGATTTTGATCTTTGCTACTGGATTCACATTTTCAGAAGGACCAGGAAACAAAGTTAAATTATAAAGATAAATGGGCGCTTCTCGCAGGCATTGTTCTGGAACTTATATTACATTTTTATAAACAAATGGATGAGGGAGAGCATCAGAACATGTTTTTATTTACAGAGAGCACTGACTTCTCTTGGGTCTGAAACACCAAGGTAATAGGGATGAACTGTAGGAAGATTTAGTGAGGCTCAGAGCAAAGGAAGATAAAAAACCAAACCAGTTGTCATCAAGTCGTTTCTGACTCACGGTGACCCCATGTGTTTCAGAGTAGAACTGCTCTACAGGGTTTTCAATGGCTGTGACGTTTCAGAAGCAGATCACAGGCCTTTTTTCTGATGTGGCTCTGGGTGGATTTGAACTGCCAACCTTTTGGTTAGTAGCTGGGCACTTAACCATTTGTGCCACCCAGGGACTACTCAGAAAGGAAAGTTGGTAAATTCTAAAGCAGGCATATTAAATAAAAATGCATTTAGGAAAAAAAAAATCCAATTGTACACCTGAAAAAAAGGTTGAGTTGGCAAATGTTGTGTTTTTTATATATATATATAT
>NW_004444120.1:3440731-3444489 GCF_000243295.1 Trichechus manatus latirostris
AAAATCAAGGTAATTTTAGTTAGTCATTTATAACCCAGGAAAAAGACCTAGGACACTGCTTACTGTTTTTTGAAATGCCTGCTTAAATGTGCTGGTCTGAACCCCAAGTCTTCTAAATGTTGGTCTATGATTGATGAAATACTTCTGATATTGTAAAGTTATCAGTTTGAAGCACATAGACTATCATCTGCAATCCTGGTTGCCTTATCAAGAGATTCACGATGCCTTTCCAGAGAAAAGCAACTCCAGTGACCAATAATAATGACCACTCAACTATCTAGCACTTACTGTTCCTTACAGCAATCCAGTGAGGTAGATACTATTGTAATCCCCATTTTGCAGATGAGGAAACTGGGGCATAAATCATTGCCATCAAGTCAACTCTGACTCATAATGACCCCATAGGACAGAATAGAACTGCCTCATAGGGTTTCCAAGGCTGTACTCTTTACAGAAGCACACTGCCCCATTTTTTTCCTACGGAGCAGCTGGTGGGTTCAAACCACCAACCTTTTGGTTAGCAGCCAAGCGTTTAACCACCGTGCCACCAGAGCTCTAATTCGAGACACAGAGAGATTAAACAATTAACTAAAAGTTGTGTTTGAGCCACCATTCAAATACAGGCAATCTGACTTGAGAATTTTCTGTTTCTAGAATTCTATACTGCCTCTCTAATATTATACTTCCAAGCATGAAGAACTGCCATATAAAGAATGAACATATGGAGCGACTGTGAGGCCCCATCTCAAGTGAACTTTGAAATAAGAATGCCCTCAGAGTTCAAGGGTCAACTGAAATTGACTCCAATCATAGGTCTGCCAAGTCACCTTAAGGAGACTGAACAACTCCTAGGATAGTAAACTCAACAACTAGAAAAAGGTATTAACCTATTTAGAGAGCATCAGTTAGTCTCAAGTGGGCACTGATGAGCCATGGAAGCGTGGAAAAGCCTGCATCCGAGGGTCGGCTGCCAGCTGGGTCAGGCAAGCACTCTCCAGGGAAGGGATATTGGCTCTATCGGTTGATTGAAGTGTACTGTGCCTATGGGGAAACTGATGAATCAGGCCTTTAGTCTGGAAATTTCTGGTATTTTCTAACCTATGTAGTTTAACTATGGTGAGACCATGCCTGGAGCAGACTACACAAACATCCAGTCTGCCTGACAGTTATATTTCTCACCGAAAATTAACAACTGGCATTCTAGTGAATAGACTTGGATATATTAAGAGGGTGAATTAGCTTCCTTGCGTCCGATTAGCTCTGGGTCAGTGAAAAGACTTGACTTCTGGAGTCTAGCCCTACAAGATCGAGGGCCAGATTCTGAACTCGCTTTACAAAGGCACTCACAAGGCACCACCTTATAAGTCTCTCACCCCCCAATCCATCCGCGTTCCCTAGTGACACATTTACTTCAATACATACCACTTAAAAAAAATTGTACAAGGATACTCTAAAAACAAATATGAGGCTTTTCCGTCTGGAAACAATAAGGCAATGGTAAGACATGTCTGAAGTCTATAATAGCTTGAGAAATATGACTAGGATGAATGAGCAATTAATTATTTGCCAAGTTCTGGAATATTGAAACTACAGAGTAACCTCTGAAGATTAAAGGACTTGTTTTTGGATAAATAATGAATATAAAATTCATTCCAAGGGGATGAAAATGCAACCCCCTTAGTGCTTTGTCAAGTCCCTACTAAGTTCAACATACTGAGCTGGGCGCTGCAAAAAGAACATGAAAAACAAGAGGGAGCAAAGTCCCTGTTCTCTGCTCCCAAGTTGTTGACAGTCTCATAGAAGGGTGGGACAAAAATCCAAAACGCTGCAATGGAAAATAGATTACTATGATGGTGTAGTGGGTTAAGAGCTTGTCTGCTGACCAAAAAGGTTGGCAGTTTGAATCCACCAGCTGCTCCTTGGAAACCCTAGAGGGCAGTTCTACCCTGTCCTATAGGGTCACTATTAGTTAGAATTGACTTGACAGCAAGGTTGTTGGTTGTTTGTTTTTTTTAATGGGTACAATAAAAGAACTAGAGATAAACAGCTATTTGGGAAAGAGTCATCTTGTGTATCACCAGGTGTCCTTCAATAGCATGATGGTTGCTGTTCTTGTTAGGTGCCTTTGAGTCAGTTCTGACTCATAGTGACCCTGCAGGACAGGGTAGAACTGCCCCATAGGCTTTCCAAGGAGCAGCTGGTGGATTTGAACTGCCAACCTTTGGATTAGCAGCCGAGCTCTTAACCACTATGCCACCAGGGCTCCTCAACACCATGATAGGAAGTCTTTTTCCAGATTGCTGGGTATAGTGCTGTAAGGATTACCTTGCAGCAAAAACACCCTCAGTCTCTGCCTTGACTCCTGACCCACCTGGCATGGAGTCAGTTTACAATGTGGGGAACTCAGATTAAAACCAGGTGCAATCAGATATCTTCTTGAATAGACAGTGCCCGTCATCAGAAAAACTGTCTCGACTTCACCCCTCAGACTGCCCCCACGCCTACAGAAACGTTTAAAATAACCTGAGTAGTTCCGAAGAAGAGCAGGGAGGGAAGAAAGATTTCAGCCAGCATTCCAGACACAAAAGCCATTTCCATTTCTGGGGTACCTTCTATTTTCTCCCAGGCATGTCTGCATCAGCAGTCTCCCTGGACAAAAAGGTGACGCCAAGGCCACCTCTATAGCCCAACAAAACAGAAGCGTAGCTAAGTCAAGAGTCAGGAGCCTGGGGGTGAATCACTTCTGGCCCCAGAGGTCTGCAGCTTAAAAGACTAAAGATTTGAGAATAAGTGTTCAAGCTGTGAAAGCAAAGGCCTTGATATCTCCTGGTAGTTGCACATACTTGCTGATGGAAGGTGGTGTAACAGGAGTCACTATACACATCTGAGGACCGGGAGCCTTCCCTTGAGCCCCACTTTATTCTTGCATAAGGTCAACACAGAAAAGGGATTATGAAACAAAATTAATCCTTTCTTAATATTACTTTTGAAGTCTTTCAAGCCTCTTTAGTTTACATCTTGGTTTTACTCAGAATGGAAGACACAAATCCACAGCGGTTTTTTTTTTTTTTTTTTTTTTTTTAGGGAGGCAAAAGGCACAGATTAGTGTCAATGCCCGCAGGAATAAAACCTGTTTTACCCAGAGAGGAGTAGTTCAGTAAATATTTTCTGACATTCCAGCTCTGCCTTCACTCGCTGTGGGTCCTTTTTGCAATTTACTGACCTCTCAATCCCATTTTCGCCAACCGCAGAGTGGGGATTATAATCCTATTTGGAATTATAGTGAGCATTTCATGAAAAAACAGAAGGCTCTTTAGCACACTGTCTGGCACATATCAAGCTGACAATACCAGGTTGCAATTCTTATATTTTAAGGCAAAGTCATTATCAATTCAAAAATAAACAAATAGGAGCCCTGAATCGTACCTCCCTGTGAACCGAATAAATTTAGATGTGCTTTGCTTGGAGCTTTTTGGACCAGCTGAGGCTTTGCGGGCCAAGAGTCCCTTCAGGAGAGAACTCACTTGTCTGCCATCAAGAATTCTGGCCACCACTTACAAAGCTTGCACGAGCACTCCCCCCGCCCTTCTTAGGTGTCAGGATTGAGCAAAGGCCGGGCTGGAGCAAGACCTGCCAGTCTCCCCGCCGAACCGCGTTCCTTGGTGTCCACCCAGAAACAAGACACTGGCTGGAAGTAAACTTGGACCGAGCGGGGCTCAGGCGGGCGCGCGCGTAGCGGCGGCGGGCGCGCCTGGGCG
>NW_004444120.1:3444617-3511840 GCF_000243295.1 Trichechus manatus latirostris
GGCGCCGCGGCGGCCAGCAGCATCAGCAGCGGCAACAGCGACCGCAGCAGCGGGGCCGGCGTCGTGGGCAGCCCGAGGTGCGCCCCTTGGCTGCGGCTGGACATCGCTCCGCCGCCGTGACCTGCGCTCGGCTGGACTGGGAGGCCGCTCCGGCGGTGACAGCTGTTGCAAGAGTTGCTTTTTGACCCGCAGCCGGGCGCCGCGTCTCAGAGGCTAGGGCTTCCTTAACTTTACTGTTTCATTAGCCCTGCCTGTTAAGGGCTTCTAGAGGCGAGGGAGCCTCACGTGGCCTCGGCTACAACCTTCGTCCTGCTCAGCGCCGGCCTGGGGAAGGCGGGTCCTTTTGGTCTGACCCTCTAGCAACCTGTGGGCTGGGCTGCCATAGTTCCTGAGTTGTGCTGCTGGAATCTGCCGAGGCTGCGTGCCACTTTCTCTGGACAGTTTTGAGGCCCCAGGTTTGAATCAATCAGTCACATCAACACCACCAGCCTCTGCCTCCAGAGTGGCCACGGATGAGGCACCATGACTAATGCATTCCCCTGCCTACAAGCCGGTCTGATTTTTTGCCATTCTGGAGAAGTCAATGAGTAGGAAGGTCTTCACTGTTCGTACACCTCGGGGATTACTACTCCTCCATACAAGGGTGTCTAATCTAAACCCAGTTACCGCTGCTCAAGATTTTTGATCCTTTGCTTTTTTCTACACTGACTGACTCACCACTGGAGTGTGATTCAGACAGGTCTGAAACTGGAGATCTCCCTCACCCGTATGAAATCCCCATTTCTGTGAGTGGCCAGTTGAAAGTGACATTGTGAAGTGAGCAAAACTATGTCCTAGATGGCATTGTGAAGTTGGCAAAGGGGGCCCTAGGTGACATTGTGAAGTAGGCAGACTTTTTATTCATTTAATAAACATTTATTGAGCCTAGCTTATGTGCCAAGTGATATAAAGACAATTAAGACCATAACTTACACAGGCAAGAAGGGGACAAAGGTACACTGAAGTTGTCACTAGTGCTGTCTAGAGCTATCCTTAAGGTACAGTGGGGGGACCCAGAGGGGGACAAGCCACCCACCAAGCACGTGGGAGCCTAGGCACCTTACTCTTCTTAAGGTACGCCTTTCTTCCAAACTTAATTGAGGTTCAAGGGAAAATGGGGAGGGAGACACCTTTCCTCGAGAGGAAAATAGATTTGTAATTGTTAGAAAAGATCCTCAACACCCCCCCACAAAAAAAAGCCCGTTGCCATGGAGTCCATTCCGACTCATAGCGACCTTATAGGACAGAGTAGAACTGCCCCATAGGGTTTCCAAGGAGTGGCTGGTGGATTCGAACTGCCAACTTTTTGGTTAGCAGCCAAGCTCTTAACTATTACACCACCAGGGCTCGAGAAAAGATACAGAGCTATTAAAAGTACATCAAATCGCTGTGTAAACTGTGAAACACAACTCGCAATTTTGTTTGGTGATAGCATCTATCGCCATGCTGGATGATCATATTTTATTAATGAAGGAACTGAGGACATTGTAAAAACTGCACATTTTTCATCAAGTTAGAAAATAAAGACAAAGGAAAATTATGCACATTTTGGTGGTGCCATCTTGGGAAGAGAACTACATTAAGACACTGAAGGAAGTTGTGCCACTTCAAATATTTTAGTCAAGATATACGTCTTAGTTATCCAGTGTTGCTGTAACAGAAATACCACAAGTGGGTGGCTTTAACAAACAAATTTATCTTCTCACAGTTTAGGAGACTAGAAGTCTGAATTCAGAGCGCCAGCTCCAGGGGAAGGCTTTCTTTCTCTGTTGGCTCAGGAGGAAAGTCCCTGTCTCTTCAGCTTCTGCTTCCTGGCTCCTTGGAGATCTCCTTGTGTCTTGGTATCTGTCTTACCCCATCTCTCCTCTGCTCACTTGCTTGTTTAATCTCTTTTTATATCTCAAAAGAGGTAGACTTAAGACACACCGTACATTAATCCTGCCTCATTAACATAACAAAGACAACCCATTCCCAAATGGTTTTATAACCAAAGGCTGACCAAAGGTTAGCATTTATAACACATATTTTTGGGGGACACAACTCAATCCATAACAATGTACTATACCACCCTCCTTCATATTACTAACGCTCAGGGTGACAAGTGTCCTGATAATGTAAATAAAAATGCATGATGGGAACTACAAGGCATCCATTCATCTATTATTTAGTCATCAAATATTTGTTGACTACCATGTTTCAAGCATAGAGGTGTAAACAGTGCCTGCCTTCACAGAGCTTGCATTCTAGTAGCTGGAAGCAAATTATATATATAAACAAATTAATTAGATCAGGGTTTCTCAACCTCAGCACTATTGACAGTTTGAACCAGATAGTTCTTTGTTGTGAGGGGCTGTCCTGTGCATTCCTTGACCTTTACTCACTAGATGCCAGTAGCACTGCCCCCCCCCCCATTGTGGCTATCAAAAATGTCCCCAGACATTGTCAAATGTCCCTAGGGAGCAAAATTGCCCCCAGTTGAGAACCACTGAATTAGATGATAATAAATCTTACCTTCTTTCAATTGTGCAGGTTTCATGTATCTGGGAGGAAAGTGAGCAGCAAAACTCGTTCACACTAAAGGGGACAAGGAGGACCACAGAAGATTTTGGCTGTGAAATGTTTTCATCACTTCTCCAGTGGACATCTGTGGTTTTGGCAACTCATCGTCCATTACCCTCCTTCTGGCACCAATTTTTCATGAATCCAGACTTCACTGGTTTAAAGGTTTTAGTAAGCGACGGAGGAGATATGTTTCCGTGAGAAGACACAAAAATGTTGTTGTTGTTGTTAGGTGCCATTGAGTTGGTTCCTACCCTATAGGGCAGAGTAGAACTGCCCTATAGAGTTTCCAAGGAGTGGCTGGTGGATTTGAACTGCCCACCTTTTGGTTAACAGCTGAGCTCTTAAACACTATGCCACAAGGGTTCCAGACACAATAATAGTTCCAAGGAAGTGTCATTTAAGGTTGCGAAACAACAAAAAAAACCCATTGCCATCGAGTTGGTTCCGACTCATAGTGACCGTATAGGACAGAATAGAACCGCTCCATAGGGTTTCCAAGGCTGTAAATCTTTACAGAAGCAGACTGCTACATCTTTCTCTTGTGGAGTGACTGGTGAGTTTGAACCACCAACCTTCAATTTGCAGCTGAGCGCTTAACCACCGCACCACCATGTCTTGCCACCTGGTCTTTTTTTGGGTTCTCTAAAAAAATGGGCAAGATTAGGATTATAGTGTTGGTTAGTACAGTGATTGAGCCTGACTATCAAATAGAAACAGAACTGGTACACAGGAGTGACAGGGGGTAGTAGAAGGAACTTGGGGGTGTCCCTTGTATCACCGTGTCCTAATGAACTGGTTAATGGAAGTGTTGTAACTTCACCTAGGCAGTACCACCAAGGACTCAGACTCTGCACCCCAGTGGGCAAAGAACTCCAACCAGCTGAGATGCTGCCCCAAAGCAACGGGAGCATGGAAAGTGGAGAAAAGAAATCATAAATATCATCTATAGCCAGATGACCTATCGCAGAAACAGAGACAGTGGCTTCCGTATTTCTTTCCTTGCTGTAACATATATGTAGTGGATTTAAAATTGTACAGCTTCTGAATGAAATGTGCAAAAATGTATATTTGTCTGTTTTCCAAAAAGTTTAGTTAACTTAGCATTCAAACCCTTACTGACGATGGTAGAAAATTTTAAATGCCAGTTTGGTTACCAAGTCTCATTTGGACTAAATCCTTACCATCTTTCCTCTCCCCCTTCTCCTTTCCCCCTTTACCTTGAGGTTGATCTTAGTTTCAGGGGGCTTATGTATCAACCTGGTATTGGAGAAGGGCAACTATTCTGTGAGTTGTCCTCTGGGCTAAGTGACCTCCACTAACATGTGGCTTGTCTCATCTCATCTCCATCGTGGTGCTCAGGAATCCACCGCTAACATTCGCAGCTCTGCCTTGGCATCAGGCCTAGATTCCCACATATTCTGTGCATTAGTTAGAGTAACGCTGCTACAAAACCCTCAAAAGTTCAGTGGTTTATTGCAATCGTTTATTTCTGGCTCATAGTCCAGTCCATCGTGGGAGTTCTTAATTGGTAGGTTGCTTTTCTCCAAGCGAAACTCCAGGAACACAGCCGCCTTTCATCTTCTGACTCCACCATTCCTTAAGGCAGAGATTTCCAAACTTGCTTGGTTCATAGTGACTTTAGAGTCTCAATAATATAGTCTCAAGGCCTCAAGCCAAAAGAAATACCTGACATTCCTTTTACTAAGTAGTTAGGTTTAACAGCTTAATAGTACTAATTTGCTCACTATCCTACAGATGGTACTACGTTTCCCTCAACAAATTTAAAATATCCCAAAACACCCCTTGATTTAATTATAGTGTACTCTACTAATATTACTGTTTCCCTTGAGTATTTACTACATTATACCATAGGTACCCCTGTGAGTTCACTGTGATTCCCAAACTGTGTGCAAGAACCATGACCCAAGGGCCTTGGAGTCTTTTCTTCCAGCCAGAAGGGGAAAGAAAACACTCCTGCTTCTTAATCACTTCTGCTCACAATCTATTGGCTAGAACTAGATCCATTGCCATACTTATATGTATCCTTTCACCATACTTATTCAATCTGTATGCTGAGCAGATAATCAGAGAAGCTGGAATATACGAAGAACTCGGCATCAGTATTGGAGAAAGACTCATTAACAACCTGTGATATGCAGATGTCACAACTTTGCTTGCTGAAAGTGAAGAGGACTTGAAGCACTTACTGATGAAGATCAAAGACTATAGTCTACAGTATGGATTACACCTCAGCATAAAGAAAACAAAGATCCTTACAACTGAACCAATAAGCAACATCATGATAAATAGAGAGAAGATTGAACTTGTCAAGCATTTCATTTTACTTGGATCCACAATCAATGCCCATGGAAGCAGCAGTCAAGAAATCAAACACAGGGAGAAGGACTAGAAGGCAGAAGGGGACAGGAAAGCTGGTGATAGGGAACCCGAGGTTGAGTAAGGACGTGTTGACATGTAGTGGGGTTCTTAACCATTGTCATAGGGCAATATGTGTAATGTTTAATGAGAAACTATTTTGTTCTGTGAACCTTCATCTAAAATGAGAAGAGCAGCACAACTGGAAGAACGTAATTGATGTCACTGAATTGTACATGTAGAAATTTTTGAAATAGTGTATCTTTGGCTACGTATATTTTCACAAAAAAAAAAAAAAAAGGTCGAGAAGGGAGAGTGTTGACATGTCATGGGGTTGTTAACCAATGTCATAAAACAATATGTGTACTGACTGTTTAATGAGAAACGTTTGTTCTGTAAACCTTCACCTAAAGTACGATTAAAAAAACAAAATTAAAAAAAAAATCGAACAACGTATTGCATTGGGCAAATCTGCTGCAAAAGACCTCTTTAAAGTGTTCAAAAGCAAAGATGTCACTTTGAGGACTAATGTGCACCTGACTCAAGCCATGGGATTTTCAATTGCCTCATATGCATGCGAAAGCTGGAAAATGAATGAGGAAGACCAAAGAAGAATTGATGCCTTTGAATCGTGGTGTTGGCAAAGAATATTGACTATACCATGGACCGCCAGAAGAACAAACAAATCTGTCTTAGAAGAAGTGCAGACAGAATCCTCCTTAGAAGTGAGGATGGCAAGATCTGATCTCATATACTTTGGTCATGTTATCAGGAGGGACCAGTCCCTGGAGAAGGACGTTATGCTTGGTAAAGCAGAGTCATCGTAAAAGAAGACTCTCGAGATGGATTGACACAGTGGCTGCAACAATGGGCTCAAACACAGCAAGGATTGTGATGATGGCGTAGGACCGGGCAGTGTTTTGTTTTGTTGTGCGTAGGGTGGCTATGAGTTGGAACCCACTCAAGGCATCTAACAACAACAACAGCATATGTCAAAGAGGCTGGGAAATGCAGCCTCTGGCTGGGACGTCATCTGTAAGTATGGCAACAACAGCATACATTTTTTGTGGGCAGGCAGCTGTTTCTGACACATTTGGTAACCTCTCCATTTTGACCCAGATTATTCTGGGCCCTTTGGCACATTCTCAGACCCTGCTGAGCCCTTGGGATGGCCGTCAATGGGAACTTAAAGATACTGTAATCTGGTGTGCACCAATCAGTAAGCCTCAGATTCATCAACCCAAATACTCAGCTGCAATGTGGGCCACAGGGCTCATTTTCAAAACTTGCAATTTCATGGGCTATATTCTGGAACATCTAAACATAGTCTTTTCTTATCTGGGGTAATTCTAGACTTATCTCCAGTTTCTATTACCAAATATTTCTACACCCTGCTCCACCCATCAGGCAGCTGACTCAATCCTTAGAGGAAGAATGGTGCTGGGCCCTTCACATCAAACCACCCTGCATTTCTCTTACCAGGTCTTCAAACTTTTTACTTATTTAGATAGGAACTAACTCTACATTATTATACATTTTATTCTAATTTATTTTTCTTGTCTATGCTTTATGCTTTTTTCTTTCTATCTTTGTCTTTTACTTTCCAAATGTAGGATTCATGGATCTTACATTTTAATGTCATGACTTTGAGAATTTTTTTTTTTTTTTGCCTGCCCCTGTTATTTTTTTCACAATTTCCTTAAACTTCTTCCTCCAGCTCTTTCATAAACTAGATGGATACATCCTTGACTTCCTCTACTTTCTTCTTTGACTTTTAACATTTTAATATCTTCTCTTCATTCCACAGAAAAGAAGTACAAATGACAGATAAGAAACATTAGCAAACCACGACCCTTTTCTAGTGGAGTTTAACCTTGACTGTGGATGAAAATATTGCTGTATTAACTATCCACAGCTCTTCTTTCAAGGTATAAGAAAGGATTGAAGGCTGAACGGTGCTAACCTAACAATGAATAAACGAAAGAGCTTGATAAATATTTGATGAATCCAGCTACTACTTGTATTGTTAAATGAAGACAATAAAAAAATCTTAGCAGGCATTGAATTCTTGGAAAGTGGATAGAAATGAACACTTAGTTAATTTTGACCCATAACCTAGGGTCAAAACCCAAAAAAATGTTACTTGGAAAAGATCATCCATACACCTGTAGTCTGAGAAGGGAGTGGTGTCAAGAGGTATTTGAATACTCTCTCTGTTGTAAAACACGGTCTGCTAGCTTTTCCAATTTAAAGATGAGTCATCAGAAACAACTACTACCACAACATGAAGTCTATGAAAACAAATTTCAGAATGAGGGAAAGGAGGCATCATCCTAAAATCTGAGATATCTAAAATCTATCCATTTTAGGAAGCAAAAGAAAATTTTCAAAAATACTTTGGCATCCTCTATAGGGTGTGAGAGAATAGGACCTCTGTGTACAAACAGAAAAAAAGTTATTCAATGAAAATGGGTTGAGAAGAAAATCCATGAGATGTAAAAAGGAGATGGACAGAATGAGAAAGAGCTGATAGAAAAGTAAAAATTTAATAGAATTCAGATTTTCATTGGATGCTAACAATAAAGAGCAGCAATTGACACTGTTGAAAATTGAGTCAGTAATTTAAAGACAAATTGACGAAGGTCTGCAAAAAGTAGGGGGAGAAGATAAAAGAAAAAAATGAGAAGGGAGGTAAAGGTAAGAGACACAAAAGACTTCAGAATTCAACCTGAGATGTGCTCCTGAAGATGAATCCAACTAATTAGAATAGAAGCATTAATCAAACACTACTGAGAAAACTTTCCTGAGATGAAGAAACAAATCCGAGTGTTCCTCCTGATGTGATGTGATGGGAGGTGCACAACATCACTTATGTGGTAGTCTTGGCAAAAATGCTTCACCTGAATCAAATCTTGAGGATAAAAAATCTGGTAGGGCCTGCTTCATGGGCATCTGAGGTGTGTAGCCATGCAAGGCCCCACACTTGAATGGACCCATTTGGTTTAATGCTCTGTCGTCACTGTCCTGAAATTCTTAATGATTTTCGAACAAAGGGTCCCACATTCCATTTTGCACTGAACCTCACAAGTTATGTATGGTTGTTGTTGTGTTGTTAGGTGCCATCGAATTGGTTCTGACTCACAGCGACCCTATGTACGTTAGAATGAAACACTGCCCGGTCCTGCACCATCCTCACAATCATTGCTATGTTTGAGTCTATTGCTGCAGCCACTGTGTCAATCCATGTCATTGAGGGTCTTCCTCTTTTTTGCTGACCTCTTCTTTACCAAGCCTGATGTCCTTCCTCAGGGACTGGTCCCTCCTGATAACAAGTCCAAAGTACATGAGATAAAGTCTTGCCATCCCCGCTTCTAAGGAGCATTCTGTCTGTACTTCTTCCAAGACAGATTTGTTCATTCTTCTGGAAGTCCATGGTATATTCAATATTCTTTGCCAACACCATAATTAAAAGGCATCAATTCCAACTCCGTATTCCTTATTCATTGCCCAGCTTCCATATGCATATGCGGTGATTGAAAACACCATGGCCAGGGCCAGGCCACTTTAGTGCTCAAAGTGACATCTTTGCTTTGAAACACTTTAAAGAGGTCTTTCGCAGCAGATTTGCCCAATGCAATGTGTTGTTTGACTGACTGCTGCTTCCATGGGTGTTGACTGTAGATCCAAGTAAAATGAAATCCTTGACAACGTCAGTCTTTTCACTGTTTATCATGACGTTGCTTACGGACCCAATTGTGAGGATTTTTGTTTTCTTTATGTTGAGGTGTAATCCATACTGAAGGCTGTGGTCTTTGACCTTCATCAGTAAGTGCTTCAAGTCCTCTTCGCTTTCAGCAGGGTTGTATCATCTGCATATCACAGGTTGTTAGTTTTGTAACTGGTCCTAAATCTGCAAACCCAGCTGAACTCTATTCTTCTAAAAATGTCACTCAATAGAAAGAAAGAAAGAGAGAGAGGTGGGAGGGGGAGGGGGAGGGAGGAAGGAAGGGAGAACACGAAGAAGGTTAAAGGCAGCTAAAGAGACATGACAATCAGAAGCAATGAGCAATCTTTAATAGGACCCTGAACGGGGTGGTGGAGGATATCTAAAAATGACTTATTTTTTTTTTTTTGAGGAGGATAACGGTGTACATTTGAATAAATAAAGACTGTGAAAGATGGTTATTACTGTATATTTGTTAAATTTGTCGAGTCTGAAAATAGCACCGTGGGTATGTGAAAGGATGTCCTCGTTTTTAGGGGACACAAGTGCTATGGTGAAGTGACGTGATGTCTGCAACTTATTTCCAAATGGTTCAGTAAAATTAAATGTATAGATGGACAGAAGTCAAACAGATGTGGCAAAAAAAAAAAGAAAGAATCTTTTCGAAAAGAAAAGAAACGATCTTTTCAGCTAGATTTTTTTTTTTTTTTTTTTTAATTTAAGGGAGTGACAGGAAGTTTTAACGAAAATATAAATATTTGTTCATGGGATTTCTAGCTGGTTTTTCTCATTTCCCGAATCTCCCTTTCCATGTTGACACCAGTAAGGTTAGTTTTACTTTAAAATATCCATAGAAAATTTTACTTTACAGAAACAGAATATCTGAAGGTTTCCTGACTGAACAAATCCTCTTTCGTAGATTATAACTAGAATCAGCAGTTTTACATCTGTATTGTATAATATGAAACATGAAATATATTTCAGATCAAGCTCTTTCCTTCAAATAAACACTTTCATCAGATTAACAGTTTCATTTGTGCCATTTTTGTAGTTATTATTACTCTTCCCCCCACCCCCCGCCCCCCAAAGCTTCTCCATTGCCAAAAGCAACAGTTAGGTTTAGATGGGAGGGGTATTTTCAGTTTACCTCAGGGGCAAGTCTTGCAAGAATTTTATTTTCCCCCAGAGCAGCTCAGTAGAAGTGATAGCAGGGTTGTATGGAACTGAGTTCCAGCGTTAGGAGGATCACCCAACAACATGAACGATAGTAATGCAATGACTTCACCAAACCTCCTAGCAAAGAGATTCCAGGAAGCCTTTCCAAAAAAACACCTAGAATCTAAATGAAAGCAGTATACTTGTTCTTTGATCTTCAAGATAGGTTCCCTGCTCCTCCTTTCAACTAAGTTGCTTCTTTTAAGCTCCTCATGTACAGAGGTTCTGGTGCCCTTGAGAGAATAACACTGGAGTTTTGTTTTTTGATACATTACGCCTTTCATGGAACACCCCTGGTTAACCCTAGGATTTGATGGCCTAGGAGATCACTTATTTTGACTTCCCTACCTTCCTCCCTTATTCCAGCAGGGAAACATAATAGTAAAATACGTATTCTCTAGAACTAAATCATAATGGTTTCAAATCTTTGCTTTGTCATGAACTAGGTAAGTAACTTTCCACCTCTGTGGCTTTGTTTCCTCATCTGTACAATGAGACTATTAATGACAGCACCCACCTTATTGTTGTTGCTAGGTGCCGTTGAGTCGATCCCGACTCATAGCAACCCCATGTACAACAGAACGAAACGCTGTCCGGTACTGCGCCATCCTCACAATCATTGCTCTGCGTCAGCCCACTGTTGCAGCCACTGTGTCAGTCTATCTCTCTGAGGTCAACCTATCCTCTTTTGCGCTGACCCTCTACCATGCATGATGTCCTTCTCCAGGGACTGGTCCCTCCTGATAACATGTCCAAAGTATAGGACAAGAAGTCTTGCCATCCTTGCTTCTATGGAGCATCCTGGCTGTATTTCTTCCAAGACAGATTTGTTCGTTCTTTTGGCAGTATATGGCATATTAAATATTCTTCACCAACACCATAATTCAAAGGCATCAATTCTTCTTCAGTCTTCCTTATTTATCGTCCAGCTTTGCACGCATATGAGGTGATTGAAAACACCATGGCTTGGGTCAGATGCATCTTAGTCTTCGAGGTGACATCTTTGCTTTTTAACACTTTAAAGAGGTCTTTGGCAGCGGATTTGCCCAATACAATGCGTCGTTTAATTTCTTGACTGCTGCTTCCCTGAGTGTTGATTGTGGATCCAAGTAAAATGAAATCCTTGACAACTTCAATCTTTTCTCCGTTTATCATGATGTTGCTTATGGATCCAGTTGTGAGTATTTTGGTTTTCTTTATGTTGAGGTGTAATCCATACTGAAGGCTGTAGTCTTTGGTCTTCATCAGTAAGCGCTTCAAGTCCTCTTTACTTTCAGCAAGCAAAGTTGTGTCATCTGCATATTGCAGGTTGTTAAAAGAGTGTTCCTACAATCCGGATGCCGAGTTCTTCTTCCTATAGTCCAGGTTCTCAGATTATTTGCTCAGCATACAGATCGAATAAGTATGGTGAAAGGATACAACCCTGATGCACACCTTTCCTGACTTTAAACCATGCAGTATCCCTTGGTTCTGTTCAAACGACTCCCTCTTGTTCTGTGTATGGTTACTCATGAGCACAATTAAGTGTTCTGGAATTCCCATTCTTCACAGTGTTATCCATAATTTGTATGATCCACACAGTTGAATGCCTTTGCATAGTCAATAAAACACAGGTAAACACCTTTTGGTATTCTCTACTTGCAGTCAGGATCCATCTGACATGAGCAATGATACCCTCGTTCCACACCCTCGTTTGAATCCGACTTGAATTTCTGGCAGTTCCCTATCGATGTACTGCTGCAGCTGCTTTTGAATGATGTTCAGCAAAATTTTACTTGCATGTGATATTAATGATATTGTTTGATAGTTTCTGCATTCGATTGGATCACTTTCTTTGAAATAGGCATAAATATGGATCTCTTCCAGTCAATTGACCAGGTAGCTGTCTTCCAAATTTCTTGGTATAGGCGAGTGAGCACTTTAATTCGATTTGTATATAAGGATCTGAATAAAATCCACATATTATATTTTATTAATATGTTGTATCTCAAATCTCTTCTAATCTACCACTTCCCCTTCCTGTTTTTCCCCATTTACAGTTGATTTGTGGAAAACACCAGATTGCCGTCCTGTGGAGTTTCCATATTCTGAATTTTGATAATTTGATCTCTGTTGTGTAAGCTATCTTTTTTACACATTGCTGAGGTATAGTTGGCTTACAATAAACTGTACATATTTAAAGTATACAATTTGATATGTTTTGACATATGTATACATACATGAGATCGTCATTACAATCAAAATAAAGAACATATCCTCCTCAGAAGTAGCCTATTTCCCTTAGTAATACTTTCCTCCCACTCCTTCGCATCCTCCACCCCAAACCACTGATTACTTCTGTCACTATAAATTAATTTTCATTTTCTAGAATTTTACATGAATGCCACAAGACAGTATGTATTCTTTTTGTCTGGCTTCTTTCTCTTAGCATAATTATTTTGCGATTCATCCGTGTCGTTTCTTCCTATTTCTGAGAAATTTTCTATTTTATGGATATACCACAGGGTGTTTATCCATTCACCTATTTATGGACATTTGGGTTGTTTCTTGTTTTCAGCTATTACAAATAGAGATTCTATGAACATTTGTATACTAGTCTTTGTAGATATAAGACTTTAACCAGATATGTAATTTGAAAATATTATCTTCCAGTCTGTACCTTGTTTTGTTTTTTTTTTAAATTGTGGTGAATATGTTTGTTACAAAACATTTCCAGTTCAATATTCTTCACATGTGCAATTTAGTGACATTAATTGTATTCATCATATTGTGCAACCATCACAGTTATCTGTTTCCAACTTTTTTCTATCACCTTTAACGGAAGTTCAGAGTCTCAGTGTCTCCTAAGAAGGGAGCCCCCTTATCCATCTCCCTCCCACATGCCCCCAGTAACCACTAGATGACCTAAGGTGGTGAACACCTCAGGTCTGCATACATTTCCCTGTTACAGATATTTTAGATAAGTGGAATCCTACAGCACTTGTCCATTTGTGACTGACTTATTTCACTCAACATGATGTTTTTTAAGGTTCATCCACTCTGTAGCATATTTCAAGACTTCATTTCTCTTTATGGCAGAGTAATATTCCATTGCATGTATATACCACATTTTGTTTATTCATTCATCTGTTGATGGACATTTAGGTTGTCTTTCACTTTTAGGCTGTTGTGAATAGTGCTGCAGTGAACCCTGGTGTACAAGTATCTGTTTGAATCCCTGCTTTCAATTCTTTTGGGTATACCTAGGATTGGAATGGCTGGATCTTACGGTAATTCTGGAATACACTGACTGGAAGAGATCCATATTCATGCTAATTGCAAAAAAGTTGATCCAATGGAATGCAGATTATCAAACAATATCATTAATAACACATGCAAGTAAAATTTGCCAAAAATAATTAAAAATGGTTGTAGCAGTATATAGACAAGGAATTTTGAAATTCAAGCCAGATTCAGAAGAGGACATAGAACAAGGGATATCATTGCTGATATTAGATGGATCTTGGCTGAAAGCAGAGAATACCAGAAAGATGTTTACCTGTGTTTTATTGACTATGCAAAGGCATTTGACTATGTGGATCATAAAAAATTATGGATAATATTGTGAAGAACAGGATTTCCAGAGCACTTAACTGTGCTAATGTGGAACCTGTACATACACCAAGAGGCAGGCATTTGAACAGAACAAGGGGATACTGCATGTTGTAAAATCAGGAAAGGTGTGTGTCAGGATTGTATCCTCTCACCATACTTATTCTGTGTGCTGAAAAATAATCCAAGAAACTGGACTGTATGATGAAGAACACGGCATTAGGATTGGAGAAAGACTCATTAATAACCTGCGATAAGCAGATGACACAACCTTGCTTGCTGAAAACGAAGAGGACTTGAAACACTTATTGATGAAGATCGAAGACTACAGTCTTCAGTATGGATTACACCTCAACATAAAGAAAACAAAGATCCTCGCAACTAGACCAGTAAGTGGCATCATGATAAATGGACAAAAGATTGAAGTTGTCACAGATTTCATTTTACTTGGATCCACAATCAACACCCGTGGAAGCAGCAGTCAAGAAATCAAACAGTGTATTGCATTGGCAAACCTGCTGCAAAAGACCTTTTTAAAGTGTTCAAAAGCAAAGATGACATTTTGAGGACAAAGGTGCGCCTGACCCAAGCCACGGTATTTTCAATTGCCTCATATGCATGCGAAAGTTGGAAAATGAATAAGGAAGACTGAAGAATGATGCCTTTGAATTACGGTGTTGGCGAAGAATATTGAATATACCATAGATTGCCAGAAGAAAAACAGATCTGTCTTGGAAGAAGTACAGCCAGAATGCTCTTTAGAACCGAGGATGGCAAGACTTCCTTTCACGTACTTTGGACATGTTATCAGGAGGGATCAGTCCCTGGAGAAGGACATCATGCTTGCTAAAGTAACGGGTCACTGAAAAAGAAGAAGACCTTCAACCAGATGGATTGACACAGTGGCTGCAACAATGAGTTCAAGCATAGCAATGATTGTGAGGATGGTGTAAGACCTGGCAGTGTTTTGTTCTGTGGTTCTTAGGGTCGCTATGAGTCAGAACTGATTAGAGGGCACTTAACAATAACAACATGGTAATTTTATGATTAACTTTTTGAGGAACCACTAGGCTGTTTTTCATAGTGGCTGTAACATTTACAATCCCACCAGCAATGGATGAGGGTTCCTATTTCTCCACATCCTTGCCAACAGCTGTTGTTTTCCATTTTTTAAATCATGGCCATCTTAGTGGGCATGAAGTGATATCTCACTGTGGTTTTGATTTGCATTTCTCTAATGAATAATGATGTTGAGCATCTTTTCATGTGTTTGCTGGCCATTTGTATACCTTTCATATCCTTTGCCCATTTTTTGTTTGGGTTTCTTTATATTGTTGAGTTGTAGGAGTTCTTTATATATTCCGGATATTAAACCCTTATCAGATGTATAGTTCCCAAAGTTTTTCTCCCAATCTGTAGATTGTCTCTTCACTTTGTTAATAAAGTCCTTTCATGTACAAAAGTTTTTAATTTTGTTGAAGTCCCATTTATCTATTTTGTCTTTTGTGGCTGGTACGTAGCATATGTTTTTATTCTTTTAACAGCAACTTTCAAAGAGCAGACGTTCTTAATTTTGATGAAGTTGAATTTATCCAATATTTCTTTTATAAATCACATTTTTTGCGTTTTAATTTGAAATAAATTAAATCTTTGTGTAAATTGAGTTTAAAAATATTTTCTCCTGTGTTTTCCTCTAGAATTTTTATATACTTAGGTTTTAGGTGTATGATCTACTTTGAATTCGTTATTTTGTATATGGTGCAAGACATTGATCGACATTCTGTCCTCCTTTCCTTCCTTCCTTCTCTCTCTCCCTCTCTCTTTCTTCTGTTAGTTTTTTTTTTTACCAATCCTTTCAATGTGGTTATGTTATTTATTTGTATTACAGCTAACTTCATTTATTGCTGTTCTTATTCCATTTTGAATTTCCCCCAATTAAGTGTTCTGGAATTCCCATTCTTTGCAATGTTATCCATAGCATTGCATTCGACTATGTGGATCATAATAAATTATTCACAAATATTTAATGCATAGTCAATAAAACACAGGTAAACATCTTTCTGGTATTCTCTGCTTTCAGCTAAGATCCATCTGATATCAGCAATGATATCTCTCATTCCACATCCTCTTCTGAATCCAGTTTGAATTTCTGGCAGTTCCCTGTCAATGTACTGCTGCAACCATTTTGAATTATCTTTAGCAAAATTTTACTTGCCTGTGATGTTAATGATATTGCTCGATAATTTCTGCATTCGGTTGGATCACCTTTCTTTGGAATGAGCACAGTTACCGATGTCTTCCAGTTGGTTGGCCAGGTAGCGGTCTTCCAACTTTCTTGGCATAGATGAGTGAGCACTTCCAGCATTGCATCCGTTCGTTGAAACATCTCATTTGGTTATCTGTCAGTTCCTGGAGCCTTGTTTTTCGCCAATGCCTTCAGTGAAGCTTGGATTTTTTCCTTCAATACCATTGACTCTTGATTATATGCTACCTCCTGAAATGGTGGAATGTCAACCAATTCTTTTTGGTACAGTGACTATGTATTCCTTCCATCTTCTTAGGATGCTTCCTGTGTCTTTCAATATTTTGCCCATTCCTTCAATATTGCAACTGAAGTCTTGAATTTTTTCTTCAATTCTTTCAGCTTGAGAAATGCTGAGTGTGTTCTTCCCTTTTGGTTTTCTAACTCCAGGTCTTTGCACATTTTATTATGATACTTTACCTCGTCTTCTCAAGCCACCCTTTGAAATCTTCTGCTCAGCTCTTTTACTTCATCCTTTTTTTCCTTTTGCTTTAGCTACTCGAAGTTCAAGAACAACTTTCAGAGTCTCTTCTGACATCCATTTTGGTCTCTTCTTTCTTTCCTGTCTTTTTAATGACCTCTAGCTTTCTTCATGTATGATGTCCTTGATGTCATCCCACAACTCATCTGGTCTTTCATCATTAGTGTTCAATGCATCAAATCTATTCTTGAGATGGTCTCTAAATTCAGGTGGGATATACTCAGGGTCGTATTTTGGCTCTCGTGGACTTGTTTTAATTTTCTTCAGCTTCAACTTAAACTTGCGTAGGAGCAATTGATGGTCTATTCTCCAGTCAGCCCCTGGCCTTGTTCTGACTGATGATACTGAACTTCTTCATCATCTCTTTCCACAGATGTAATCAATATGATTCCTGTGTATTCCATCTGGTGAGGTCCACATGTATAGTCGCCGTTTACGTTGTTGAAAAATACACATTACCAAAGAATAGGTCATTGGTCTTGCAAAATTCTGTCATGTGATCTCTGGTGTCATTTCTATCACCAAGGCCATATTTTCCAACTACTGATCCTTCTTTGTTTCCAACTTTCTCATTCCAGTCACCAGTAATTATCAATGCAATCTGATTGCATGTTTGATTGATTTCAGACTGCAGAAGGTGGTTCAATTTCTTCATATTTGGCATTCGTGGTTGGTGCGTTGATTTGAATAATAGTCATATTAGCTCGTCTTCCCTTAAATCTTTAATTTTAACTCTGTTTAATCAGGTAAAAGTTTGATATGGTTCTATTTTATGTTCATACTTTTCTAAAATAACTTATGGGCATTGTAATGGCTTGTTTTCAGAAGAACTGAAGTGGCATCATTGAGTTGCTGGAACTTCTACAGTACCATATTGAATCACAGTGGACCTATTTAAGCCATTCTTAACGATATCACAATTACCACTTTAGCCCATCTAACAAAATACCTAGATGAATCCATAGAGCTATTTTGTCTGTCCTCCATTTCACTAGCTGAGCTCTGATGGAGAAAATCAATCCACACAAAGGTTTGGAACCATTAAACATTCATAAATCTCAACCTCAGATGGACCCTCAACTCTGTCTGTTGTTGATGAGTCGATCTCAACCCATGGTGATGCCATGTGTGCAGAGTAGAACTGCTCCATTGGATTTTCAAGGCTGTAACCTTTTGGAAGCAGATTGCCAGGCCTTACTCTGAGGCACTTCTGAGTGGGTTTGAACTGCCAACTTTTAGGTTAGTAGTCCAGCACTTAACCATTTGCACTACCCATGCTTTATGCTGCTTTGATCAGCTTGATTTCTCACGTCCACAAAAGTATTTCAAACTCTCTTCAAACTTCCCCCATCATTTCCCTTTTCTGAGCTGATGGCCCCACCTCCTACTACCAAGAGAAAGTACAAGTCATAATGTGAAAACTTCAACTTCCCTTTAGCAACCTTACACAGATCCCTAGGTTTCCACTTGTGATCTCTTGCTCCTGCCTGTTACAATGAGGGAAGTATTCTTCCTCTCATCACCTGAGATCCCTTCTCTACCCTAACTCAATTTTATACTGTCAACTGTCTACTCTCCTCTTTGTCTTTGACCTCTCTCTATTTACTCTTTCCTTCGGCAAAACATGTGAACATGCTGCAATCTCTCTATCATGAAAAATAAAACAAAACAAAATCCTTCCTTCACTCTATTTTCCCTTCTAGCGAGCCTAATTTCTTAAGTCACAGGTCTGGGACTTTGTGAGGTCAAAGAGAGAGACAACTGACATGGATGCAGAAGTACATAATCACTGAGAAGAGAGACAGCTTGAAGAAAACATGGGGACAGCTGCCAATCACCACAGCGAAAGTGGAGTCTGCAGCCAGGTTTAATCCAAGGGGCTGAGAGCCACAGCTGACACATAAGACATGCTTGCTACAAGCAATATGGCATAAAAAATTGGGCTCTGGAATCAGTGTCTTTATTTGTAAATTTGCAATAATAATAGTTACCTCACAGCACTGTCTTGAGAATTAAATAAACTAATGAATATAAAGCTACTTACCATGGTAAATGCCCAATAAATATTATAAATTATTGTTTTTGTCATTGTAATAGTATGATAGGTAGCTTTGCTCATTCAGATATGAAAGCATATATATTCATTATGGAAATACGTATAAAGTAATACAGTTGTCTTTGACCTACAATTTTGGCTAAGGTTTTAGACATGACATTCATTCATTCGTAGAAAAAAATGTGTGTCAGACACTTTGCTAGACAGTAGGGATACCGAGAAGAATAAGAAAGAAGCTCTACCCTCAAAGATCTCACTTAGGGCAGTCAAGGCATAAGCATATGATTATAATACAGTATGATAAACACAGTGTGATAGGCATAGGGTATTTTGGGGAGTTCAAAGGAGGAAGCACATAGCTTGGGGTGAGGTGCACGGAAGAAGCCTTCCCAGTTGAAGTGAAACTGGATCTAACTCAAAGTGTGAGTAGGTGTTAGCAGAAGAAACGGAGAAAGCAGGCAGGAGAAAGGTATTAAAAGTCCCTCAGGTATAAGGCACTGAGATCCCATATTCTATTTAATTCAAAAAAATGCACTACTAAAAAGATGTTTGGAACTCATTGGCCCATTTGCTTGAGATATAAGAAATAAGCCATCACTTGAAACTACAAGGAGGAGGCAAAACTTCCTTCCCTGGGAGTGGAACACAGCAGTAATTGCTGTAAACAGAGTGACACAGTATATTTTAAGAAACCTGGTGGCTGGGAGCCCACTACCAATGATGAAATTATCTAGGTGATGTCACCATGGTCCAGGATTTTCATCCTCAGATTGGAAGCGCAGAAAGTTGATTGCCGGTGCGGTGTGATTAATTACTTCTGTGTGTGGCCTTTTTAGCCATGATCTTGTAACTCCCACCCAAGTGACTGTGTGATAGGTAATTGTGGTTTACCAAAGGGATTGGTCAGTTTTGCCTTCAAAGAGAGCCAATTCCAGAGCACGGAGGAGCACACCACCACCAAGGAAGGAGAGACCAGCTGGGGAGACCTGGCAGCAGGAGACGGTGTGGTGGGCTTCCCGGCCCACAGAGAGAGAAAGCTGAGTGCCTCTGGGCAGAGATTGAAGACCAGGGAGAGGAGTGCCTGTGAGCACAGCTGGGGAGAGGTTAGCCTGATGAAAGAACTGTATCCTGAGTGTTCCTGAGCCTGAATTATAACTGTTACTTCCCTTATAATAAACCCCATAATTGGGAGTGTGGTCTTTGAGTTCTGTGTGGCCGTTGCAATGAATTATTGAACCCAGCAGAGAAGTAGAGAGAGCTGTGTGAGGGATGCTGGGTGTCAGAATTAGTAAAGATGGCAGAGAGAGAGGCTTGTCTGGCCTCCGCCTCATGGGAGTCAGCCTTGCGCTGTTGATCCAGGTTCTTCTTCCCCCTTGTGGGGTTCGAGGGAGTCAGAAACTGCCCCCAAGCCGTTTTTACAGCCAGTTTATTGAAAGAGATGATGAGGTCCTTGGGGACTGGCTCAAGGTAAACATAGGTGATGAATACATAAACTACAATGCATTCATTTATAGGAATAAATATAAAATTTATGCAAACTGAAATACTCATGTTGTCATGATTGATATATTTGCTCCATCTAGGTGATGCAAACGGTTAAGCGCTCAGCTGCTAATGGAAAAGTTGGCTCTTAGAAGCCACCCAGCAGCTCTGTGGGAGAAAGATCTAGCAACCTGCTTCTGTAAAGATACAGCCAAGAAAACCCTATGGGGCAGTTCTGCTCGGGAGGTTGCTATGAGTCAAAATTGACTCAATGGCACCTAACAACAGCAACAGAGCATGCTAAATAGGTTGCTTTAAGTGCCTGAAATCACAACAAAAGGAGTTAGTTGGCATGGTCAGCTGTGTGTCTCGGACAGGGATCTGGGCAACATGGGGTCAATTTCGTATTGTGACTCTTTGAAATCTTAATCTATGTGATTTTATAGATTTCAAGATTTTCAGTGTTGTGGTTATTTGAAAGATGAGATCTGGAACAGGGCAGGTTCCAGGCAAGTGATCTGCTGAGAATGCATTTTGGAATATGTACAAATAATACACGCTGAGGCAGCATCACAAGCTGAAGCCATGTTAGGGCATGCGGAGGAAAAAAATTAGCATGGGAATACATAACTGCCAAATAATTAGTGCAGTGTAGGCTGTGAGGGTGGGATAAGTCTGAACCTTTGAGGGCTAGATACATTATAGTAACACCCATCCAAAGTATTATGCATACTGTCCATTTATGTAAAATAATTCTATGTATATACATAGAAAAAGGTATGAAAGTTTATATAAAATATTGAGTGGTTTTTTTCTTTATTACGGAAACATGAATGTCTCCTATTTTCTTTTTGCATTATCTGTGATTTCAACGTTTTCTGTAATAAAGATGTGCTGCTTATGTAGTAAAGAAATTTAAAGTTAGAAAAAGTTGACACAAGATGGAACAAGACTGAATGTCTCTGCTGTTTACTGGAACAACTATTAGCAATGTAACTCGAATGATGTTGGACGCGAACATTTTAAGTCCCGTAGGAAATACCGTGAGGGATAGCAGGAGAGAGGCTGTTTAAAGAAGTAGAGGAAGTGCGATGGTGCCGCACAAAAAAGAATTTCTTTTCAGTTTGTGCTGAAAACAGGAAGGTTCTATTTTTAGTAAGAGTTTTAAATGCCCCTCCCATTGCCAAGGCCAGCACAGACAAAATTTATCTTGCATAAAGAACGCACATATTATTTTTCAAGTGTGCTAGAATAAAAAAAATTGAGCGTGTTCTGGGCCATAAAGCAAGAAGTCACATCTTACAGAGGCTCAATAGTATATAGACCACAGTGCAATTAAATCAGAATTGATAACAAAAAGATAAGTAAAACTTCCTGAGTAGAATAAATAACAAATCAAATATCCACCTTTCCTGACACCAACTATTAAGACAGGGCTAGAGCCATAGAGCCGTTGTTCTGAGCCTCAAGACTGCCTCTCGCCCCGCCCATTTCCTAGAGTTCTTTTTTTTCCTCCTCAGGACCCCCTTAAAGAGAACCAGGCACCGGCTAGCCGGAATTGGCTGAAACAGGTCCTGCCCTCCATCCTGGCCTTCCAGATGACCTTTAGCTCATTACTGCTTCATGCATGGTAAATTCTCCTCCACCTTGGTGGAGAGCTGACATGCTAATGAACAATAATGACTAAGTTCCTCCTGCACGGGGAATCGAACCCGGGATGTAGAAAATGCTTACTCCTTCTAAAATGCCTGTGCGCGCTCCATTTTGTATTCCGAAACTAATCCTGCCTATATAAACCAGCCTCAACAAGCTGCCTGTGAGGCAGTCTTGGATGGCACGCAGCCGGGTCTGTCTCCTTGCTTGGCCAGCCAATGAAGTTGCCTTTCATTCTTCCCAACTCGGTCTCTGTCTTTTTGGGCCTGATGGAGTTACACTGAGCAGAGCCCAGGGTTCCCAGCAACAAAATCAGTCAAAGAGATTATTACCTAAGTGAGGGCCTGGTGTAGGAAAACCACAAGGTGCAGCACCCTAGGGCTAGTAACAGTGGAGGCTCCATTATCACCCCTAAACTGGAAGGGGTGAGGCGAGTGATTGCTGTGTGAAGAGGACCCAGGAGCAGTGACCTTGTGTCTTAGTTATCTAGTGCTGCTATAACAGAAATACCACAGGTAGGTGGCTTTAACAGACAGAAATTTATTTTCTCACAGTTTAGAAATCTGGAAGTCTGCATTCAGGGTGCCGGCTCTAGGGGAAGCCTTTTTCTCAAGGGTACAAATTGGATCTGAAGAGCAAAAGACATCCAACCAAATCCCCATAAACTTCTGTATCTGAGAGACAGAAGGGAGAAGGAGGTGTAAGACGTTAAGTCCTACCTGCAAGAAACTTTTAGACTGGTCGGTGATGACTAAATGTAAACAACGTCTCTAATGTGATTAAAGACTAAACACAAATACTAAATGAGTGGTATTGAGAAAGAATAGTCAATAATAACCTCAAGGTTGCAATTCCATCGTTGGCTTTGGTGATCACATGATCAGGCAGAGCAGTGTTAGAGGCTCTGAGCCTGGACTGGCAAGTGCGTGCTTGAGGGACTCATCCTTGAGCTCATGCCTGAGCTGTTTATAGGTTTCACCAACACCTAATTTACTTATTCATTCATTCAACCATTCAGAAAATATTTAATAAACATTTTTAACTACATGCCGTATCTTGGGGATACTGACTAAGACAAATTACCCTCCCTTCAAAGGCTCACAGTCATATTCAACATTATCTTGCCAGAGGTGTTTCCTCCTCATAACTTCTCTGTTTTGGCCAACCTAAGTTCCGATACTGGCTCTGACTTTTAGCAGCTGTATGAGACAAGTTGTTCATCTTCTCAGGATCTGTAAAGCAGGGATAATAGTTACTTTACAAGTTGTTGTGAATTAAATTAAAGGATGTCCCTGGCACATCGTAGGCAACTTAATAAACATAGGAGAGTAGAATGATGGAGTCACAAACAGAAATGGATGAGTTGGGAAATAGTCTTTCTAGTTCTGCGGGATCTCCCGAAAAGGGATGATGATATCCCACAGCCTTAAAACACTCATAGTTAATAAATTTTCCATTACTACACTAAAGATGGCTGCTACTTCTGAATGTAGACATTTTTCATTGAATGCTATTAAAACGCCCTGCTGGGCTTAACAGACAGAATGGAGACTTTGCCAACAGGTAGACCTGGGTTCAAATCCTGACTCCACCAATTAGGAGTATTGAGCAAGTTGCTTTAAGTCCTCTGAGCCATAGCTTCCCCAGTTACAAAATGCAGTGTTGCTATTACAAGGATTTAATATTGATGAAATGCCAAAGAGATACTTACATTTCATCTGCCACTCTTGTTAGTTGAGCCGGACTTAGGAATCTGAATCTTGTTTACCTGTCTCTACTAAGGATAAGCAGTCCTTATGTTCACCAGGTCATCCCATGGTTCTTTTCAGCGAATTTCACCCTTGTTCCCTGGGCCTTTCTGGTCACAGCAGAATGGAACAAGACAGTCAAGAAGAGGAAGAAGGAAAGGAGGCCCTGCATTCTCTCCTCCCATAGGGAAGCTTTAGTTCCTCATTGGTTTCACAGATATGTAGCTAAACTTCTCTGCACCGGAAAAGAATAAAGTAAAGAGGAAGTCTTGAACCTCCCTTTTGAGATTAGACTGAGTAGGGCAGAATGTGACTAACCAACAGCAATTGTAAATGATGAGTATATGTATTAGTGTCTTAGGTATCTAGTGCTGCTATAACAGAAATACCACAAGTGGATGCCTTTAACAAACAGAGATTTATTTTCTCACAGTTTAGGAGGCTAGAAATCCAAATTCAGGGTGCCAGCTCTAGGGGAAGTCTTTTTCTCTCCATTGGCTCTGGAGGAAGGTCCTTGTCTCTTCAGCTTCTGCTTCCTGGTTCCTTGAAGATCTCCCTGTATCTTAGCATAGGTCTTCCTCCATATCTGCATGCTAGCTTGTGTTTGATCTCTTTTATATCTCAAAAGAGATTGACTCAAGATATACCCTACACTAATCCTGTCTCATTAACATAACATAGACAACCCATTCCCAAATGGGATTATAACCATAGGCATAGAGGTTATGATTTACAGCATATATTATTGGGGGACATCCATAACATTTTATCCTTTGGCCCCCCCAAAATTCATGTCCTTCCCACATGTAAAACACATTCCCCCCATCACATCATCCCCAAAGTCTTAAATCAACTCGAAGTCCAAAATCTCATATTCTGAATCATCTAAATTAAATATGGGTGAGACTTTAGGTGTATTTCAACCTGGGGCAAAATTCCTCTTCATCTGTAAAATATGGAATACAAGTTATCTGCTTCTGAAGCACAGTGGTAGAACAGGCATAAGGTAGACATTTCCATTACAAATGGGAGCGTTTGGAGGTAAAAAAGGGATAACAGGCACCAGGCAAGTCCAAAACCCAGCAGAACAAATTACATTAGCTCTCAAGGCTTGAAAATAACCCTCTCTTCTCTGGGACTATCTAGGCAATGGCCTTGCCCTCCAGTCTCTGGGTGTTGGACATGCTCTCTGGATTCTGGGTGGAGGCCCCTTGGCCCTGGGCTTCAGCTCCACCTTCAAGGCCTTCTCAGTTGGCAACTCTTCTCCCTCTGCTTTAAGCAGCCCCATTCTCTTAGTCCATCTGGGTGACATCTCCATTCCCTCTGCCCTGGTAGGCCCTGTTCTTCTGTTCCTTGGGCGTGGCAACCCCGCCGCCTCAGTTTTGGGTGGCGGCCCCATCCCCCTAGTGTACCTTAACAGTATCCCCACACTCAGGAACCAAGCTGGTAAAGATCTGACTCTTTGAAACATAGGAGGTTGTGGTCTGACCTTTGAAATCCAGGAAACCATGTCTCCACCATTTGAAACCAAGAAGGCCCTGCTTCCCATGCTCCTTCCAATAGTTCTGCTGATCTCTGAACTGCTCCAGAGATGGTCTTTTTCTTTTCTTGAAAGACAACAGGCGTAGCTCCTTTGGTCTGTTTCCTGCTGGTAGAATCCCAAGAGGCAGACAGCATTATTTCCTTTAGTTCTTTCGCTGTCTGCTTCTGTCTAAGATAATGGGATTTCCGCTGTGGTATTTAGGTAGATCCATAAGTCACAGGCTTAATCTCTTTAACAAAAGATTATGTAGCTGTGTCCTTGATGAACATTCTAGGACATGTGTCCTTAGTTTGTACAACGGAATTTCCCAAATCTGTAAGCTCAGTTTTCATCTTGCAGAGTTCATTTTTAAGGTCTTCTCTTTCCTCTCACATTTTACTATAAGCGGCAAGGAGAAACCACTCAGCCCCTTTAAGATCTTGCTTAGAAATCTCATTAGCCAGATATCCAAGTTCATAACTTACAAGTTCTACCTTCCACCAAACATTTGAACATAGTTCAGACAAGCTCTTTGCCACTGCATAAAAAGCATTGCCCTTACTCCACTGTGCAATCACATGTTCATCATTTTCTTTTAAAATTTCACCAGAAGCACATTTAACGTCCACATTTCTAGCAACATTCTGTTGCTGGAGCAGTATGTATTCTCTAAGATGATAGAGACTTTCTCTATAGTTCTCCTCACTTCCTTCTGAGCCCTCATAAAAATTGCCTTTGATGTCCATAATTCTACAGTCTCTTCAAGGCAATTAGACTTTTACTATTGTTGTTGTTAGGGGCTGTCTAGTCAGTTCCCTTAAAACTCTTCCAGCCTCTACTCATTACCCAATTCCAAATCTGCTTCCACATTTCAGGTATCTGTTAGAGCAGGACCCCACTCCTGGTACCAAATTTTGTCTTAGTTATCTAGGGCTGGTATAGCAGAAATACCAAAAGTGGGTGTCTTTAACAAACAGAAATTTATTTTCTCACAATTTAGTTTAGTTTAGTTTAGTTTAGTTTAGTTTAGTTTAGTTTGCTTCCTTAAAGATTATAGCCTTGAAACCCAATGGGACAGCTCTACCCTGCCCTATAGGGTCGCTATGAATCGGAATTGATTCAATGACACACAACAACAACAAATTGTATTCCAGGTACTGTGCTAGGATCCGTGGATATAGATGAATAAACCATAGTCCCTGCCTTTGAGGAGTTCATGACCTAAAGGAGCCTAGAAGGTAAATAGCTCACTTCAGTAGTGTTGTAAGTGCTGTGATAGAAGGTGCTTTGGGGAGCACAGGGGATGAGCATAAAACATAGATGGCAAGTGGAAGGTCATGAAGTCCTGCAAGAGGAGTTTACATCTGAGTTGAATCTCAAAGCATAAATGAAGAATGTGGGAAAGATTCCTAGGCAGTGGAGTCAGTATAAACAAAGCCATTATCAGTGTCATACACAAAATCATCAACCTGTATTATTGATTATCTCCTATATACAATATTATGGGGTAGGTTTTCTATTTGGGTTGGGGTTTTTGTTTTAGACCTACACGGCTTCCTTCTCACTGGGGTACTTACAGACTAGTTGGTTATCTAAGATAAGTGCCAAATGAGCATCTCACACCAATAAGGAAGTGCCCTGGGAATTCAGGGAACGAAGGCATCGCTTCTGGTCTGGAGATCCTCTCGGAAGAAGTGAAATCCGAACTGATCCCAAAGGAGAGATCATTCATATTTAGTTAGGAGAGAGGAAGAAAGGCATAAAAAACACACACAAAGTAGCTCAAACCAAAAGGGGGAATGTACTGGAAATATGTTGTTGTGTGCCATTGAGTTAATTCCAACTCACAGCAACCGAATATGACAGAAGTAGAACTGCCCCATGGGGTTTCCTAGGCTTTAATCTTTACAGGGCCAGATTCCTAGGACTTTTCTCCTATCGAGTGGCTAGTGGGTTGGAACCACCGACCTTTCGGTTAGCAGTCGAGCGCTTAACCATTGTGCCACCAAGGCTCCTTACTGGAACCATAACAGGGTTATTCATCACCCCAACCCCCATCCCATCCCCTCACCCCATCCCCAGCTTGGAGTTCTGTAGTGTACCACAGTCCATCCTCAAGTATGGATACTCTAACTCCTCACCAAGGAGTCCCTGGGGGGTGCAAAGGTAAACACACTGCTGCTGTCTAGAAGGTTGGAAGTTGGAGTCCACCCAGAAGTACCTTGAAGAAAGGCCTGGCAATCAGCTTCCAAAAAATCAGTCATTGAATGCTCTGTGGAGCACAGCTCTACTATGACACCTATGGGGTCACCAGGAGTTGGAAATGACTAGATGACAACTGATTTTTCTTTTAGCTCCTCATCAACTGCCTTCTGCTAGCAGTAGGCTCCAGACAATCCCTTCCATCCCCTTTAGGTATGGAAAGAGGCACGTATCCAGCAGCAGAGTGGAATCTCCTGAGTGAACCATCCTGGTTTTCTAGTCCAGGCATTGCTCTGGGCACTGGCATTATGCCCTATCAAAGGAACCCTCTCTTCTCACCACAGGCCCGGGCAATCTGCAGACTACATCTCTATTTCTTAGCAAGCTGTCATGGTGAGATATTAACATTCACTCTCTTTATTAACCTAGAGACATCAATATTTTCCCTCCTGTTTCCCCTCCACACCTCTCAACCTGTTCCTTCTTATACGTATCCTGTTGTTGTTAATTGCCATTGACTGGATTCCAACTCATGGTGACGCCATGTATGCAAAGCAGAACTGCTCCATATGGTTTTCAGACCTGTCTTCTGAGGTGCCTCCGGGGGGGTTCGAACCACCAACCTTTTGACGAATAGTTGAGTGCTTAACCATTTGCACCACCCAGGAACTCCAATATGCAGCCTAACCCCCCAGAAAGGAAAGATCTTTTGTATTTTAGGGAGATGTTACCCTCCCAAAAATGATTAACATAATTTTAACCTTCTTTGTAGGGTAGAGAAAACAACAACAATGGATTCTGCTACAGAAAGATATGGGGCCTTTCATGGATCCCAAGGGCAGAAAGTAGAGGCAGATGTTTGAAAGCCTGGACACTTAAGGACTGAAGGTAAACCAGGGCTTTGACCTCATTTGTTCTGGTTCAGACTCTTTGCTGAGAATTTGTGTTTCTAACAAGTTCCCAGGCGATGCTAATGCTGCTCATTAGGGACCAATCCTGAGAACCATTAGTAGAGTAGTGGGTCTCAAAATTTATTATACATAAGAATCGCCTGGGGATCTTGTTAAACTGTAGATTCTGATTCAATATATCAATGAGGTGGAAATGCAAATTCTCAGCAGGGGTCCGAACTGAAAGCTGGTTTGAAGCCCTGAGATAAACTCTCTGATTCTCAGGGGCTGTGTGGTCTGTCCTCCCTGCTTCTTTCAGGGTATTTGCTTTATGCTTCTTGCTCTCTCCATTGATTGGGTTCCTTCCCTTCAGCACATGGTGGGAAATTTCAGCCCTAGCGCCACATGACCTGCCATCTTATCACTCAGCTCTGATTAACTTGTGATTAACTCGCCCCGCTTCCTAGAAAAAATGATTGGTCCTGCAGGGGTTAGATGTTTACCTTATTCCAATCAGCTGTGGCCAGGGGCACAGGCTTACATGGTGCATAGGTCTAATTCCACCCTTTTGGCAAGAGGTAGGTGATGGGAGGGGTCCCTGGGTGGCACAAATGTTGAAGTGCTCACTAACGGAAAGGTTGGCCGTTCAAACTCACTGAGAGGTGCCTTGGAAGAAAGGCCTGGCAATCTGCTTCTGAAAGGTCACAGCCTTGAAAACCCTGTGGAGCAGTTCTTCTCTGCACACATCGGTTTGACATGAGTTGGAATCGATTTGATGGCAACTAATAACAACAACAACAGGTGATGGGAGGCTTACAGAGAAGGTCTGAGAACCTAAAGGTTTAAATACAGAACTTGAGGCAGATATTGAAAACTGACTCCCTTTCAATCACTTTCTTGCTTGGCTCCTTAAAAGCTGAAAACAACATTTCCCAGACTCCTTTGCAGCTAGGATTCTGTACATGATCTGGTCTCTCCCAAGCAGGTGCATCTTGGAAGACCTGGAGCTATGTGAACAGGTGGCCAGGTTTAGGGAGATTGCATTTTTGGCAAGCGTGTGGCAGAGGCACCTACTGGGGCAATTGTGGTGGAGTTTTTGGCATTTAGTCTCTAATGGTACTGGTGCTAAGCAGTAGACAGCTGTGGTATTTTGCTGAAACAGTTCTCTGCTGTAATTAGGTATTTTTCCTGGATTTTCCTGGCGTTGTGACCTCTAAGCCTAGATTTTTCCTTCTCCCAGAGATTGGGAGGTCACCTGATAAACTTCTTATATTTTGAGGCGATCCCTGGGCGGTGCAAACAGTTAAGCACTCGACTACTAGTAGGAAGGTTGGCACTTCAAACCGACCCAGAGGTGCCTCAGAAGACCAGCCTGGTGATCTGCTTCTGAAAGGTCAGGGCCTTGAAAACCCTACAGAGCAGTTCTGCTCTGCACACTTGGAATTGCTATGAGTTAGAATTGACTCGAGGGCAACTGGTTTGGTTTTTTGAGATTTTCTTCTCTGTAAAGTTCTAGGGTAAAAACATCACAAAGTTTAGTAAACCAAAAACGAAAAGTTTTATTCGGCAACATATTCAAAAAGGCAAAAGGAGGAAAACGGACAAGCATGCTGCTAGAGCCACGTCTGCCCGAGTCCAAGGAATATTACAGAATAGGAAAGAGTGGGAAAATGGACAAGCATGCTGCCACAGCCATGTCTGCCGAAATCCAAGGAACGCTACAGAATCATCAGTATATATCAACATTACAAATGGGCAAAAACATCGAAAGCTCCACCTTTTCACAGACTGGCTGAAAACTGCTAAATCACTGTGAGTCTACATTTTGAATTGTCTTTCTTAATAATCGTTGGTACGGGTTTCAGTAATGACAGTCAGGAGAGTCCTCATGGGTCCAACAAATCTTACTATTCACTAAATGCTAATAGAAAAAGATAAGAGTGGAAAGTATGTGGGTCTTTTGTGCTCTGTTTACCATTTGTTTATGTGAAAAGATGTTTCCCAAGATTGTCCGAGCTGTTGTCTCTATACCTCAGGGCCCAGTTGATGTGTCCTTGGGAGTCCAGCTCCAGCTGGGTCACATTCTAGGACAGGGAATAATGGCTCCAGTATTATCTCCTAAATTAGCAACTAAGAAGAAACAAAAAGGCAGAATCAGGGCAGAAAACTTCCTGCTTTCATAGTAACTGTGAGTCATGTGCCCAAGTTGTTGATTAGGACTCATTTTCTGTTCCAAGTGGGACTTGTAAGCTCTCAACAGCAGCATTTGACCTGATGCGTCCTTGTCAGTTACCACAGGACTCAGGGAGGGGAGTCAAGGATGAGGAGACAGGACAGGCTTGGGAACAAGCCCCTCTACACCAGGTTCCCTAGACACATTTTGGTGCTACACTGTATCAATGCATTGTCTACCCTCTTGCTTTATTTCAACAAATGTGTAAACACACAGAGTTATTAAAGTCTAAAGGACCTTAAAGATTACCTCATTCAACTTTTTTTGAAGTTAGATAGAAACTGAGATCCAGAGAGGTTAAGGATAATAATAACATTGTTCTTTACCGTTGATAAAGCTTTCATCTACAGGAACTTGTTTAGTCCCCAGCCACCTTGGGAGGGTAAGTGACTTGTCCAAAGGCTTGTCAATTAGCTTGTGGCCAAATAGAGACTAAAGGTAGCTTTCTGAATTTCTGGTCCTCTCTACCAGTGCTCAGGGGCTCTGCAGAACTGGGACTGGTCTGCAAACTCTCTGTTACCAGTCCTCCGTCAGAGAAGTACCAAAACTGAGTATTAGCGTTTGGAAACTTTTACGGTAGTTGGACATTGCCACCAACATGCAACAATGTGATTTTGTGTTTTATAAGATATCATTTGAGACAGACTTGAAATGAAAAACAAAAAGGTCCTTCAAACAGAGATTGAGAAGCATCGCTGTATACCATTTTTGTTCCTGGCTGAGTGGGTGAGTGGATAATTTAGAATCTCTTTAGAAGCTGCAGAAGGCTCTTGTGCAATTTTCACTCTTACAAAACATTGGTACTTCTATAAAGCACAAGATTTGATTAATTTATTTCTAATGAAATGTAGAACTGAGAGTAATAAATCATGTTTTTCTTTCCTTGATAACAAACGTGAATTGTAAGTTATGAGTCTTTTCAAATATTAGGACACGCTTAAGATAGGAGCATGCCACTGGTTTTTATGCTGTGAGCTCGATCTACCCTGGGATTGGGTTAAACTTTAAGCCCTTTGATGGAATAATCTACACGGTGCCAAATTGCAATTATTTAAAGGTTCAAGATATGGAGTATTTAGTATTGTATGTATTTGGTATTATTAGTATTTGGTATTATTATATAATGTATGTGTGTATATAAGCACATGCATGTAGTTTTATATTCCATACAAGTACAGAAAAAGGAAAATGACATTTTTAGCAAACTTGAAAACAATGTGCCGTTACTCCAAACACAAAGCCATTCTCCACAAAGATGTACTCAGGAAATTCTTAGATTTCTACAATAACTAATTTATCACCATTTAATGGAACAAGGCCAATTTCAGAACACGTCACCCAACATCTGGTGTGCCATCTGCTGGCTGAATAAAAATTCATGGGGCTCAGGCTCAAAGGGAGCCATTTCCCCCCTCATTTGTTGTGGTTGTTCTTTTTTCAATTACAAAACATTAATTAGAAAAATGCTCTCCAAAAGACAAGAGTACTTCATTTTGTGCAATAGGCAGATTACTGACAAAAGAATTTTTATGGGTGAATTTTTCCTTCTATAATTGAGACTCATTTTGTACATCTGAGGGCATTTAATTTTAAAAGGAATTTTATTCTGAATATTTATAGAACATAATCTTGCCCAGTTTTATGGAAAATTTTTTTTTCTTAAAAATAATGTAAGTGACATATTCACGTGGTTAAAAAATTACAAAATGCAAGAAGTGCTCGTAATGAGAAGCAAGTCACCTGACCCACTCTTTTCCTCCCCCTAGTCCACTTCTCTGGAGTTGTCCCTTTTTGCTATTTTTGCTTTTAGGCCATCTAGAGGTTGTGCTTTATCAATTTAGATATTATCTGGCTTCTTGCTGTGATAGAGGAAGAGTCAGTTTACTTACAATTCTCTCCATCTTGCTCTCTCTCCTCCTTCTGTTATCAGTGAACTCAGTCTCTCCACAGGTCATCTCTGCAACTGCAAACATATTTCATTTCTTATTCCTTTAACCTAAGATAGAGTCCGTCGTAAGCTAAGTCTCTTAGGGCTCCATCGAGGCAGAGCTTCTGCAGTGCAGTATTCTCTAACTGGCTTCCTCCCCTACAGTGTTGTATTGAAAAATCGTTTCCTTTGCTGGCTCCCACTCCCACCCCCCTAGCTTTGCATTTGGATACTGCTTTTGCTTGGAGGTTATATGTGAACCCCATTGTGCCTGTGTAGTATGATTAAGAACGTTGCTGACGTAGCTTGTATGAACTCCCTACTTGTAAACCCCTTCAAAAATAACTTACCTGCCCACCCTTGGCAAGTAGTCTTGGCAGCAGTAAGCTCCGACTGACTCCATTTCCTTGTACAACAAAATAAAGGTGGCTTTCCTGTTCTCCCACCTTGGTCTCTCACTTGTTGGCCAATTCGAGTCATGCCGAGTAAGAACCTGGGGTTTTCACCTGGTAACACCACCATTTCCTACAACTTTCTTCTTAGTACTGGTTAGATGTAGTGAAACCTGTGGAAGCTGGAACTCAGTGAAACTGCCTTGTTTTTCTGATTCTTACAAGTTTTCCGCCTTTGACAGGATGCAGTCTTACCACTTTTCTATAACTTGTTTTAGTAGAAAATATTTAAATTTTCCTTTTCTCATAGGTTTTTGCCTTACAGAGGTTCTAGCTTTCACAGATTTTACTGTATTTTGTAGAATGCCCCTCAGTTTGAGTTTTTAGGATGTTTTGTCAAGATTTGATTCAGGTTATGCATTTTAGGAAAGAACATCATGGATACCACAGAGGTGATATGATCCTCTCTTTTTTTTTTTTTTTTACTTATTTTGTTGTTGTTGTTGAGAATATACACAGCAAAACATACACCAATTCAACACTTTTTACAGGTACCATTTAGTGACATTGATTACATTCTTCAAGTTGTGCAACCATTCTCACCCTCCTTTTCTGAGTTGTTCCTTGCCTGTTACCATAAATTCACTTTCCCCTAAGGTTCTTGTCTGATCTTTCAAGTTGTGGTTATCAATTTTATTCCATTTAGATAGTTCTTAAAAGAACATAATGCTTGAGGCAGACATTTTTTACTAATAAGCTAAACTATTGTTTGGTTTTAAGAAGACTTCAGGGGATATTTTTGGTTTAAGGTTTAAAGTTGACCCAGGGCAATAATTTCAGGGGGTCATCCAAACTTCATGGCTCCAGGAAGTCTGGAGCCCATGAGAATTTGAGATTCTGTTCTGCATTTTTCCCCTTTTGATCGAGATTCTTCTATAGAATCTTTTTTTTTTTTAATTGTACTTCAGGTGAAGGCTTACAGAACAAATAGTTTCTCATGAAACAGTAGTACACATATTGTTTTATGACATTGGTTAACAACCCCATAACATGTCAACCCTCTCCCTTCTCGACCTTTTTTTTTTGGTGAAAATATACATAGCCAAAGATCCACCATTTCAAAAATTTCTACATGCACGGTTCAGTGACATCGACTACACTCTTCCAATTGTGCTACTATTCTTACTTTAGATGAAGGCTTACAGAACAAAATAGTTTCTCATTTAACAGTTAGTACACATGTTGCCCTATGACAATGATTAACAACCTCACAACACATCAGCACTATCCTTACTCAACCTTGGGTTCCCTATCACCAGCTTTCCTGTTCCCTTCTGCCTTCTGGCCCTTGTCTCTGGACTGCTGTGCCTCATTAGTCCCATTTGGTTTTATGGGGCTTTCCACTCCCCAGCTGAACGGTGAACCTCGGAAATGACTTCACCACTGAGCTAAAAGGGTGTCTGGGGGCCATACTTTTGGGGTTTCTCCAGTCTCCTTTAGGCCAGTAAATCTGTTTTTTTTTTTTGTGAGTTAGAATTTTGTTCTACATCCTTCTCCAGCTCTGTCGAGAACCTTCTGTTGTGATCCTGGTCAGAGCAGTCAGTGGTGGTAGCTGGGCACCATCTAGCTGTACTGGACTCAGTCTGGTGGAGGCCTTGGTAGCTGTGGTCCATTAGTCCTTCGGACTAATCTTTTCCTTGTATCCTGTTCTCTTCATTCTCCCTTACTTCTATAGAATCTTTGATTAAAATGTTCAGTAATGGTAGCCAAGCATCACCCAGTTCTTCTTTCTCATGGCCAATGAGGCAATTATTCAGGCAGGCAATTAGCCACACATTCCATATCCTCCTCCTATTCCTGACTATTCTTTCTCTGTTGCTCCAGGTAAATAGAGAGCAATTGTTGTGCCTTGGATGGCCACTTGTAAGATTTTAAGACCTACTTGCAACAAACCAGGAGGTAGAATAGAAGCACTAAACATGTTATTAGGCCAATTAACTGAGATATCTCATGAAACCATGACCCTAAACCTCCAAACCAAGGAATCAAACCCCATGAGGTTTTTGGTTGTACAGGAGCAGCCTCAGCAGCTACTGTATTTTTACACAAATAATGCACAACTTCTACGTTTGTTTGCCAACTTCGCCCTCCCCCCGTGAAGTATTTTTGTAAGTGCCGCGCTGCCAATTTTTTTTCAAGTTGTTGTTAAAAAAAAAAAAATTTGCATAGTGCACTTATAAAAATGTCTCATGGGGAGAGGGCGTGGTTGGCAAGTAAAGGTAGAAGATGTGCATTATTTGCATAAAAATACAGAACTCTATTTTTTGTCGTAAATATATCACGCAACTTTTGTCAATTCAACTTTTTACAGGTGTACAACTTATTCACAGCAATTACAACAATCAGCTGTGTAACACTACCTTTAATCAATGTGATATTTCCATCATCATTAATCCTCCCTTTTCCTGTCCCTCCCACCCCTGGTAACCACTAATAAATTTTGTTCTCTATACATTTGCCTTTTCTTGTCTTTTTATGTAAGTAAGGTTATATAATGTTTATCCTTTTGTGATTGACTTATTTCACTAAGCGTACTGTCTTCCAGCTCCATCCATATTGTAGCATATATCAAGAGTTCATTTCTCCTACTGGCTGAGTAGCATTCCATTGTATGTATGTGCCCCATTTTGTTTATCCATTCATCTGTTGGTGAGCCTTTAGATTGTTTCCACCTTTTGGCTATTGTGAATAGTGCTGCAATGAACATTGGTGTACAAGTCTCTGTTTGAATGTATGCTTTCAAGTCTTTTGGATATAAACCTAGGAGTGGAATTGCTGGGTCATATAGTAGTCCTATTTTCAGTTTTTTTGAGAAAACACCACGTCGTTTTCCACAAGAGCTGTACCATTTTGCATTCTCACTCACAATGGATAAGTGTTCCAGTTTGCCCACATCTTCACCAACATTTGTTATTTTCTGTTTTTTTATCTTAGCCATCCATAGTGGGAATGAAATAGTATCTCATTATGGTTTTGGTTTGCACTCTGATGGCTAATGACACTGAGCATCCTTTCATGTTTTTGGTGGTATTTGAATGTCCTCTTTGGTGAAATGTCTATTTAAGTCCTTTACCCATTTTTTGATTGGGTTATTTGTCTTTTTGTTGCTAAGTTTTCAAAGTTTTATATGTTGTTGTTAGGTGCCGTCAAGTTGATTCCAACTCATAGCAACCCTATGTACAACAGAACAAAACACTGCCCAGTCCTGTACCATCCTCATAGTGGTTGTTCTGCTTAAGCCCATTGTTGCAGCCACTGTGTCAATCCATCTCATTGAGTCTTCCTCTTTTTTGCTGACCCTCTACTTTACCAAGCATGATGTCCTTCTCTAGAGACTGATCCCTCCTGATAACATGTCCAAAGTATGTGAGATGTAGTCTTGCCATCCTTGCTTCTAAGGAGCATTCTGGCTGTACTTCTTCCAAGACAGATTTATTCATTCTTTTGGCAGTTCATGGTATGTTCAATATTCTTCACCAACACCATAATTCAAAGGTGTCAATTCTTCTTCAGTCTTTCTTATTCATTGTCCAGCTTTCGCATGCATATGAGGCAATTGAAAATACTGTGGCTTATTTGATGGTTAAGATTGTATGTCAGGTTGGCTGGGCCATTATTCTCAGTGTTTATATGAGATCACTCCCATGATGGGATCTGCTGTGAGTAACCAATCAGTTGAAAGGGAGTTTCCTTGAGGGTGTGGCCTGTATCCAAATATAACAGATGTTCTGGCTTTTTGATCGCTCTGGGTCCTATAGCTGCATCCTGTTCATCTGACCTCTGATTCTTGGAACTTGAGCTATCAGCTTATCTACTGATCTTGGGATTTGTTGATCTTCACAGCCTATGAGCAGGAGCTGGGCTCTCCGATCTGCTGATCTTGGGTTCGCCAGCCCCCACAGCTAGGTGAATCAGGAGAAGCCTTGCGATCTTGCCTGCCAATCTCGGGATTCATTGATCTTCACAGATTGTGAGCAAGAGCCCTGCTCTCCAGAACCTGCTGACCTTGGGTTCACCAGCCCCTGTGGCTACTTGAATCCAGAGAAAGCTCTATCCTGATCCATGGACTTGGGACATTCCAGCCTCTACAACTGAGTGAGCTGTTTCCTTGATATAAATCTATCTCTGTATATATTTATACACTTCACTGGTTTTGCTTCTCTAGAGAACCCAGCCTAAGATAGCTTCGGTCAGGTGTACCTTTGTCTTCAAGGTGACATCTTTACTTTTCAACACTTTAAAGAGGTCTTTTGCAGCAGATTTGCCCAATGTAACTTGTCATTTGATTTCTTGACTGCAGCTTCCATGGGTGTTGATTGTGAATCAGAGTAAAATGAAATCCTTGACAACTTCAATCTTTTCTCCATTTATCATAATGTGGCTTATTGGTCCAGTGGCAAGGATTTTTGTTTTCTTTATGTTGAGGTGTAATCCATACCGAAAGCTGTAGTATTTGATCTTCGTCTGTAAGTGCCTCAAGTTCTCTTTGCTTTCAGCAAGCAAGGTTGTGGCATCTGCATAACATAGGTTGTGAATGAGTCTTCTTCTAATCCTGATGCTGCGTTCTTCTTCATATAGCCCAGCTTCTCAGATTATTTGCTCAGCATACAGATTGAATAAGTTTGGTGAAAGGATACAACCCTGACACACACCTTTCCTGACATTAAATCACCCGGTATCCCTTTGTTCTATTCAAATGACTCCTCCTTGATCTATGTACAGGTTCCTCATGAGCCCAATTAAGTGCTCTGGAATTCCCATTCTTTCCAATCTTACCCATAATTTGTTATGATCCACACAGTCGAATGGCTTTGCATAGTCAATAAAACACAAGTAAACATCTTTCTGGTATTCTCTGCTTTCAGCCAGGATCCATCTGATGTCAGCAATTATATGCCTCATTCTGCATCCTCTTCTGAATCCAGCTTGAATTTTGGGCAGTTCCCTGTTGATTTACTGCTGCAGCCGCTTTTGAATGATCTTCAGCAAAATTTTACTTGCGTGTGATATCAATGATATTGTTTGATGATTTCTGCATTTGGTCGGATCATCTTTCTTTGGAATGGGCACAAATATGGAACTCTTCCAGTCAATTGGCCAGGTAGCTGTCTTCCAAATTTCTTGGCACAGACAAGTGAGCACTTCCAGCACTGCATCCATTTGTTGAAACAGCTCAGTTGGTATTCCGTCAATTCCTGGATCCTTGATTTTTGCCAGTGACTTCAGTGGAGCTTCGACTTCCTCCTTCAGTACCATTGGTTTCTGATCATATGTTACCTCCTGAAATGGTTGAACATTGATCAGTTATTTTTGGTATAGTGATTCTTTTGATGTTTACTGCATTGTTTAACACTTCCCCATAGAATCCTTCAAAATTGCAACTTGAGGCTTGAATTTTTTCTTCAGTTCTTTCAGCTTGAGAAAGGCCATGTATGTTCTTCCCTTTTGGTTTTCTATCTCCAGGTCTTTGCACATGTCATTATAATACTTTACTTTGTCTTCTTGAGGTGACCTTTGAAATCTTCAGCTCTTTTCCTTCACCATTTCTTCCTTTCGCTTTAGCTACTCTACAGTCGAGAGCAACGTTCAGAGTCTCTTCTGACATCCATTTTGGTCTTTTCTTTCTTTACTGTCTTTTTAATGGCCTCTTGCTTTCTTCATGTATGATGTCCTTGATATCATTCCACAACTCATCTGGTCTTCCATCATTAGTGTTCAAGGCGTCAAATCTATTCTTGAGATGGTCTCTAAATTCAGGTAGGATATACTCAAAGTTGTACTTTGGTCCTCGTGGACTTGCTTTAATTTTCTTCAGCTTCAACTTGAACTTGCATATAAGCAATTGATGGTCAGTTCCACAGTTGGCCCCTGGCCTTGTTTTAACTGATGATACTGAGCTTTTCCATTATCTCTTTCCACAGATGTAGTCAATTTGATTTCTGTGTATTCCATCTGCCAAAGTCCATGTGTATAGTCACTGTTTAATGTTGTTGAAAAAAGATATTTGCAATGAAGAAGTCTGGTCTTGCAAAATTCTATCATGAAATCTCTGGCATCATTTCTATCACCAAGGCCATATTTTCCAACTACTGATCCTTCTTTGTTTCTAACTTTCGCATTCCAATCACCAGTAATTATTCATGCATCCTGATTGCATGTTTGATCAATTTCAGACTGAAGAAGTTGGTAGAAATCTTTAATTTCTTCATCTTTGGCCTTAGTAGTTGGTGCGTAAATTTGAATAACAGTCGTATTAACTGGTCTTTCTTGTAGGCATGTGGATATTGTCCTATCACTGACAGCATTGTACTTCAGGATAGATCTTGAAATGTTCTTTTTGACAATGAATGCAATGTCATTCCTCTTCAAATTGTCATTGTCTGTATATTAGACCATATGATTGTCTTTTGACGATTTCCAATTTTCCTAGATTCATACTTCATACATTCCACATTCCGATTATTAATGGATATTTGCAGCTGTTTCTTCTCATTTTGAGTCATGCCACATCAGCAAATGAAGGTCCTGAAAGCTTGATTCCATCCATGTCATTAAGGTCAACTCTACTTTGAGGAAGCAGCTCCTCCCCAGTCGTATTTTGAGTGCCTTCCAACCTGAGGGGCTCATCTTCTGGCACTGTGTCAGACAATGTTCTGCTGTTATTCATAAGGTTTTCACTGGCTAATTCTTTTCAGAATTAGACCACCAGGTCCTTCTTCCTAGTCTGTCTTAGTCTGGTTGCTCAGCTGAAACCTGTCTGCCATGGGTGGCCTTGTTGGTATTTGAATACCAGTGGCATAGCTTCCAGCATCACAGCAACATGCAAGCCCCCACAGTATGACAAACTGACAGATGCATGGGGGAGAATTTTATATGTATTCTAATTATTATAACCATATTATATATGGTTTCTGAAGATATTCTCCCATTTGGTAGCTTTTCTTTTCACTTTTTTGGTAGTCTTTTGATGAACAAAAGTTTTAATTTTTTATGAGGTCCCATTTATTTATTTTGTCTTTTGTTATTTATGGTTTTGTTATAATATTAGATAATTTGTTGTTTAAAGGTAAGCCTGGCAATGTTGCCTCTGCTTGTTCTTCTAAGAATTTTATGGTTTTAGTTTGCATGTTTAAGTCCTTAATCCATCTTGGATTTGCTTTTGTATATGGTGTGAAGCATGAATCCTGTTTCATTTTTCTGCGTGTGGAAATACAATTTTTTCAGCACCATTTATTGAAGAGACTCTTCTTTCCCCATCAAATGGATGTAGCATCCTTGTCAAAAATCAGTTGACCATAGATGTGTGGGTTTATTTCTGGACTCTCAACTCTATTCCGTTGTCTGTGTGTCTATTGTTATACCAGTAGCAGTCTGTTTTGATTACTGTGACTTTAAAATCAGGAAATGTGGGTTTTCCTACTTAGTTCTTCTCTTTCAACATTGCTTTAGCTACTTGGAGTAGGACCCTCTCTTGAATCATATCAGACACTGGTGAAGTTAACCTTAATCATTTGGTTGAGGTGGTGTCTGAAGGTTTCTCCACTTTAATATTTTTTTCGTTGGTAATTAATAAATTTGTGGGGGGAGGGAGATACTTTAAAACTATGCAAATATCCTGTTCTCATTAAACTTTCACCCACTAATTTTAATATTAATTTGTGGATCTTGACTGTAGCAATTATTACTGTGGTGTTCTAATGATGATTCTATTTTCTTCCTTTCTTTTGAATTTATTAATTGAAATTCTTCTCTCAGAAAGAGTTGTCCCTTCTCCCTCATTTCTGTATTTAATTATTTATTTATGCCAGTATGGAATCGTGGTATTTACTTTATTCTTTCGGTTATAATCCAAAACTGTCATTATTTATTTTATTTTTCAGTTTCTTCCAGAGTTCGTCATTGAGAGCTCTTTCAGGTTTGTTCCTGTGTCCTTTTGACCTATCCCAAACTTTTTTTACTTTCTGGCAATACAAGATATTCCAAATTTATCTTGTATTTTTCCTGCCCCAGACCGGAAATCAATCACTTCTCCAAGGAGCTCTGTTTTTTTTTTTTTTTTTTTTTTTAAGAATGATATTTAGAAACCAAGATCTAGATGATACTCATTGTTACCTGGGTGTTACTGCTTCTAGGTGCTCTCAGTGGAAAGAGATAGCGATATATGTGGGTGAGCATATAAACACTTACCTACATTTATTTCTGTAGCTATCTGTATATATATTAAAGTTAACATGTGTTCATATTGATACCTCTGATCCAATCCAGCACCACAAAGTTTATTCTAGCATTTCCCCTTTGCTCATTTGTAATTACTTTTTCTGGCACTGAGAAATCTGCTGCTAATATGTACAGTATATTTACTTATTTACTCAACATGCTATACATGTAAAGTAGCTTCAGAATTTCTAACCCATACTCCTGTGAGACACAATTTTACCAACTCAAGTGTTTTCTCAAATTGTTTTGTTTTTAACCTTACAATATCTAGTGAAAATATTGTTTTCAAAAGTTATCTATGTCAACTCTTTCTTCACCACCCCCTTCAGTGAGATTATGTCATTCTGTATAATATAGTTAGATGCATTTATCACAGTCCACATTCTATCTTGGAATGTTTCCTCATGGTCTAAATCTGGTCGCCTCAATCCGCAGATCAACAGATGAGCCTTTCAGGACGGTGATAGTAACTTTGGGGGAAATCACTTTCTTTCTTGAGGTCTGAAGAAGTAAGAGCTGGCTCAAGTTTCCTCCCTTACTTTGGTCCTTATTTTGCTCCAGATGTCAGTTTTTGACTGGTATGATTCATATTATGTAGTTTAAAAAATTGACCATTTTCTTGTTTCTTTAAAGATGGAATTTTCTCCTCTATTTATTTGTTATTTCCATTGTTCTCCACAGAATTGCAAGAAAGAGAATAGGGTAAAAATGCATTTTAAAATTTTTGTTAAGTCTGCTTCACTTTTTTCATACTGGATATCTGGTATTAAATGGACAAAATATATGGCTGATTGATTTAGTTGCACTTCTACTTTAATATTTTCAGTCAGTGCTTGTAATTTATTATAGTATTGCCGTCTTCCTCTTGAATACACTTCTTGTTTTATTTTTTTTAATTTTTTTAATTTTTTTATCTTACTTCAGGTGAAGGCTTACAGAACAAATAGTTTCTCATGAAACAGTAGTACACATATTGTTTCATGACATTGGTTAACAACCCCACACCATGTCAACCCTCTCCCTTCTCGACCTTTTTTTTTTTGGTGAAAATAGACATAGCCAACGATACACCATTTCAAAAATTTCTACATGCACAGTTCAGTGACATTGACTATGCTCTTCCAATTGTGCTGCTATTCTCACTTTAGAAGAAAGCTTACAGAACAAAATAGTTTCTCATTTAACAGTTAGTACATATGTTGCACTATGACAATGGTTGACAACCTCACAACACATCAACACTATCCTTACTCAACCTTGGGTTCCCTATCACCAGCTTCCTTGTCCCCTTCGGCCTTCTGGCCCTTGTCCCTGGACTGTTGTACCTCATTAGTCCCATTTGGTTTTATGGGGCTGTCCACTCCCAGGCTGAACGGTGAACCTCGGAAACGACTTCACCACTGAGCTAAAAGGGTATCTGGGGGCCATACTCTCGGGGTTTCTCCAGTCTCCTTTAGGCCAGTATATCTGGTCTTTTTTTTTGTGAGTTAGAATTATGCTCTACATCCTTCTCCAGCTCTGTCCAGAACCCTCTGTTGTGATCCTGGTCAGAGCAGTCAGTGGTGGTAGCCGGGCACCATCTAGCTGTACTGGACTCAGTTCGGTGGAAGCCTTGGTAGCTGTGGACAATTAGTCCTTCGGACTAATCTTTTCCTTGTATCCTGTTCTCTTCATTCTCCCTTGCTCCCGAAGGGATGAGACCAGTGGAGTATCTTAGATGGCTGCTCACAGGCTTTTAAGACCCCAGACACTACTCACTAAGGTAGAATGTAGAACATTGTCTTTATAAACTGTTTTGCCAATTGAGCTAGTTGTTCCCCGAGACCATGGTCCCAACAGCCCTCCACCCAGCAATTCAGTCCCTCAGGGAGTTTGGATGTGTCTATGGAGCTTCCATGACCTTTCCTTGTACAAGTTGTGCTGGTTTCCCCTGTATTGAATACACTTGTTGTTTTAATGGAGTACTTCCTTTTATACTTCTTTCAGATAGAGTTCAAATGTGGTAGACTTTCTGAGTACTTGCATGTGTGAAAAGAATCTTGGTTTATAAACATATTTTCTTAGAGCTATGAATCTATTGCTCAATTTTCTTTCTACTGCTAGTATTTTGGGTGAAAAATCTAATGCCAATCTGATTTTTGTTGCTTTGTAGTTTTTTTTCTTCGTCCGGGAGCTTTTAGGATGTTCTATATTTTTTACTACATGTGTCTATGAGCGGGTCTGTTTTTGTTTTTAAATTCATCTCTTGGTATTTGGAAGACCCTTTCAAACTAAGGACTCATATTTTTCTTTTTTTTCAATTCTTGAAAATACTTCTTGTATTATTTTATTTATTTTTCTATTCCCTTCCTTTGTAATCTCTGTTTTCTTCCCTTGGAGCTCAATTTATGCAATATTGGAATATCCTTATCTATCCTACATATCTCTTAAAAATTTTTTATTCTCTGTCCTGGGAACACCACTTACCTTAATTTTTATTCATAATTCTCTTCTCAACTGGTTTTGTTTTTCCCTTCAGTTCGTCTATTGCATTTTATTTCAATGCTCAAAATTTAAATTTCTAAAATCACTACATATTTTGAATTTAATAGATGCACTGTCCACTCACATTTATCTTGGAATATTAGTTATACATATTCTAAAGCTCCTTCTATTTGCTGTATTCACTGTTAATCCTTTGTTGTGATCAATATGTGTCTTTCATTTCCTCAAAATTAGTTACTGTTGGTTCTTTGTATTTGAGATTTTTAATTAGCCTATGAGTCATGTGTCTGTTTTTCACAGTCGAGACTGTGGGTGTGTACAGATGTGTTGCTATGTGGGGTTTGTCAGTAAATTTTCTGGGCACAAGACTCCCTGATTCTTTCTGAATATGATCAGATATTCAAGTGTCTACAGGCACAGTTCCCATCTGGAGGGAGATGCCTGTGATGTCTGCTGCTAGGAAGGAGGGGGCAGCTGCCAAACCAATTGGCAGGTGCTACGGGGTGCTGACTAGTAACCCTGACAATTACACCAAGACTTTCCCTTGCTCACCTTGTCTGCTCCCTCTGAGCTTGGAGCACCCTCAGAGCCCTTCCTATCTTTTCCAGCAGTCTTCTTCTGCATATGTTTTGGGCTACTCTTTCCTCATTTAATCCAATCCCATATGTCTTCTGTCTTTTAGGAATGTCTCATAATTACTGATCTACTAAGGACACTGTTTCCTGTTTCCCAACACTGCTGTGGGTATATAGATATTTTTCAGTCATTTTGGCAGCTTGAGGTGAGAGGAGGGCATTAGAGTTTGTGCTAAGGCTGACATCATAATCCAGTCTCACTGCAGATAATCAGAGCTGGAATCCCAAATGTATTATTCTGTAAAATGTTCCCCTGAGAGACACTAGCGACGTAAATCATCTTGGACAAATATTGAATCTGAATGTAATCAAGCTTCTAGATCTAACTACCAGATTCTAAGAAATACGGAAAATATAAGAACCAATTAAATATAACCATGAGTAAGCAATCAGCTAAAATTCTATGTGTGGGGAAATATCTAGGGAAAATTATCCAGTTTCTTCAACAAATAAATGTCCTGGGGCAGGGGAAAGCATGTATGGGGGAACCGTTATAGGTTAAAAGATACTAAAGTGACATTTCAACCACGTGCAACGTATGGATCTTTTTGGGTCCTGATTTTAACAAACTAATTGTATAAACCAAAACAAAACAATCAGTGTTGAAACAATCAGTGAAAATTTAATAAATATGAACTTAGTATTAGTTAAAATTAAGGAATCATCGTTAATTTCGTTTGATGAGATACTGGCATTTTAGTTATGCTTTTATGAATTCCAGATCTGTTAGAGTAGAGGTCAGCCCAATACAGGCCATCATCTGTTTCTGTAAATAAAGTTTTATTGGAACACAGCCATGCCCATTGACTTATATTGTCAATGGTGGCTTTTGTAACCAGTATAGTTGAAGAGTTGCTACAGAGACAGTCTGACCCAAGAAGCCTAAATTAAGAGTTACTATCTGGCCCTTTACAGAAACTTTTTCAACCCTATGTTAAAAAGACATACAGAAATATTTATAGATGAAAGATACGACATTTGAAATTTCCTTTAAAATACTTGCAAAACAAAGTTGGTGGAAGATAGATTAAAGAAGACTGGGAAAATGCTGAAAATTCTTGAAATTGATGATGTGGGTTCATTAATGATTCCCTCTACTTTTGTTCACATTTGAAATTTTTTTACACAAATAATGAGCATCTTCGTGTTTGTTTGCTAACCATGCCCTCCCCCTCCCCCTCCCCCTGTGAGGTATTTTTATAAGCTATGCCAATTTTTTTTTACAGGTTGCTGTAAAAAATTAACATAATGTGCTTATGTATACTTAGCTCACATGGAGGTCCTGCTTTGAAGAATGTTAGTTCTGATTTATAAGGCGAGTAGAAGAGAAAAGTGGAAGATTATTTGTTGAGAATCTACTATATGATTGACAGTGTGGTAGGTGCTTGATAATTTTTTTTTTTTTTAATCTTTACATCAACTCTGTGAGTCATGATTTACTGACGAAATATCAAGGCTTAGAGACATTAATTAATTTACAGCTAGAAAAGAGCCGATCAGGGATTTGACCCTTGCCTGGGTCCCATTCTTACATCACTGCCATTAAGGGTACAATATCATACTGCTAAGTGGGCAAGAGAGGCCTCACCTCTGTTGCACATCATGTAGCTTCCGTGAGGGAAGGTGAACATTGGAGCCTTCAAGTGAGAAGTTGTTTCATCAGTGCCCCATTAGCATTAAAGATGATTTTGAGTTTTTCTGGTTGGTCTTTGAGTTGCTAAGTTGGCCTGTTGTCAAGAATGCTGTTTGTTACCAAAATCCACCTATCTTTTTACATTTCTTGCTCTTCTATTAGATTCAAAGCTTCTAAGGGCAGACTATGTTTCTGTACCTCTAACACCAAACACAAGAGCCCTGGTGGCGTAGCGGTTAAGAGCTCGGCTGCTAACCAAAAGATCGGCAATTCGAATCCACCAGCTGCTCCTTGGAAACCCCACGGGGCAGTTCTACTCTGTCCTGTAGGGTGGCAATGAATCAGAATCGACTTGATGGCAATGGGTTTGGTTTGGTTTAACATCAAACACAGTCCCTGGAATAAGTGGAGATGCTCGATACATGTTTACTGAATGAATGACCAAGAACTTTCATGTCAAAGTCTCACACCCTGTAGAAAGCCTCCTCATGCTGGACACTAAGTCACATGCAGAAAATAAACCTCCAGGTTCCACGTAAGGACTCTTACTGCAGATTGTCACCCTGTAAATCAGGAGTCAATTTATTATTTTTTATTTTCTGCTTTTCTAGGTGGTAGAGACAACATAACATTTTTCACAACCTCTGGAGTGGTTTCCATAGCAGAGATTTGGCAGAGGAGTAATGTGCTTGGGCCCGTTGTTTCAGTTTCGAAGGTGAGTGCCAGAAGTGTAATACACGTTTGTTCTCGCCTTTCCTGACTCGAGTCTACTCATCAGCAGCTGACTTTCGTCATTTTCCCAGAGACTTCAGGTAAATGGGTCATTCTGGGGTGATGCGAGAAGGGATAGGGGATGGCTGCTGGATGGTGGTGGTTGTATGCCCTTGAGTTGATTCTGACTCATAGCAACCGTTTTGGATGAGGAGAACTTTCCCACAGGGTTTCCTAGTCTGAAATCTTCATGGGAGCAGATTGCCAGCTCTTTTCTCTCATGGAACTGCTGGAGAGCTCAAACTGCCGACCTTTCTGTTAGCCATTGAGCGCTTAACCATTGTGCCACGAGGGTTCCTTGCTGGATGGTGGGAAGGGGGATATTTGCAGAGTTTGAAGTGTCATGTCTTCACAGGTAAATAGGACTTGACTTTATCCCAGATAGCTTCAGGCCGTGCTTCTCATGGTACAAGGATAGACACAAAAATCCCCTCACGGGCAGCAGGTGATACTGACCTTTAGGGTTCTTACCCTCTGAGCAACAATGCTAGCTTTGCCCTGCTTCAGCGCAGGGTAATTTAATCCGTTTTTCAGCGAGCACAAGATGATATCTGATGCATTCCAGGAAAATGGATAGAATAGGTGGAAACACATAAACAGACACAGTAAATTTTAACTTTTATTCCTGCCTAAAATATAACATATTTTCTGCAAAAATTATGAGTTAAATATAATTTAGTGACAGTAGGCATTTAAAATATAATTGGGACAATTACAAAAAATCCTATCATGCAAATAGGAAGAAAAAGAGTAAATAAAACAAAAACAAAACAAGAGCAAAATCTCCTCAAGTTCTAGATAGTATATTCATTTCTCCCCTTACCCAGGCGGAAGCTCCCTGCAGCAGAAGGTAGTTACTGCACTGAGAGCTCACATCTGATTCATAGAAGACAGTCTGCATTCCAGACAGGGCAGCCCAGGCTAAGCAGAATGCCTCTAAGTCTTTTTCTCTTTCATTGAGGTCTCAGGACAATGCAGGCTTTCAGGACACGGCAGGTCACTGCCCAAGTGCAGTTGGATTTAATTTACCTGAGTCCGTAGGCCTCGTTTAAAAATAGGTGCTCTCCTCGCCTGTGGTGTTCAGTTGCAAGTATTCCAGAGTGCCTTTTTTGTAGCTGGCTATTCGTGTTGGTTTACGGTTTCTTGTCCCTGCGGCCTGTCTTTTCTTTAAAGAGCTGGCAATCATGTCCGAAAATTCTGCTTGCAAGCGTTGTTGATTCTCCCTGGAAAGGGGGTGGTGGGGGGGGGGGAATGGAACTTCTCAGCAATTTATACAGAATACCCCTTAGCTCCAGAATAACCAGTTCAGTTCACCAAATACTCACTGAGTGCATGCTCTGTGCTAGACAGTGCTAGATGCAGGAAGTACAAAGACTACAAAGGGAGCCTTGCTTCTGATAAGCCTAAGAAAGGGACTCTTGCTGAATGTAGTCATACAAATTTTCCATACAAATGGAACATTATATTTCAATTTCACAGTGAAACAACCTGTTGCTAGAATTAGAAGGCATGGTTAGGAGGAGCTAAGATTACATATGTCACCGCAAGAAGGGGATAAACATGCCAGGGAACAGAAGCCAGGAGGCTGCTAGACCCCTGCCACACAGCCCTGAAAAGTCACTGGACCCACACATACCCAGGAGCGTGGAGCTTATTTGTGGAGGGCTCAGAACGGTTCGAGGGTTTCAAGAGTTTGGAATGGAACTATGGCACTCCTAGTAAGGGGCCAGGTCTCCTGGGCCCCAAGAAAGATCTAGGTTGTTCTGGCATCTGTTAGGGACTGAACTGTATCCCCCAAGATATGTGTTGGAATTCTAACGCCTATGCCTGTGGATGTAATCCGGTTTGGGAATAGGGTTTATCTGTTATGCTAATGAGTCATTTCCATGTAGGGTGTGTCCTAAACCTAATCACTTTGGAGTTATAGACATAGGGACCAGCAAGCACAAAGATGGAGCAGAGGGGGAGATAGGTGTCACGTGAAGATCACCAAGAATCTTCCCCCCACCCCGAGCCAACAGACAAAGAGCCTTCCTCTACATCCAACACCCTGAATTCCGACTTCTAGTCTCCTGCACTATGAGAAAATACATTTCTGTTCTTGAAAGCCACCGACTTGTGGTATTTCTGCTGTAGCAATACCAGGAAACCTTTGTTCATCTCCACAGGCTTGCCGTCTGCCTGGGGCCCAACCTATGAGTCTGCCAGACAGCATTTCTCGGTATGGCGCAGAACTCAAATTCTTATTAAAAAAAGAAAAGCCAGACAAAAGCACAGTAGAGAGGAGAGGACTCCCTGAGACTATCACCCTGAGACACTCTTGAAACCTAGAACGGAGTCTATCTATCCCCTGAGAGCACCTTTTAGTGCAACAGTGGAGCGGCACACAAAATAAAGGATATACCCGTAAGATCAGTGCCCTACTCACAATCAGTGTGGGACCAAAAGTCAACAATTACTCAAAAGCACAGATGAGAAGATAAAGGGGCAGGAAACCAGAGCGCCGGAATGGGACAAACTGAACCCAAAGAGTCTGTTGCCACAATGTGATAAATGTAACTATGTAATGTCACTGAACAATTTGTGTGCCTTGTCAAATGGGAACTTGCTGTGTAAACTTTCACCAAAAATTCAATAAAATATTATTTAAAAAAAAAAAAAAAAGTATTTCTCTACCATAGCCAAAGCCATGGCAACAGCCATGTGACTGATTGCTGCACCCCCTCCCAATGTGCAACTGAATGACAATCTGAGTCACCTTTGGGAGAACTGAGGAGCCCTGGCGGCGCAGTGGTTAAGAGCTTGGCTGCTAACCAAATAGTTGGCAGTTCGAATGCACCAGCCGCTCTTTAGAAACCCTATGGGGGCACTTCTACTCTGTCCTATAGTGTTGCTATGAGTCAGAATCAACTCGATGGCAAAGGGTTTTTTTTAGGAGAACTGAAACTTGTTAGTTAGATCTGAAACCTTGCTTTCCTCATCTCAGGGAGAACACAAACTTGATGTGAAAACCTAGAACTGTAGTCCGGAGGGTGGGGGAGGCCCTGTTTGCAAGTGTCTCCGCAGTGAGATGTAGGCGGGGCTGGAAATGCAGACAGGCTCTTTGCTTCCAGAATGCTCTGCTCTTATCAGAAGCAGACATGCATTCCCATTGCCATGGAGTTGATTCAGACTCCTAGCGACCCTATAGGACACAGAAGACCTGCCCCATAAGGTTTCCAAGGCTGTAATCTTCATGGAAGCGGACTGCCACATCTTTCTCCTGTGGAGTGGCTGGTGGGCTTGAACCCCCAACCTTTTGGTTAGCAGCTGAAGGCTTAACCATTGCACCACCAGGGCTCCCTGGACGTGTGTTAGTGAGCTCTGAACTAACCCTGTTCTTCTGAGCAAGTCTGGAACACCCAATTTCTAGCAGCCAGAGAAGGGAGGTTTCTAAACTGTCTCCTGGGTATACAGCCCCTTACCTTGCGTCCAGTATATCACTGCCCCCTGCAAAGCACTTCCCAAAAATTAAATTGGCAGTACGTAGCACAACTTACAAAGCCAAGACCTCCAACGTCCCTCTCCCTCCCTGCCACACCCAGTAGCTTACACAGTTGGAGGGGTTGGCAGATTGTACTCCTGGTCCTTCACCCCAGTCAGCCAGTAGGTGGTCTCAGTTCCTCGTCCCTAGTGGACAAAAAAGGACACAGATGAGACAGGCAGTTCTAGCCCACTGTTCCTACAATTGTCTTTTTCCCAGAAACATCTCATCTCCAAATTTCTCATCAGTGCCAATATTAAAGCATATCACGTGCTTCTGATATGATTTGCATTATCTCTAGACAGATTTTTATTTCCAAGTGCGGTTTTAAAAACAAGTCTCTAGTTCACCAGACATGTTTTTTCAAAGTAGAATTTTCCCTTTCTTTCCCCCAGAAGACATTTCAAATATATCACTATAGCAACAATACAAGAACTGTAAATTAAAGAGGATGACCAGTCACCTACAATCTTGATATGCCAACAAATCTAGCTGATTTTCATTGTCCGTGTTTTCTTCTAGCCCTTTCTTTTTGCCACTGCTTCCTTTCCTTAAGTTTGTAAATCATAAACACGTGTGCATCACACTAAACACTTGCTAAATTATATTTGTTGGGTCCAGGGATGGATTACCCAACAAGCAAGGTACGCACAGGTTTACACGTGCTTACTTATTAATCTGTAGTGCACAATTTTAATTTGTGTGTACCTTGCTTAAATGTAAGCCCGTGCGTACCTTGCTTACTGGTTAATCTGTCCCTGGCTGGGTCCTATCTGGAGGCTATAAAATGAATGGAAACTTACCGGAAACCCTGGCTTTGCTAGAGCTTGTATTTGAAAAGGAGATTGGATGGTTATATTTTAAAAAAGTCACTTGTTTTTTTAAAAAATAGTGGTTTGCTAGCTGTGTTTAGACTGCATTGATCCAAAAAGCACTGCTATTTTGGTGGGAATGTTCTGTGCAGAAAAATGTATTCATGGAGGGCTCAAAAAGCAAGGGTGATGTTAGGATACCTCTACATAAAAGGAGGCTTTTGCAAACTGCAATCAGAGCATAAAGTCGGAAGCATTGTGACTACTGGAGCTGGATAACCTTGCTGTGGTAATCAGCTTCAGAACAACTGTGGAAAAATCGTAATGACCTAAGGAAAACAGCCTGAGAGCCAGTTGGAGACAGTTGGGTGACTCTGGAGGGCAGCTGCTCTAAATTTAAGAAACAACATGGAGAGCAGAGTAATGACGCACTTCAGTGTACATCACAATCAGTTGAAAGGCTTGTTTGAAATATAGATTCCTGATCTACATCCACAGAAAGTCTTATTTAGTAGGCCTGGTGGGGAGCTGAGCCCCTGGGTGGAGCAAATGGTTAACGCACGTGGTTGGTAACCAAAAGGTTGGAGGTCCAAGTCTACCCAGAGGTGCCTTGAAAGAAAGGCCTGATGATCTTCTGAAAAATCAGCCATTAGAAATTCTGTGGATCACAGATCTACTCTGATACACATGGGGTCGCCATGAGTCAGAGTCAACTCCATCATAACTGGTTTAACTGGCTGGTAGGGGGTGCAATTATCTGCGTTTTAGCAAGCACCCAGATGATTCTGTATCAGGAGTCTGGACCACACCTGGAGATTCACTGCTCAGAGCTTTGGAAAGGTGAAGAAGGTGGCCTTAGAGAGTAGCAGCATCTTGCAGTGAGAGCAGGAAAGTAAGTGAAGAGATGGGAATTTTGACTTAAAATAAGTCCCGGACCAGGTTGTAGCTCTCTGATTTTGAGGAACTGGGGATAAAATTTGGGTATATGTGGAGGAAATTTGGCAGCATTTTATCACATATTGGTCATAGATCAAAATTTCAAAAGGGCTTCATGGAGTAAGGAGCCCTGGTAGTGTAGTGGTTAAGAGCTTGGCTGCTAACCAAAAAGTCAGCAGTTTGAATCCACCAGCCGCTCCTTGGAAACGCTATGGGGCAGTTCTACTCTGTCCTATAGGGTCACTATGAGTTGAAATCACCTCAGCGGCAATGGTTTTGGTTTTTTGCAGATTAAAGGAAAGTTCTGAGTTCACATTCTTTGATACAGCTTCTCCTCCAGGGGTTAGTGAGGGATCATGGTGGGGAGGACAGAAAAGGATTCCTTATCTTCATGCTCCTCCATTTCACCAGCTGAGGGGTGTCCATTCTGGATGTCCATTCTCAAGAGAGGTGGCCCATGAGTGTCTGTGAGTGCTCTCTGTGTACTACCTCTGTGGTTCCTTACCTTTAAGTATGTTTCTCCCCTCACTTCATATAGGAACTGACACTCGGTTCTCTTCAGGATGGCTATAGTGGAGCCGCTCACATGAATTCTCAAGGCTGGAAATGCAAAATAGTTCAATAAAACTTGTGTTCATTTTGAAACCTGTTCGATAGCTACATTTGTTTCCCCCTTGATTTGGGACACTTATTTTAGGTGTTCTTGATCTTAGATACGTTAGTGGAAGAATACTTAAAAATATTATCAGTGAGATAAGAAATATTATCACACGTGGGAAGAAAGAAGGTCTGGCATTGGTTTTCAGGATGCAGAAAGAAGGGGCTCCCCTAGCTGTGCTCCATAGATTCTCATTCCAGCTCAGAATGGTAGCCCCTGGGGCCTGGTTTTGGATGTGGCTTGTGGTGGTGAGCTTGGGAGTTGGAATTTTGTTTTAGGCCCCCGTGTAAAAGTTCCAATAAGTAGCTGTAGTGTTGGGGGCAAAATAAACATTCAGCAGAGAGTTACAGAGTCTTCATTTTCTCAAATTTTGGTCTTCGGAAATACTGTTATCCTTCTGACAAACAAGCGGTGAGGGCATTCCAATTCATAGGCCCATTGCTGTAGACCACCATTGCCACTAAGGATGCCTAGCAGCCACGCCACAAACAATAACAATAGTAAGAATAATGGCGACCTCACAATGGATATGTCTACCATGTATCAGAGGATTGCTAAGTGCTTACATACATCACATCAAGTCCTTCCAGAATCCCTCCTAGCAAGGTTGGTATCCCATCCTCAATTTATATTTTCATCTTTCTGAGACCTAGAAAGATTAAGTAACTTTCCCTCCAATTTACACAGCCAGTGACTTGCCTAGTTAGGATTTAATTCAAGTCTCTCTGACTCCAACCTTGTTCTTCCCTTTATCCCATGATTGTTTTCAGGATAAACTAGTTCTAGACTATCAGTTGTTGTTGTTAGTTGCTGCTGAGTCGATTCTGACTCATCGTGAACTTATTGATTGCTAAAATACCATTTTGCCTCCTGTGTTTTGGTAAACCCCCACCCATATCTACCAATGCTTTCCCCTCTCTTCTGTATATTTCTATTACTATCCCTATCCATGATATTTATCGAGCACCTATTACATGCAGCCTACTGTGACTCTACCTTGCCAGGCAAATATAATATAGGCTTCTGCATACAACAAACACTTAGATTTTTCCTTTACTAAAAGCAATTCCCAGGAAACCAAATAAAAGGGAAATAAGAAACTGAAGCAGGGTGTATACTCCGTATCTAGCCCACTGACTTTTTTAACTTGCATTCATCTATGCTAAATTTCCGGACTATTCCTGGTAGAACATGCCTGAATGCATTGCAAATGAATGAAGAATAATAGTAACAGTCTGAAACTGAGGAAAGAGGGAAGAATAAAATAATTATCAGTAAACAACAACAACAAAAGCAAACGTAGCAAGTACTAGGTTGACACAGGATTACTTTCTGCCCATGTGAAGGGTCATTCTCCATTTCTCCGCACTTTGTAGCTCCTTATTGTGCATTTCATACTACAATTCCCCTCTGCTGGAAGACAGATCTTTGTCCTCTGGGAGAAAAAACAAAAACAAAAAAACAATCCCCATTCTTACGAAGGCCAGTGGATTCCATCCTGGAAGCTGTGTTGACAGTGTCTCCAAATAGGCAATAACGAGGCATCTTGATCCCCACAACTCCTGCAGCACAGGGGCCTGAAAAGGAGGACAGAAAGTAGGAAGTGAAGGCAATGGAAGCTGCAGAGTGGGGCTCATTAAGATGAGTATGTCTCTTCTCAGGGTTGCAATGCTGAAAACATCGTGTCATGGAGAAGTGCTGAGGGTGTGGGATGTGAACTGTGATGTTTGCTTTAAATGGATGTCGCCAGTGAAGGAAGCACCATTATTCAACACATTCTTCAGAAAGCATTTTGCTGTAGCACAGAAAAGTACATTTGCTGTAAATAAAAGGCATGTTGTCCAGAGATCTGGGTCACAAAGGGGGAAGTCATCTGTACTTTGATCTCTTTCTGTACTCTGCCATCTGGATCTTCTGTGAGGCTTAACCAAAAAACCAAACCCGTTGCCATGGAGTCGATTCCAACTCATAGAGACACTATGGGACAGAGTATAACTGACCCATAGGCAGGGATGGATTACCCAATAAGCAAGGTACGCACAGGTTTACTTGTGTTTACTTACTAATCTGTAGTGCACAATTTTACCTGTTTTACCACGTCAAAGATGCGGTGAAACCTATGTGAAATTGCGTGCAACAGATTAGAAAGTAAACACTAGTAAGTCCATGCATCCCGTGCTTGCTGGTTAGTCTGCCCCTTCATAGGGTTTCCAAAGCTTTAATCTTTACAGAAGGAGCCATGGTGGCACAATGGTTTAAAGCACTCGGCTGCTAACACAAAGGTCAGTGGTTCCAACCCTTCAGCCACTCTGTGGGAGAAAGATGTGGCAGTCTGCTTCTGTAAAGATTTCAGCCTTGGAAACCGTATGGGGCATTTCTACTATGTCTTATAGGGTTGCTAAGAGTCAGAATTGACTTGATTGCAATGGGTTTTTGGTTTTTTAAACTTTATGGAAGCAGATTGCCACATCTTCCTCCTGCAGAGCCGCTGGTGTGTTCAAAATGCTGACTTTTCAGTTAGCAGCCGAGCACTTAACCACTGTGACACCAGGGCTCCTCTATGAGGCTTAGAGGGCAGGAAAAGGATCAATGCCAACAAAGTATAGGGAGATGTGATTTAATTTAACCCAAGGAGAAACTGTCTAACGATGACAACTATTCAATAATGGAGTGAGTTGTCTTGGCAAATAATGAGTTTTTGGGGAGTCCTGGGATTATTCTGAAGGTGGCTATATGATTACTTGGAAAATATAACGACAGTTTTGACCTGCAGAGAATTCATCTAAATGACTTTGAAGTTCCTTTTCTACTGTATTTTTCTATGATATTTGTAAATCATTCTCCTCAAATCTCTCAGCTCAAGGCTAGACAACTTTCACTGTCTTCAAAGTGACCTGTGTACTTTCTGTTCCCTTGGAAGGAAGGTGGGAGGGAAAAGATGATGGACCGTGTAAACGCCCTTTTATTATAGGAATTTGATTAACTTTTTTTTTCTTCTCCCTGTAGATAATCTGGTGTCCCGGTGGCACAGTGGTTAAGAGCTTGACTGCTAACCAAAAGGTCAGCAGTTCAAATGCACCAGCTGCTCCTTGGAAACCCTATGGGGCGGTTCCACTCTGTCCTATAGGGTCACTATGAGTCGGAATCAACTCAACAGCAATGGGTTTGGTTTTGGTTTGGTAGATAATCTATTCCATTTAAATCACAATAATATTTTAGTGGAAAAAAATATACAGAGGTCAGACAGAGGGAGGTGATGGGAATGGGGAAGCAATAAATGAAATAGTAAATATGGTAACTAAATGGGAAGTCCAAAGCTTCTTGTTTTAGACACTGGTTGGTGTTTATCATTCCAGGAGTCAAAGGTGAACAACCAAGAGAATCTTAAGCACTATTTCCTAGAGTTCTCTGGTGACTGGGGCTAAATATGTCAGGATATGTAATAGGACCCATATTTGGCAGACAGAATTCAAAAGTAAACCTCATGTGAAAATCGATCACATTTGAAGATCCTTTATCCTTTCTAAATTAGTTGTTACACAGAGGTACGTATAGTTTCCACTCATTAAGATGCTCATTTCCATACCGGAGTGGACTCCAATGCGGATCCATACTGGCAAGCCAGGAAGATGCTCCAGCTGGAAGGTCCCCATGAAGCTGACGATATCCAAGGCCATCTTGGCAATGTCGACTGCATGCCGGTTGCCGTTTCTCTTAGGCAAACCACTAGCCACCATGTAGGCATCACCAATGGTCTCCACCTATGGAAAGAGTTTCTCATCAGTGGATCTGCCCCTTTGAAAGGCACAAAAATTAAACAGAAGCAATTAATCACACATTAAACATTAAAGTTTATTGGGAGCTCACTGTGAGCATAGCCCTATACATCTTTTCTGTGGCCAGTTCAAGACCAGCTGTATGCTCATTACGTAAAGGTTTTTATAGCCTAGATAAATGGGTGATAAAACAGTTATAAGGAAATTTAATTATACGAGAGTACTTAATAATACTATAAATCATCCAGATGTAGTGACCATTCTGTTAATGTTTAAATAATCTAAATGGTTTTATGCAATTTATGCAATTGGTCTTCAACTCTCAGAGAAAACGTTAACATTTTCTAATGGATTGTCATAGCTTTATTAAATTTATCTGAGAACACCCTTAATTACCAGAAAAGTCATCTTTAGCATTTATCATTTTTCAAATTAATTTTATTTACATAATCATATTCATAGTTCTGTATCAGTTAGTTAACGTCTTTTTGCCAACTTTCTCTAAAATTTATAATAATAATAATAATTATTACAGGAACTGTAATTGATATGGCCTACATATTAATACTAATACTAAGGAGGAGGACAAACCATAAAAGGGAAGTCTTCTCTGAGTGTTCTTATTAACAGACTATTTATGAGTGACATCTAAATTTTATTTGAGGATTACAATGTTTCAGGCATATAGTTTATCTCAATAATCCTCACAATAACCATTGAGTCAGGTTATATCATCATTCTATTTTACAAATAGATAAACTGAGACTTGATGTGGTTAAATATATTTATGAGGTCACACAAAGTTGGGATTTGGATGTAGACGTCTAATTCTAAAGTTACTTGTTGTATATGCTCTACTGCTTTTCCAGCATGGAAATGTGGGAATTCAGTTCTCCTTTACTTTTCCAAATCATACATCATTAGCCTGTAACTGGTTACTACTCTAGTCAGATAATAGATCTAGTTCTGAATATGAAAGAATGTTCTCTGTGTTCTGCTTCACTCCTTTGAATGATGGTGGCTAATCTTCCTATTTTAAAAACAACAAAGATAACAGATAAACTGATTCCTGTTCTGTTCTGGTGTCTTCCTTTCTTCATTTGTAATCAGTCTAAACATTGTCCATTTTTTGGAGATGATTTAGAGTATGCCATATTCTCTAAATTTACTACCCCAAATTCCTTCCTGCTGAACTCTTATTTCTTTTCCTCTGCTTCTTAAAGTTACACAGTCATTTTGACTTCTGAGCCCTCTTATTTTTCCACTTCTTTTCACTTTTAGGTTGGATTCAACCACCAATTCATTAAATCTTAAATCAGAGAGGGCAAACATGAGTAATAATAGGAACAACCAATTCCAGCTCTGATGACCTGGGGACGTACAATTGTTGTAGCCCTGTTAGGTGAACTGCTTACCTTGTAGACATCATGGTGATCAAGAATGTGGTCAAAACTCTTATAGATGTCATTGAGCATGTCCACCACTTCCATAGGGGTGCTGTATTTGCAGATAGTAGTGAAACCTACAATGTCACTGAAGTAGATTGTAACTTCCTCATATAGTTCAGGCTCCACAATGCCTTTCTCCTTCAGAGACTTTACTACTAGCCTAGGGGAGGAACAAAAAAAGTGCCTTCAACTTCAGTATTTTTTTCTTTTCTTGCATAAATCTTTAAGACTGAGTAGTAATTGTCCACCAGGATTTAGAGAATTTGGGATTTCCAGTAAATTGGGTGGCTAAGAAACAAAGGTAGGTTGAATATACCATTTACATGACATACTATATGCTAACACATATAATACATGTATTTTAATACAGATGAATATAAGCAGATTCAGCATTTAGTATTGGATTAATCCCAGTACATATACACATATAATCCATATAATTCATAATACATACATAACCCTAATACAAATATGATCTTGCCCCCTTTTCATTTCTCTATGGATAGTAAGATTGTTATAGATCTATCCCTCCATCTGAGACCTGGGAATGTGAGTGTGCCATTAATGTAAGGGCTTGAATCACTATAGTTATCACATCTGACTTTCTCATCAGAGTCAATAATGTTACCTCCCTGGCAGATTTTATGTAACATTGATTAGTATCACTATGAAGGCATAATGCATCTAAAAATGAATTTTGATATATTCGGAACCAGATTTGGTTCCTTAAAAAAGTGAAGTCGATCACTATGGAAACAAACTAAAAATTATGGTAAACCTGATAAAAAGTGGGTGAAACTGGTAAAAAGTAGACAAGTGCATATATGCATTAGGGTTATGTATAAGAGTTATGCATGTATGTAGATGTATTATATACTATATATTATGTGTGTATATGTATATTAATACATACAAGGCCCCACATTTCTGTCAGTTTGTCATACTGTGGGGGCTTGCATGTTGCTGTGATGCTGGAAGCTATGCCACCAGTATTCAGACACTAGCAGGGTCACCCATGGTGGACAGGTTTCAGCTGAGCTTCCAGACTAAGGCAGACTAGGAAGAAAGACCCAGCAGTCTACTTCTGAAAAGAATTATCCAGTAAAAGCCTTATGAATAGCAGCAGAACATTGTCTGATACAGTGCCGGAAGATGAGCCCCCCAGGTTAGAAGGCACTCAAAAGACAACTGGGGAAGAGCTGCCTCCTCAAAGTAGAGTCAACCTTAATGACATGGATGGAGTCAAGCTTTCGGGCTCTTCATTTGCTGATGTGGCATGACTCAAAATGAGAAGAAACAGCTGCAAACATCCATTAATAATTGGAACATGGAATGTAGGAAGTATGAATCTAGGAAAATTGGAAATCATCAAAAATGAAATGGAACGCATAAACATTGATATCATAGGCATCAGTGAGCTGAAGTGGACTGGTATTAGCCATTTTGAATCGGACAACCATATGGTCTACTACGCTGGGAATGACAAATTGAAGAGGGCATTTCTGGGGTGGTTGTTCTTGATATGCCCAGTATAAGAGCACAGAGTATTTTGGAGGCTGCATAGATGTAATGATTAAATTTGATACGCCACCTTTTTTTTTTTTTTGCTCTTCATTTTTCTGCTTATATCTAAAAAGTCATATAAGCTTGGAAAATAGTGAATTACCCAGAGGGAGAAACTAATGTGGATAGATAAATGAACAAAGGGCTGTGACTTAAAACAGTGAATGTGATAACAGGTTGTTGCTTTAGAAAGGCTTCCCATAAAAATCTATTTTAATCTGTTTCAATACCCCAACAGGCATGAGCAGACTAACCAGTAAACGAGTTATGCACCAGTTTACAGTAAGCAAGTTATGCAGGGGCTTAATTGTGTTTACATACTAATATGTAGTGCAGAATTTCACATGGGTGTCACATCAAAGACGTGGTGAAAGCCAGGTGAAATAGTGCACTATAGATTAGTAAGTAAGCATAATTAAGCCCATGTGTACCCTGCTTATTGGGTACTGCGTCCCTGCCAACGAGTATTCTTCAAATCAATGTTTAAGTGATGTCTGTTTCTTATGTGCAGTCTTAAGTTTATTTACATTTTTGCTGTAAATATTTCTTTTTGCTTCTTCTAGTGATCGTTCATGTGCCTTTTAGTTTTATTTTGCAAATATAAAGAATGTTTACATAAATTATCAGAATGAGTTGGACTGGAGTCATGGTGTACTGTAGCTATCAAAGAGACTTGTTATACAACCTTTGGCAATCCAATAAACAATCTTCCACTTGGTGGTTGAAGTGGGATATCGAACGAAATATAACCCAAACAAAGCAACTCTCTCCCCTGCTGTCAAGTGGATTCCAACTCACAGGGAACCAAGTATGGGGAGTAGGGGTGGGAATGAAGTGACATAGTGGTTAAGCACTGGGCTGCTAATCTAAAGATCAGCTGTTGGAACAAACCCACCAGATACTCAGTGGGAGAAAGATATGGCAGTCAGCTTCTGTAAAGCAGCCTTGGAAACCCTACTAGGCAGTTCTACTCTGTTCTATAGGGTCACTCTGAGTCGGAATTGACTCCATGGCAATGGATTTGGCTTGGCTTGGTTTGGTTTGGTTTCTCGGGGAAAATGAGCAACATTATTGGTTAAAAGTAATGATGAACTCCTGGGAAGGCAGCCAGATAATCAGGATATCGTTCTTGTCGCAACTCAGGCAAGGAATTATGCATTACAGTATATAGTTAGCATTTAAGGAGCTCTGACAGAAATTGCCATCCCTAAAGTGAACATTAAGTGTCCCAGCTTGTTCCCAGGACACCGTTCTCAGGACACCACTTCCTGTGCACTCTGAGGCTCGTTCCAAGCCCGGGTGATGGAACAGAGCATGTGTGTAACTCTTACCTCTTCACTAAGGCTTGTAGAAGAGAAACTATTTATTTAGAAAACAGCTCATCTAATTTCAAAATCTTTCCTTTACTTACATAGAACTGATATTCTAAATGAAGTAAGGGTTCAAAATAAAATAATTAATACAAATAATATATTAAACCATGTATAATTATACCATTTATAATAATATCTAATAATAACTATGTATAATAATAACCATTGATGTTTCATACACTGTGCTAAGCACATTATATCCTGCAGATTATCTCAGGGAATTCTTAGAGCCATCCTGTGAGGTAGATGGGAAATCGAGGCTTAGAGTATTTATGTAACTTGCCCAAAAATGGCACATTGGTAGTAGGTGGTAGAACCATGATTTGAAGTCAGGCTTAGCTGACCTCAGTTTCTATGATTTAACCCAGTGCTGGGCTGCCTAGCTTATCATCAATCCAAATATGACAGTTTATTATTATACTTTAATGAGAAGAGAGCATTACTTCCCATTTGGGTACAGTTGTGTGCTCCTTGATGCAACTCTGCTTCCCGGCTCTCCGGATTTTAATTCCTTGCTTAGCTTAACATTCTTCAGTTATTATCTGAGAACCAGCACTTATAAAATTTAAACCGAGGCTGTCCTTGGCCTGCTGTTTGGGGGATTTCAACCTTACTTTCTTTCTTGCTTGGCACAGTTGTAGTATTGCTTCACAAAATGGAGGTCAGGCCACAGATGCCTCCATGTTGAGACATCTCATCTGCATTCCCTGCCTCTTCCACTAAAGACTGCTGCTACTTCTTGTAACTTGGCTTCTACTTCAGGTGAAAAGAACAATGGAAGGAAACCAACACTTAGTGCCTAAGTGTGTTATATCTCATATATTCCTCAGGAAAACTTAATTTCCATTTTGAGACTGAAGAGAGACAGTGACTCGCCTAAGATCATGTTGTTGTTATTGTTAGGTGCCATTCGAGTCGATTTCCACTCATAGCAAGCCCATCTGACAGAGTAGAGCCCATGTGACAGAGTAGAACTACTCTATAGAGTTTTCTAGGCTGTAATCTCTATGGGAGCAGATTGCCAGGTCTTTCTCCTGAGGAGCCACTGAGTGGGTTCAAACTGCTGCACCACCAGAGCTCCTTGTCTAAGGTCACATTTAGTAAAAGTGGCAAAGAGGTGTTCACACCCAGATTGGTCTAGCTCCAAAATTCATGCTCCTTCTGTGGTACCACATGGCCAATTGAAAATAACCTCTTTGTCTAACTATTTAAGAGTTCAAGCCAGAATAAAGCTTGGCAAGGTACATGCGTTTTTAAACCAAATAATCTGCTGAAGAATATGCAATCCTATATAGATAAAAGAAAAACAATGCTAGGTAGATGTGCTAAAGCTTTCACTTGTCAGCTATGAGGCATGACTGTGGAATTCTGGGAAACCACATCTGCAGGATGACTTGTCTTACCTTGGGAGCAACATAAAGTTAAGTCTGTCAGCTCTGTCCCTCTCTGCCTTGTACAGCTGTGTCCTTTCCTCTACCAGATGTTCCAGGTTTCGAGAATATAGCTGTAGACGTCGGATCAAGGTGTCCATATAACTTTCATTTTTTTGGTCATGAAAAAGGCTGTAGGTAGTAATAGAAAAGAGTTCTTATACATTATTAAGCAAACATGAATATACACTAAAACAATGGGCAAATACGATGAATAGGTAATTTAAAAAATTAAAATGGCCAACAATACAATTTTGCAACAACAGTAATAACAATAAAAAAAATATGTGTGGTTACATAGGCAGATAAGTATGCATATATGTGTATAGGAAGGCACATGTGAGTATATGGGTGTGCATGTATAGGTATATCTGTAGGCATATGTATATACACGTTTGTGTGTGCTGCATATATATCCATATATATAATAAAGCATATGGGGGCACAGTTATGGATACTTCTTAGACATAACCAAACACCTTGCGGGATTGCTTTATTGGATTTGAAGGCTCAGGACCATAGTCTCGTGTGACGACTTGGTCAATTGGCATAACAGTTTATAAAGATAATGTTCTACATTCTAGTTTGGTGAGTAGCATCTGGGGTCTTAAAAGCTTGTGAGTGGTCATCTAAGATATAACTAGTCTGGAGTAAAAAAGAAAGAAGGAAACCAAGGACTCAAAGAAGAAACTAGTCCACAGGACTAATAGCCCACATGAACCAAGACCTCGTCTATCCTGAGACCAGAAGAACTAGATGGTGCCTGGCTACCACTACCAACTGTTCTGACCAGGGACACAATAGATGGTCCTAGATAAATGGGAACCTAATTTGCTATATAAACTTTCACCAAAGGCACAATAACGTAACTATTTTTTAAAATAGCCGACAAAAAAAATTAACCTCAAGAGAAATCAAAGAAATAGAAATAAACTTAATAAGAGAAAACAAAAACAAATGTTGAACAATGGTAGTCTCAGTAGATAAGAAGTTGGAAAAATATACACTACAACCTTCCCGGAAGGCACCCTAGTAAAATTTGTCAAAAGCTTTAAGAATGCATATACCTGTTGGCTTATCTACTTCTAAGAATTATCCCAAGGAAACAATCAGGAATGCGTTAAATGTTAACTGTAAAGAAGTCACAGTATCCTTTACAATAGCAAACGTGAAAATAACCTAAATGGGTAACACTAGAGTAGTTACAATACTGTGGTACAATGGAGTATCAGTGTATCATTAAATATGAATCAGAACAGTTAAATACACAGGAATATGCTCTCTATATATTGTTAAATGAAATAAATTAGTTTACAAAACAGCCAAAATTGTAACTCCCATTTTATTTTTTAAAAACTGGAGACCATCTGTGAGAAAATAGGTTGTTTTTACTTTCTTGTTTGATCATTTATATTTTCTAAATTTTAATACTAAACAATTTGTAGTAAGTTGAAAACCCCCCAAAATTTTTTTTCAGTTGCTCTAGAAGTGATACATGAAGTTTGAGAGAAGGACCAAGAGAAGCAAAGCCGAACCTTACGTCTCGTATACCCCTCAGAACAGAAAGCCACAGAGTCAGGCCACAGAGTCACCTTAGTCAGGTCCAAAGGTGAAAAAACCTAACTCTGGTTTATCTGTTAGACCAAGGATACCCCTCTTTTGTGACAATGGTAGTATGACAAGCCTTGGTACCAAGCTCAGTGAGGAGGCACACGTGTTTGAGGTCTGGTGAGTTGTTGTGAGGATTGGAGACAGTGTTCAGAACTCACATAGTACAGTTGGAGGTGCTTAATAAATTGTACTCATTTCATTATTACAGCAATAGCAATTCTAAGTTACCTTTTCTGAACTCAGGAGAAGATGGCTTACCTCAGAACCCCCTAGATAGGAAAGAATGCTTGTTAAAAATTCAGTACATTCCAAATTGCTGGGCTTGGGATGAGGAAACTTTTTTTTTTTTGTTTTAAACTAGCTTCCCAGGAGGTTCTTTTTGAAATCAGTAGTATAGAGTCCAGTTGGATGGAATGGGTGAGGGAGCAGGTGTTAGGTATGAAGATGAATTACTCATTATCTTATTCCATGATTAATTAACTCAATTAAGATAGTATTCTTAACTTTGACTGCATACTTTAATCACCTGGGGAGCTATTAAAAATCCTGATGCCCAGCCTGCAACCCCATACCAAGTACTCTAGATGCTCTGGCACGAGGCATCAGCATTTTTTAAAGCTTCGCAGTTGATTCCAATGAGCAGCCAAGTTTGAGAACCACTGCACTGAAGGCTAAATATCAGGGGCCCAACTTATTATGATGAGCTTAAATTTCATCTATCACACATACAATGCCATTTGACCTTCGTAACAGCTTTGTGAAGGAGTGGAAAAAGGGAAAAGAATGAAATCCCATCTTCTTTCCTGCTCCATTTCCACAAGTGACAGCTAAGCTCTACCAGTTAATGACCACACTTTTATTAACTTCACCTTATCTCATCTCCAGCGCTGGGCTTTAGTCTCATTAAGCATCTGAATCTTTTGACCTAATGAGAACTCCCAAAAATTGGAGCTGGAAGGAACCGTAACAATCATTTGTTCAATCCAATTTTACCAACAAGATAACTGACACCCACGAGGACAAGTGAGTTGCCCAGTGTCCCACAGCAAGTTACTTTCAGATCCTAGTCTAGAAACTGTATCTCCTAACTCTAAGGCCAGTGTTGGTTTTCTCACCTCCCAGACAACATGTGAAATCTAGAATTCAACCTAACTGGATCATTGTGTCCTACTCTTTTATTGTTTTGACCCTGAACTATACTCTGACTCATGACACAAGTCTTAAGTACCTAGGGCTAACATGATGATCTTAAGATTTTAAGATCTTAAGAAACTTGTTGATCTGAAGAGTCATCTGGGGTCTTTACAGATTCACGCCCATCCATTGCCGTCGAGTGGATTCTGACTCATAGCGACTCGTAGGGTTTCCAAGGCTGTAAATCTTTACAGAAGTAGACTGCCACATCTTTCTCCTGCAGAGCTATTGGTGGTTTCCAACTGCCGACGTTTTGGTTGGCAGTTGAGTACTTTAACCACTGCACCACGAGGGCTCCTTTACAGATTCACAGGACTCACACCAAATGTCTAAATCCTCATTACCTATAGAGGAGCCTGGGAGCTATATTTTTAATAGATAACTTTATGATCAGTCATAATCTGTTGTTTAATCAGGCAAGTTTTGACCTTGAGTATTTAGCTTTTCAGGTGATTATTTCCCTGAGAAATGAACTGTTAGTCTCCACATCATTTTAATTTTTTTGAGACAGGTGGTGTAGTCTGGGATTTTTCTATTGGACTAGGCATAGTCATTCTTAGGCACCCCTGAGTGTCAACTAGTATTAGAAGAATCTGAAATTATGAGGAAAAGTAAAAATTCAAGCAATACCCAAATATTTTGGCCAGTGTATTCTCAATTTTCTTGAAATCTGGTCTCTTTTCTGGATCTTCCTCCCAACAGCTTTTTACAAGTAGATACACCTGGAAGAAAGAAGGGGCCCATTAGCTAAGGGTGCAGTAAGCTCATTCAAAATAGAATTCCCATCCAGTTTTCTTCCATAACCTGTTGCCGCCAAGTTAATTCCAACTCACAGTCACCCTATAGGGCAGAGTAGAACTGCCCCATAGGGTTTCCAAGGAGCGGCTGGTGGATTCGAACTGCCAACCTTTCAGTTAGCAGTCGTAGCTCTTAAACCACTGTGCCACCAGGGTTCCTTTTCTTCCATAGTGGGAATAATGAAGGCAGGGGATATTTTCTTCAGCTCTGACAGGATAAGAGAATTCTAATTCTCTGCAATTTCTGTCTCAGGCAACACCACCCACCTTACCTTGCCCAACCCTTCCCTCCAGCCCTGAATTAATTAAAAAAAAAAAAAAAAGTGGTGTAAATTTGGATGAGGATGGGCTGCTGGGAGAGAAAAAATTCTTCATGGGCATTCATAGGGCTTATGTTGGGGAGGGCAAAGAATAGTTAGGATTGGGTGTGTATAAGACAAGTTACAGTAAATGAGACTGAGATTCTACATCAGTGGTTCTCAATCACGGCTAACATTAGAATTGCTTGGGGAACGTTTACAAAATTTCTTACACCCAGGCTCCACCTCATGGGATTCTGATTTAATTAGTCTGTAATTGGGCATAAATAAGGTTCCTAGATTTAGTAAATAAAAATACAAGGCCCAAATTTAATTTGAATTTCAGATAAAAACCAAAAAAACCCAAACCCATTGCTGTCGAGTCGATTCTGACTCATAATGACCCTACAGGACACATAGAACTGCCCCATAGGATTTCCAGGGAGTGGCTGGTGGATTCAAACCGACAACCTTTTGGTTAGCAGCTAAGCTCTTAACCACTGTGCCACCAGGGCTCCAATGCAAATTACTTAGCATAAGTATGTCCCAAATATTGCACTGGCAGAGGGCAAGAGTATTTTGTTTTTAAGCTCCCCAGGTGATTGTAATGAACAGCTACAGCTCAGAAGTGGAGGAAGAGGAGGTACGGAGGGCCAGGAGACATGAGGAAGCCCACAGGACCATCATCTCATCTGCTACCACCTATCTGCAGCTTTTGTTTGATTAAATAAAGTTTGTTCTTCACTCTGGCTAAAAGCAAGGTCACAAATTGTACTGGATGCAGTCCCTGTCCCTGTACTATGCCTGAACCAGTCCCCAGGAATAGACCAGAACCAGGGTACAGACTCTGGTTGCCTATATTCGCCACTAGATGATGCTTCTGAGTTAGGAATGAACAGCCAACAATCAACAAATGGGTTGATACAGCACTCCACAGTGAACTACCAGGTACTTTTAAAGCATTGCCAAGAGATCTAGTTTCATTTTTGCATTCTATTGGAATCAGCTCCTAGAAATGAAAGCTCTTTCCTTTTTCCAATTCCAGAACCATCCTACTATACAAGTGAATTGAGAAGGATGATGATGCTTTGGTTAAAGAAGTTTTAAACAACGTTTGAATATACTCAGACTAAAAAGGAGGGTTCAAGGAGAGAGAAACTGACCTGTGGGAAGGAAGCCCAGGATTGGGAAAAGCAGGAAGAGAGGAAGGAATGTCGAAAAGGCTGGGATAGAAGCAGCTGTGTCTCAGAACCTTAGGGCTATAATGTACCTTGAATGTGGAAAAAGAGAAGGAAGAAGAAGTAAAAAGTGCTCCACTCATGTCCCACAGTCTGACCATAAAACGCATCTGCCAGGGTGCCCATAAATTTAAGGAAAATATTTCTATGTTTATCCCTCATGGAACAAAAGGGATTTTTTTCTAAAGACCATAAATTTTTTAAAAATTTTTCCCTTACAAAAATTTATACACACATTGTTATGTGACCCTAATTGCTCTCCCCATACTGTGACAGCACACTCCTCCTCTCCACCCCTGATTCCCCATGTCCATTCAACCAGCTTCTAACCCTCTCTGCCTTCCCATCTCACCTCTGGACAGAAGCTGCC
>NW_004444120.1:3511940-3533752 GCF_000243295.1 Trichechus manatus latirostris
AGAGAATCCAGGGGCCATGCTTTCCGGGGTTCCTCCAGTCTCAGTCAGACCATTAAGTCTGGTCTTCTTACTAGAATTTGAGTTCTGCACCCCTCCTTTCTCCTGCTCCATCCCGGACTCTCTGTTGTTTTCCCTGTCAGAGCAGTCATTGGTGGTAGCCGGGCACCATCTAGTTCTTCTGGTCTCAGGCTGATGCAGTCTCTGGTTTATGTGGCCCTTTCTGAGAGACCATAAATATTTTTAAAACACTGTTCTCACTATCTTCTTAGATTAGGAAAGCTCAGGTAAAATTCTAAAAATAATAATTAATTCTTCCTTAAAGCCTTCTGTGTGGGATTATTAAAAAAACCAAAAACCAAGAAACAGAAAATGCAGAGAGAAAAGTCTCCATCTTTTTCAGAGGGGGATGTTGTTGTTGTTGTTGTCAGTTGCCATTGAGCCAATTCTGACTCATGGCAGCCCCACGTAAGCAGAGTAGACTTCAAAATTCCATACAGTTTTCAAGGCTGAGGCCTTTCAGAAGCAGATCATCAGGTCTGTCTTCTGCGGTGTCTCTGGGTGAGTTCCAACGGCCAATCTTTAGGCTAGTAATCAAGTACTTACTTAACCACTCGTACCACTCAGGTACACACCAGAGAGGAGATAAAAAGAGGTGTAAAGGTAATTTCTCTTTATTGTTTCTGGATGTTGGCATATTTCTTTCTAGTCAGTATTTCTAGTATTTATAAGCCTAATGAGTACATCCACGTGGACATCTTGCCCTTTTAGCTCCTAAAAACTGAGAATGTGATGTGTGCCTAGGAAGCCAGCTCTTTCCTGAGTTAAGGGAGATAGAGGGGGGCATGGAGAGGGTGATAGACTGACAGTGACTGTCAAAGATATGTCCATATCCCTAATCCCCGGAACCTGTGATATTATCTTATGTGGAAGAAGGGTCTTTCCAGATGTGATTAAGATAAGGATCTTGAAATGGGGAGATTAGCCTGGATTATCTGGCTGGGTCCTAAATGCAATCACAAGCATTCTTATAAGAGACAGGTAGAGGGAAATTAGACAAAAGAGGAGATAGCAGTGTGACCCCAGAGGAAGAGACTGGAGTAATGCAGCCACAAACCAAGGAAGGGCAGGAGAAGCTAGAAGACACAAGGAACAAATTCTCCCCTAGAGCCTCCAGGGAAAATGTCCCTGCTGACATTGATTTTGGCCAATGATCCTGATTTTGGACTTCTGTCTTCCAGAACTATGAGAGAATACATGTCTGTATTTTAAGCCACCACGTTGGTGATAAATTGTTACAGCAGCCACAGAAAACGAATGTAAGGAGGATGCACTCACTTCCAGCTCTTTTTCCTCTGCTGTTTCCAGGAACAGATCTGGGCGGAAGGGTTGCATTCCTTTGGAATGCTCCACTCTAAAAATCTTCTCTGAAAGGATGAAAATAATTCAAATTACAAGAAAGAATGTAGCATGAAGATGTTTCAGCAGCAGAATTAGTTCATCTACCCTGGATGGCTTGTCAGCCAAGTCAGAGTGTTCTAGAGCAGACCAGCACTCAATAGATATATGTTGCAGGAATGAATGAGCCATCAGATGAAGGGACCTTATACCTACTGATACCCAGAAGGTTACCTTAACTTCAGGTACTAACCCTTTAAAACTCAACCCAGACTCCACTGCCTTCAGTAGGTTTTCTCTGCTAACACTCTGGCCCTGTCCTCCCTACATCCCTTAGCCATCCCTCTTACCTCCTCCACCCCTGCCAGACAATTAAGAGCCGACACATAATAAGTGCTCAATAAATGAGAAAGTGAATTAATGAAATGAAGCATTTTTTCCCCTGAGAGAACATATGACAAAAATTGTGGATCTTTTCTTAGTAAGAACTAAAATATGTATGTAATCCTGCTAGAGTGATCTGATCTGGGTGTTAAACACACACTTCTCATAGTGGGATCAGGAGGAAAGGGGAAAGTTGTAAGGAAAGATTCTTTAACAAACAATAATACTGATAATAATGACACCTGGCAGTGGTATACTCTCTTATACTTTTAAAAGCACTCTGACATTCATACTGCCATTTGATCCTTCTAGTACCCCTGTGAAATGTGAGGTGCAGATATTTCATTACTTTTGCCGATGAAGGAACTGAGATGTAGTCATAAATGGATTAGTGTCCCAGTCAGCCTAGGATGCAAGCTGGTTGGTCCCCAGTGGGGGCAGCTGAAGGGGTTCAGACTCTTACCATTTTTGTCCCGGCAGCTCAACGTGTAGAAGGTTTCTCTCCGTAGGATGATCTCCTGGGCAATGATCCCGTAGCTGTACACATCTCCTTTCTGAGAGATGCTGGCTTGGCGAAGATGTTCCGGAGCTGTCCACAGGTCTGAGCAGTCAGCCATTGAGATTGGAAAGAGAGGGGCGGTGAGCAGCCCATAGGACTCCAACATACATTCGTTCTGTAACTCCCTACACCATCTGCCCTGAATATGGGTGGCCTTGAATTTATATGGTCCTAAATGCTTGAGTATTTTATGTTGATGCCAGTGCTAGGAGGTAGAACATACATTTACCTTTTAAGCTGACTATGTAATACCAGGATTTGAGTGAGGTCGAATAGCAATATCTTTCCCCAAACTGCCAGTATCATAGTCCTGAACACCTTCAAGGCCTACCTAGACTAGGGCCTGCTGTACAGTAAGTAGAGATCCCTGGGTGAAACAGGTGGTTAAGAGCTAGGCTACTAACCAAAAGGTTTGTGTTTTGAACCCACCCAGAGGCTCCACGGAAGAAAGGCCTGCCGATCTGCTTCTCAAAGGTCATAGCCATGAAAAGCTATGGAGCACAGCTCTACTGTGCAACACATGGGATTGCCATGAGTCAGAATCCACTCAACAGCAACTGGCTTTGTTTTCTGGTTTAGGAGAGTAAGTGCTCTGTGAATATTTATTGAATAAATGCAATAGAATATGAGAGGTGGATGAATTTAATAGCTTACAGGACACATAGTGTGAACCACTGAAAATCTTTATAAATAAATAAATATTTACTAGAAGAAAATAAAGACGGTGCAGTTAAGAAGAGACTATCATTAATACTTTCTAGGCATGACCTATGGGCATCCTCCAAGTCAACTATCATCCCCAGAGGTGTTTTCTTTGGTTCCCATGGTAGTCTTTAAAAAATTATACATATATAAAATTTACTCGCAGGTTACTACTGTCCTTCCCACCCCCTATTTATACCTAGTCCGCTTCACACAAGTGCATTGCTCCTGGGCCCTGTGTTTGGCTCCTCTAGGCATACGCATTTTGCTCTGCTTTCTCGCATCTTACTTAGTAATAATGGAAGCATACGATTAATGTCAACATCCCTTGGAAACTTTTCAAGATCCTCTTGTAAATTTTTTGGGATTTCTATCTTCAGCAGTTTTAATGAAATACCTACAGTGCACGTCATTAAGTGATATGCATATGATGAGACACGTTGTCCACAAATCATCCTCCATCCAAATGTTCATTGCCTTTTGGAATTTGTCCTATGAATTTACATAACTTGTGATTTGTGTACAATTGATCCTAAAGGTTTGAGGTTCTAGAAAAGGTAAATAAATTTATTTATGCTAAGATTTCAGGTAACTGGCATCACAGATTGCCGTTGACAGCAACCCTATAGGACAGAGTAGAACTGCCCCCAGTAGGGTTTCCAAGGCTGTAATCTTTGTGGAAACAGACTGACACATCTTTTCTCCCATGGAGCGGCTGGTGGGTTTGAACTGCTGTCCTTTTGGTTAGCAGCCAAGCGCTTAACCACTGCACCACAAGTAGGTATAATCGTGTGACGCTCAGGAGGGTAGGATTTAACCTGTAATTCATCTGATTTTGTGTCATAGTGAGTCATTTAATAAAGGCGATTCGTTCCATTACATGATGATCTATGAACCATGCTTGGCACATAGTAGATCTTTGACAAGTACTTATTGGATTGAGCCCAATATCTTATTGACATGACTGTAGAGGTAGAGGCAGAATTACCATTTTTCTTTTTATTGGGGAAAAACTAAAAGATTGCAAAATAGAATTAGAAGTAGAATTTAGTTTTTGGATCTAGGTAGTATTTTGAGGCATGAGTGCTAGACTCGTGAGTCTATTTAATCCCGAGTTATAATAAAGAATAGGGTAAACATTCAGCATGAAAAACCCTTTATACTTTACAAATGGCTTTTCCTTTTTGATCCTCACCACATTCCAGAAAGGAACATATTTTACTGATAATATGAATCCCAGATAAATGAATGACATCTAAAATTTTGCACGCTTATCATTTTGGGTAAATCTCTTAGCCTCTCTGAGCCTCATTTCTGTCTTCTCTAAAGGAAGGATGATTTCTACAGTCTCTTTCTGCTCTAACCATCTGTACTTTTTTTTTCACCCAGTGCTGCTTCCACCAGCCAATAAGTTCATCATGATTTCTCGCTGATGCTCAAGGGACCCACAGATGGAGGAACTCCTCAGAGTGCGTTAGTTCCCCTCGGGAAGCCCACGATGAGCACTGACAGGCGAGAAGTGCTGGAGAACGGGCCAGCTGTTGCCTCTCTGGCTCCAAGTGTTTGTTTTCTGATCAACGTCACCACTTCCTGAGCCCTACATGGGCTTGTGAGCAGATGATAAACAAACGAGAAACTAGCGAACGTTTCATTCATTACAGACCTTTTTTTGGAGGTAAAATGGAATTGCAGCCAAAATCAGTGATCTTCACCACCATTCGGTTGTCCACTACACAGTTAGTGGACTTCAGACGACCATGGACTTCTGTCTTACTGGAGTGCAGATATGACATCCCCTATAAATTTGCAGGTGGCAGGAAAACAAAGGGATGTGAAACTCTTTAGCTGCTTGATTATTTTAAAGAAAGTGATATTTTGAAAACATTTCAGCCTATAGAGTCGTATCATAAGATATGTAATTTGGTTCCATTCATTTTATTTTTGAAATATTGGTAATACCTTAATATTGGTCTAAGCACTGCATCCAGTTTTAAATTCTAATTAGGTGGCACAGTAAAAAGGCAATTGTCCAAAGACTATGGTTAAATGGTTACATAATAAGAGGCAAATGTTTGACCCTACTTTTTCTTATCTGAGAAATGATATTAACCATCTCAAAGGGGTATATTCCAGAGAATCAAGAGAACAGATTTTTAAAAGGTGTTTCTGCTTATCACTTAAAGAGCCCTGGTGGCATAATGGTTAAGCACTCAGCCACTAACCGAAAGGTTCACGGTTTGAGCCCACTCAGTGGCTCTGCAGGAGAAGGACCTGGTGATCTGCTTCTGTAAATATTACAGCCTAGGAAACCCTCTGGGGCAGTTCTACTCTGTCACATGTGGTCGCTGTGAGTCGAAAATCCACGTAACAACAACAACAAGCTTACCACTTATTTGGTCTGTGATATTGCTACTCCAACTTTAAAATAGGAATAGTAAGACCTTGCTTTCTGAAGGCAGGGATAGGCTACATTATTTCCTAAAATCAAATCTGTTTCATTCTTATGAGAGTTTTGAAAGAGGAAGTCTGTTTTTTTCTGGTATGCTTCCCTCTGGTGGTCAGAGGTGTGACAGCAGAAATTGCTGTTAGCTGCTGTCCAGTTCCCAGACTCATGCGACCCCACGTACAACAAGATGAAATGCTGTGCCATCCTCATGGTTAGCTGCCGACTGGTCAGATTGTTGGGATCCAAAGAGTTTTCACTGGCTGATTTTCAGAAGTAGACCTCCAGGCCTTTCTTCCTAGTCTGTCTTAGTCTGGAAGCTCCACCGAAACCTGTTCAGCATCCTAGCAACACTCAAGCCTCCACTGACAGATGGGTGGTGGCTGAGCATGAGGTGCATTGGCTGGGAATCAAACCTAGGTCTCCTGCATAGAAGGCGAGAATTCAACCGCTGAACCACCACAATTAGGCTATTGTAACTTTTCTTTAAAAAAACTGATTCTTATCCTATGTGATTTTCAGGTGATTTAAGACTGGATCACACAGCTGACTCTCAGGAATGACTTTTCTTCATTCTTGAAGTCCTGGGTATTGACAGCTACTTCGTTTTTTATATCTGGGAATACACATGTCCAAATTTATCATTGCCTCTTGCCAGATGGCTGCCTGTCTTAATATTTTCTCTTAAAAAGTTGATAGAGTCAGAGTTGACTCAACAGCAGTGAGTTCCTCGATCAACTTTATATGATTTTGCTTTCTAACACGTACTCCAAACACAGAGGAGAAAGAATAGGATAATAAAAGTGATAAGAGCCAACATTTATTGAATATTTACATGTATTATTTTATAAATTCCTCACAACAGCCTCAAGATGTAGGTAGTATTAATATTATCATTTTACAGATGAAGACACCAATGTACCAAAAGGTTGAATAACTTGCCAGACCTTTAATTTTCGTAACAAGCGTGTATGTGTTAGTAGTTCTCTTACCTTCGCAATGTCATACAAGACAGATATCTTAAACTCCCAGTCCATGAACGTACCGTCGGGATAGGAAATTGTGTCATTTAAAACTTCCTGAATGGGGGGAAAAACGAAGAAGAGTGATTGCAAGAAACTATATTGTAGAGAGACTGTTATCAACTAAATGATGATCTCCTAATCATGAGGCCTTGGGATCAGGAACAAACTGGAACTCCTTTGTCCTGGTTTTCCTAAACGCTTCTTTCTTTTCTCTACTAAATAAGAAGCATTAGATAGCTTCACCACAAGCAGGTGAACAGGAGATACCCACAGCATCCCAAGGCCTGGCTCCCAGTTCTTCTGTCAGACAGGGGTAAAGGAATGAGTAACATCTGTCTGAAGGGTGGGCTGGTGAGCCTGATTAACACCTGTATGGGGTGTTCTGTCTCATGAAAATCGAACTAACATTTTTAAACAGGGTATTGCTGGCAGGAAATGCATTCATTAGACTTAGGTTTTTACTCATATTATCAATTGCATCCATTGATTTAATTGTTCTCATAACATAATTATTATAGTATTCCCTTTCACTATCCAAAGTAGCATGATAAGTTCCATGGTCACCCTACTCAAAGTTATCTAAAAGGTTGAAAGCTCACACTCCACATGCTCAGAAGTTGTTCAAGGTAAGATGCAAACATTTCAATGCTCTTTGAAGCAATTGTCTCGAGTTCCTTTCTGCTCCTGCCTTTCCTCATTCCAATCCTGTTTCTGCTTGACAACTGATTTCGTTTCCTGTTTATGAACTACGCCTACCCTTCTGAACTATGTAATGATTTAATATTCCTAGCTTGATACTTCCCAAGAACTTGGCTCAGACCTGTCTTACTTCCTCTTTCTGCTTTGGTCAACCTGAATACCTGACCTCATTCGAAGGCTCCTACCCTGTCCTCAGTCCCTCACAGAGGAGAGAGAAGTAAGAACGTAGACAGTAGCAGAAGCAGGACTTATAAACAGTCTCCTAACGCTTACTTAGAGCTGTCATAATGACCATCCACTTCTCTTTTAATGCAAAAGCTAGTTGGGGCAAGTAAAATAAAACTGATTTGATGGTAATCACTCACTTTTCCACCTCTGTTTTTTTTTTTCCCCCAAGTCTAAACTTGTTGATTTTTTAGCTTGTTCATGTATAAAGCTACAATAGGACCAATTGATAAAATCTGAGTGGCCTAGTTTGGAAAGCACCACCTTTTCTTGATAACTGTCTGATATTATTTCATGAGTGAACATTTTGAATATTTCTTTTCCTTCACATGGATGATCAGTTAGGAAATTAGAAATGACCATATTTCCTTACCCGGAGGGATCCTCTCTCGCAGTATTCTATCACCCCAAAGATCATAGAATCAAGCTTCACTGTGCCATAGAACTTCGTCAGGTTGTAATAGTCTATCTGAAGCAACTGGAAAAACACGTTTGTTTATAAAGCAAATCGGCCAGAAAGGGATACCAGAGTAAAAATTAATATGCAAATAAAAATATGTCTTAGATCTTTGGGAAGATACATTGCTCTTAATAAATTAAAACGTCAGTACTCATTTCTTAGTATACACTGCATTACATCATATTCAACAGGCTTTCCTTTGTTAGTTGGGAGTCTTGAATACAAACCGTTGATTACTGTCAAATAATATCAGGGCCATTTTCTAGGACATATGAGTGGATTTCCAAAATGTTTTACACCGTCAAACATCACTGTCTATTTCTTGGTAGAATTTTCAACAAGAATAGTCATTTATTTGTCTCTTCTCTGTTAGCATCCCCAATAACACCTTGCTCCACCAGGAACCTCAGGGCTTAGACAAATGGAGTGAAGCTATTTCTTACTTAAGGATTTGAAGTTGGGGACACATACCTTGTTCAATTCTATCTTCTGTCTCTCACTGAAATTACCATCATTGTGCTTGAAATCTTTTAGAATCACTCGCTGTAAAAATCAATTGAATTAAGGAGATATTGTAGCATAAGTGCAGGAGGAAGACGTGGCAATCTGCTTCAGTAAATATTACAGCCTTGGAAACCCTATAGGGCAGTTCTAGTCTGCCCTGTAGGGTTTCTATGAGTGAGAATTGACTCCACAGCAATGGGTGGTTTTTTTCTTTTTTTTTTTGTAGCATAAGCTCTTATACAGGTAGTTCCCAGCTTATGACAAGGCTCCGTCTGATGACTCCATTGTAAGTCAGTTCTGATGTAAGTAGAATACTTCATCTCAAATTAAGAACTGATACTTCTTATAGTACGAAATGCTGAATAAGATCATGCTACAGGCCTGGTTACTCATCATGGCAGTGAGTTTTGGTTGTTGTTGTTTTTTTATAGGCCTGGTCTACAATGAAGTTGGCATCAGTGTTGTAACAATGAAATTGAAGTTGTAACGGCTGTCAGGCATATGCACAGTTCAGTTGTCATATGTCATTAGAGTTGACCATTGCCCCACTTTCTATCCATTACGACTCCCAACACTGACACCGACTTCATTGTAGACCAGGCCATACTCTGCTATACGGCCATGTTTTGAACAGTAAATCATAAAATTGAACATCTACAAGAGAACATCTGAGTTGAGAATAATAACATCAGCAAATTATGCACTACGATACTTTATGGAGTACATATTACTAACAGTAAGATGTACAAAAAAAAGGACAGTCATAAGTGCATTTCGTCATAATTCAAATATGTCATAAGACGGGGACTATTTGTATACATTCTATAATCACTCATTTCTGTGTCTATCGTCCCACTACACTGTGAACTCTTGAAAGCAGTGACAATCTTTTATTGATATTTATATCCTTGGCTTCTAGTACCTGGGATATGGTAGACCCAGGTTTGAATGTTTCTTCATTCAAGAATGACTAGACAAAAGGAATGAGGAAGGAAGGAAAGAAGATGCAAAACCTCCATATGGGGATTGTCATATTTCCACAGCAATGAGCCAAAATATAATTCTCCTATTGCCTGGACTGCACTGAACCTCTTTCATATTTTTTTTTTCCTTCCTATACTCCACCTTTCCCCAAAATTATATTTGTCCTTCAGTTTCCCCAGGATTGCCAGTTTTGTAACCCTTGAAGCAGAGCCCATCCCATCCCTGAGAATGGCTGCCAGGACCGCCCCTTGAAGCCACCTGGCCACCCCCATGATTGCACTGCCAATGACAGGAGACATGGCAATGATGAGCAGGAAGACCAGAACACACCCTTAATTGAGAGTTCGAGAAGTGGGGAGATTACAGTCACCTTTTTGTCGTATTTGCACTGTCGCAGCCTCTGGATTGTATCTCGTCTCTTGTCATCGTCGATCTGGCACAAGACAAGGCCAATTAGTCCACAAGCTTCATTTCTAGTTCCATCCACTGCCAGCCAAAGCTGGGAGGCTCTGCCAAGGCAGCTGTACCTGTTGTTTGCTCAGTAGCGTGCTGGACAGGCTCCCAGAAAAATTGTTATGATCAATTTGCGTTCCTCTCTCACTCTTCACCTTTGCACTCCAGCAATAGCTTCTTCCTGGCTATCTACCCCTCCCACGCATAGCTCTGGGCTTGGGGGAACTGTGAAGGTGCTTCTCCCCTTTCTTCCCTTCCTCTGGTGGCTCTACTTTAGCTGAGTATTTTCTTCACTTCCTCCTACCCACCCTGCCCTCCTTCTTTGGGAAACACTGCCTGTAACTACAGACAGATGCTCTTAGAAGAGCAAGTTGTGCACTTGAATTGCATAGAGCAGGGTTTGCAAATTCACTGGAAACTCACACCTAAAGATCCAAGCAGCAATGCAAATGAAGAAACTGGGCCAGGTGTCTAAGGGGAGCAGCCCCATCAGCCCTGGGTGATGGCTGCCATGCAGTAGCCAGATTATCTCATTGTCAAAAGAAGCCGTCATCTGGACTTTTGTATGTTATTCTATAATTTTTATATCTTGTCAATTAATTTTAAAATGTTAAATATCGAATAAGAAACAAACACACATATACACACACACCTCTGCAGGCTGGATATAGCTTGTGGCCTGCCAGTTAATGACTTTTGGTCTAAAGGCAGAGAAAAGGTTGAGAACGATTGCATCTTTTAATTTGATTCTAATAAAAACCTGGGATGTATTATTATCTTTGTTAACACTTACAGGGCTATTTTGAAATTTAAATGAAATAAATTATATCAAGTTCAAGCATGATGTTTGACACAATGCATAGTAATAAATGTCAAGTATCTTCTTCTCATTTTACAAATAAGGCTTAGAGATGTTAAATGACATTAAATGTCACACAAGAAGAAAGTGGCAGGACACGCCGCATCTCAGCCTCTACTGAAGTGCTCATTTCATTAACCAGGTGACATGGAGGGCAATGGAGAGTCAAGGTACAAGGAGGATGCTGAGAATTAGGAAACATCTAAGTCCTGGATTCCAAACAAACTCTCCCTGGTTGGCACATTTCCTCTCCCTATTACCAGCATCTTGTCAAATACCTGGCAAGTTGCACCAGTCCCCACATTCTTCAGTAGGTAAGGTAGGCCTTACCTTCAGGCTAATATGGTTGGTCTCGTTGGTCTCCAGAGGAAGGATCTTCTCAGGAGGAATGTGAGACCATTTTTTCTGACGAAGTTCATTGTCTTTTTTGTATTTTCTGTGAAAGGAATAGAACTAATCAATAGGCTTTCGCTGGTACCCATGCCACCAGCTTCTGAACACTGAGAGAAATCTAGAACCCTGATTTTCTTGGGTAGATGTGTGGCGAGGAAGGCTAGCCTGATGGTGTAACTCTGTGCTCTCCAAATGGGCGAGAGCTGCCATTAGTGACCTGCCAGGATTTTGGGTGGTCTTTTAGATTCTTTCTTTTCTCTTTCTTTCACTTTCCCTGGTCCTTCAGTAAGGTCATCCTTTACGGCCATAAAGGATATGAGTTGATGACACGGAAAAAGTGTAGAAAAAAATTAAAAATTGATAACCTTGAGAGGTAAACCTGTTAATTTTTAAACCACCAGAGAATATACCAAACTTTTAAATAAGCCACTTCCTCTTATGCATCTTTGCCTTAAAAAAAAAATATATATATAAAGACAACAAAAAGTACAGAGAAAATTTAACAATATAAAACATTAAAATATTATAAAATATAATATTTATATAAAACATATAAAATATTAAATTTTTTTGTTTTCTCCAAGTAGCATGGATAGAGCAGAATTCTTGGGCTAGAGGGATGCACACTTTCAACATTACAGATACTTCTTCCTAAATGGCTTCCCAAAGTGGTTGCACCAATTTTCCCTCTCATCATGACAATTCCTGTTTCCCTACATCCTTGACAACACTTGGTATTAAGTTTTTTGTTCATTTCTTTGTTCATCATTGGGATGTATGTGGAAAGGTGTTTGATTGTTGTTTTGATGTGTATTGTCCTGATTACTAGCGAGACTGAGCATCTTTTCAAATGTTTTCTACTATGTTAGTTCTTGTATAAGATTTTCTATTCATAATTTTGCCCATTTTATATTATTTATCCTTTCCTTATTGATTTACATGAGTTACTTATACATTCTGTAAAACAAATCCTTTTTCCTTTTATGTGTCACGAATACCTTCTTCTAACTGCTTCTTTTGACTTTGTTGTATATAAAGTTTTGATTTTATTGTGACTAGATTTATATTTCTTCTTCTATGACTTTTCTTTTTACTTAACTGAAAAGTACTTTCCCACCCTGAGATCATAAAGACATTGTCCTTTAATTTCTTCTAAGAGTTTTGAAAGTTGATGTTCACATTCAGTTCCTTAATCCATTTGAAACTTCATATAGGATGGAATGTACCTTTCTGTATGGTGTCAGTTAAGGTTTTAATTTCCTCTTTTCCATGTGGAAAGCCTAGTGTCCCAACATCATTTCTCAACTGACTTGTAATGTCACCTCTATCATATTCCAAGTTTCCATGCTTGCTTGTCTAATTCTAAAATCTGTATTCTTTTCCATTGATCTAATTGTCTATCCCTGAGTATGCCTTTGATTTTAGTCATTTGACAAACCTCTACTCAACTTCTCAAGGTCAGTCATGATGTCTTTCTTAATGTCTCCTAAGCAGAGACGATTACTCTCTTCTTATGCTTCCATCTAACACTGAGTATTCTTCCGTTAAATACATATGAAACAGGATATTATTGACCATTTATTATAATCCTAAAACCTGGAGGCAATGAGGGTGAACATCAAGGCCTTGAAGGCATCCAGGCTCTCACTTCTGCACCCCAGGAGGTTCTTGGGACTCAACAGATTCATCATTCATGTTGAGTTAGGAGATGCCATAAATCATTCACCACTTTTCTTGCATAAGCAGTTGTAATGGAAAACTACAAGAATAACACCATGTCTTCTAGATCTCCTTATGGACGCACCATTGTTATGGCCATTAGCAAACCCTGTATCTGCCTCTGATGCTTGGGAATAATCAAAAATAACTATTTCTACCCTGCTACCGTCTGTTTGTGATTTACCCCTACCTTAAGCTGACACCCATTTGGATTTGGTTTCTGAGGGACAACAGCTACACATGTGACCTTGCTATTGACTGGCATTACTCTTCCCAAATTTTGGTTTCTGCTCACCCTCATCTAAATTGTTGCTACACCCTGTATACCATCTCCTATATTGCAGAGCAACACAGAGTTACAGGAGCCAAGCTTGGCCTTCATACTGAAGAAAAGGGTCTACTCTACTCCCTGGAGAAGACGTCAACCCACGTGTGACAGGCTGGACTCTCTCGTTATGAGAAAGTACAGTGAAAAAGGGTGTGGTCCACAGAGAAAATCATTGTATTGTTTATTTAGGGTATGGGGTGATCCTGATAATCCAATAGGGATAGAAAGTTTGATGTGTTTAACATACACAGATTAGGAGGTAACGTGGCACTCACTCATTCATTTATATATTCAACAAATACTTCTAAGCACCCACTATGTCCCCAGCATTATGCTAGGTACTTGTTATGCCCAAGTAGAGTAGAACAATCACAGAACTGACAGTCAGGAGGCCTGAGTTCTAGTTTGAGCCCTACCCACTACCTAATAATGTTTTTCTAGATAAGTTATTTTACCTTCCTGGGTCTCACTTTCTCCATGCTAAAATAGGAGGTTTAGAGGACATGGTTTCTAATGCCCCTTCCAGCCTGAACATTGCGTAATATAGTGATTTCAAAATTTCCCACAGTCTATTAATAAAATGGTAAAATAGCTATTTTCATTTATACCATGCCTCTTATGCGGTAGTCACTATACGTATTCTATTTTAACTCCTCACGACAGCTTAGCTGAGGAAAGTGAATCTAAGCAACATGTTTAAGTTGCTAAATAACATGCTTCAGACTACACAGCTGGTACATCACAGACATGCATTTTGAGTTCAAGTGTCTCTGTCTCCAAATTGTTAATCTAGCCACTCAGTAGTGTTCTGTCCTTGATATATATAGTCTTTGATACAGAATGCCTTCAGGATCTTAGACTGTTTAGAGACCTCTTTGTGAACATTCATCATCAACAATAGACATTATATCTGTCTCTCTCTCCCTCCCTCCCTTTCTAAAGGACAAGTGCAGGTAGAATAGAAGGAGAGGTACCTCAGCACCAAGAAACCAATGGACGGTACCAGTATCATAGTTACAGCAAGGGTGAAGACTGCAATTATCAGGATTTGAGGGCCTGTGGCAGAAAACACAGTGAAAAATGCATTAGGAATGATCTTTGAAAAGAGAATAAAAGCATTTCAAAGATTCTAGTTGTATAATGGAGTCACTGGGTGGTGCAAATGGTTAACATGCTTAGCTGCTAACTGAAAGGTTGGAAGGTCAAGTCTACTCAGAGACACTTCAGGAGAAAGGCCTGGCAACTTATTTCCAAAAAATCAGTCATTGAAAATCCTATGGAGCCCAGTTCTACTCTGACACACATAGGGTCACCATGAGTCAGAGCTGACTCAACAGCAACTGGTCATCATTATCAGCTATATAATATAATCTGTAGAATTAAGAAGGGAGCACCTTTAAAAAAAAGGAGAGGGAGCCTTTTTAAATTTTATCTTTAGTCATCCTGTTCATTGGTAATACAGGTCCTGTGTCCTCACTCTCTGAAGAAAACTACTTGGAGTGTGACCAGAGGAAGTGGACTAATTTCAGCTACCCTTGTAGTTCTTGCATCTCTTTTCTTCCTTAGAGGAATCACAAAAGTTACAAGATCATAAAATATTTTCTAACACATAAATAACTTTGGTGGTTGAAACCTACCTGGTGTCCTCAAAACCAATACACCTAGGGAGGATCCATAGAAAAAGAAATGACTATTTTTAACTGCAGATCACAAATAGAGGAACAGTGAGGCAATTTAGAATATTAAATGATAGTATCGCATTCTGGTCCTTCCCAAGTTCTACAAGGTCACAGAGGCACAGTCAATAAAGGATGTGATTTTACTTATCAGAACACTAGTACGTGGAGTTGTGTAGGGGGAATAATTTGAGAGGCTTCCAGAAGAGTAAGTGGAATCCAGGAAAAAGTGAATCCCACCCCAGCAAGCGTTGAAGAGTTTGAGTAACACGTTGGGTAGCAGTCTGGTGAGGAACAAGCCTTGACTGAGAAAGATAACAGTGATAATAAAACAGTGCAAGAAAGTCATGATTCATGACACAACTGGTCCCTATTAGAACAGGAAGTTAGTGGGGTCAATAAGAAAAAGTGGAATGGGTTTCAAGCAATAGAATGGGTAAGAAGCTGGCAGATAACAGGAATATGGCGAAGACATTTCTTCCTCCAGCAAGGGGGGAAAAATAGAGATACAACCAGATACAACTTTGATTCAAGGAAGGCATGGTTTAAAAATGAAACAAAGTGTGGCCTGATTTTGAGAAACTAAAATTAAACAAACAAACAAACAAAATAGAGAATGTTTTCAGCTTATTGCAGTAAAAAGTTAACTGGAGTAAGAATACATGTCTTCCTAAGGAGGCTCTTATGACGCTTGTTCATAACTGCCTGTGCCTTTGCTCATTTTGTCAATGATCAAACCTAGCTTTCTGTGGTATGACTTATCTCAGAGGGTAGGACCTATTTTTAAGATAAGTATAGGTAAATTACAATCGGGATATTTTCAGTGTTTAATCAGAACCATAGTACAATTTACTGCACAGAGAAGTAAGTCCACATTTATAAACCTGGCAAATCTAATTCTCACAGAAAAAAAAAAAACACAAAATGAAACAAAAGAAGAAACCACAGGCTAATTGCATATAATAAGTTTAATCTCCTTATCAGAAAACCAATTTCAGGGAAAGCAAATTCACTAAGATTATCTTACCCTGGCCTGGAATATCATTCGGAAGTTGATGGTTCTTCCAGATGAATGTAGGGCTCATATCCACTGCTTGAGTACTATTTGCACGGGTGTCATAGGTCAAAAGAACCTTGTACTGCACCAGGGTATGAAAAAGAAGAAGAAGAAAAAAGATGGAAAGAAAAAGACATTTTAGAATAACTTCTGGTGAGTTTGACCATCCTGCTCAACAACACTTGAATTTCACAGTAACATTTCTCAGCGAAATGACCCTCCTGGGATAGTTAGGCTCTGTTTCTTGGTTCACAGTGTGAACATGGATTCAAGCTCCAGGTGGGTCAATAAGTTTTCCGTTTCTTTATGACCATAGACAACATCACTAACCCCTGTTCCATATAGATTCTTTGGGTCTTTGGAGAACTAGTTCAATTTGCAAATGTTAAAACAGAGGCCAAGAGAAATTAAATGACTAGCTGACAAGTGAAGGGCCAGTGTTTTTCACAATACTCAACTGCCATTGAAAATGATGTCTAGCGAAAATACACCACGAGTAAAACCCATATATCATGTCGATACATGTCAATGGCCTGGAAACAATTCTGTATTTCTTAAGTTCTATCAATTACAAAATTTTCTCATCTCTTTGCTCTAATGTGTTTTTCTGTACATGGCACTAATGAGGAGGTTTCTAAGACAAAACGCTTATTTTCAAGTAATTTTCCAATATGAATATTAATATACAATATTCATTATATGCTGCATATACAGAATCAGCTTTGTAAGAGACATCTGAAAAATAACCATCCGTTTAAATTCACCATCATTCCCTTAAATGTCAAGGTAGCAAATCAAATAACTATCACCCTTTCTGGGCAAAGGTTTCACATTTTCAAAACTTTACTCTTCACTTGACAGCAGAATTTATAATTGCATATATACTGAGAATAGGAAAGATCCTATATATTAGGGTATGCACATTGAATCTATATTAAAGCCTACCTCAGGTATAGAATACCTTATCTATAGCCCTATGTTGTTTTGAGAATTAATTTCTGTTTCCCCCAAATATATTAAATAGCAAAATTGCTCGGATAACATTAGATGATTGTAAAATTCAACTAGCTCTGCCTTCAGAGAGGGCTAGTGCACAATACAACATTTTTCATTGTGAATAACAGTTATAAGGCTGATCTAGGGGCTCACCACATGTATTTGCTGCCAAGGAAGGCAAGGACATCATCCCAGGTACAAATAATTCAGAGGGGTAATGTATTATCTTTGAAGTTACTATTAGTAAGTGAAGAACTGAGGAGATCTAATTTTAAGGCATTTCCAAGGAATGTATGTCAAAGGTAGCATTGTATTAAAATTTCGATTAAAAAAAAAAAACCATTGCCCTCGAGTCAATTCAGACTCACAGTAGTCCTATAGGGCAGAGTAGAAGTGCCTCGGAGCATTTCCAAGGCTGTGAATCTTCACAGAAGCACTCTGCCACATCTTTCTCCAGCGAAGGCACTGGCTGGGTTCAAACCACCGACCTTTCAGTTAGTAGTTGACCACTTTAACCACTGCACCCCTAGGGCTCCTAAGGTTCAATATAGTAACTAAAAACCATGGATTACTCTTCTTAAATTCTGCTCCTGAATTTCTGATTTAGCTTCTCAATTTGGGCATGTTTCTCTGACTTTTAGCATTTTCTTTTATAGATATCTTTTACAAAGTGGGTCAATATATACACCCAATAGGTTATGACTTAAGGGTGTCATAATGGTCACACTAAAAAATTACTGCATTAAAAAAATGAATAACTTTTTATTTTAGATTACTAGTTGGTGTCAGGACCCAGCGTCTTAACCCTTTCAAGACCCAATTATTTTCTGCTTTGATTTTTTTTTTCTTTTTTGGATACCATGTTTTTTCATTAATGAAAGCATGCTGAGTCATGGAGTGTTTAAATTTTTGGTTGGTAATATGGATTTTGAGAAATATTATGTGGGAATACATGGTTGCCACAAAATTTGGGGGGTTCTCAGGCACCGGGATTGGTGAGTGCCTATCTTTCCCACCAGTCATGAGTGGCAGGATGTATTGCGGGGCACCTTCCATTAGGTTATATGGGAACCTCTGGTTTTCCAAACACAACACACACAAAAATAAAACCAAACCCACCAGGGCTCCCTATCACACAGGAAACCATAAATATGTTTACAAGGCTTATCTAGGGGTACAAAAGCCAAAAGAGACAAAAGTTTTACCTAATCACTCTTCCTGAATGCACTCTCTCACATTTAAGCCTGATACTCTCGCTATTTTGCCTCAACAAACGTTTATTTTGTCCTTCATCACTACACAAGTCCCCAATAGAGGGCAGCAAATACTTTCAGTGGAAAAATTAGACTCCCAAGAAACCTGAGAGCTGGAAAAAGTGGGTGGGCAACTATATATCCCGTGGACTTGAAAGGGTTTAAAGAAAAATGTTCTCCATCGACCACTTAGTTGGCAACAACAGTGGTTTTCTTAGCTGTGATGGGCACAACTTTGGGTGACATGAAGATAGGTGTTTTGTTTTGAAATTAAATGCTTATCAGTCATTAACTATGTGCCAGGTAAGAAGGTAAGCATTGGAGAGGTGGAAAAGTAAGACCTACTCTCTTTCTTTAGGGGACTTACTACGTAGTTGAGGATAAAAAAGCATATATTATGTGAATAAAAGCGTAACATTATAGAGCTGTTTATATGTGCCAGAAGGATTACACAGTTAATGGTTTTCATGGGAGTTCAGCTGGAAAGAAGAGGGAATATTTCACTGAAATATTTAGTTGTGGAAATGAACAAGAAATTATCAATGAAGATCTGTCATCCTCTCATTGGTATCTATCTCATTGAAAGTCTGGCTTTTATATCAATTTATTCTGGGTAGTTATATATATGTGTGTGCGTGTGCGTGTGTGTGTATTCTGAATAAGAAGTTCCACGAGTCAAAAAAGCTTAAGAAAGACTTCCCCAAATGTGACATAATTTTATAGCTGAAATAAACTCTCCTCCAGATCCTAAATGTATCTCCTCCAATTCCTTTACTATTGCCCCTATTCCAAGTTATCCTTCCTCACCCAGTCTTAATACAGTTGCATCACCCCAAGTTCCCTGATAAGGAGCCACGTTTTGGAGTCAAACATACTTTATTGGTATCCACAGAGGTATACAGAAGCATCATAGTATTGTCAATATCACCGCAGTCGTCCAAAGTCACAGGACCCATGTATCCTAGGGCAAAATCAGATAGAGTTAGTGGCCATCATAACTTCTTGCTTGAAGGACTAGTTGGACCCAGAAAGAGGGGATAAAATCAGTTCAAACTGCTCTATTTTACTGAAGAATTGTTGACTTTCATGGTCTAGTCAGAGGGCACCCGGATTGTTTATTGGCCCCAAAGTCTCTGAAGGACATTTTTATTGGATATATTGTTCATTTAGAAGGAAATATCTTTTCATTGCATTTAGGGTGGCACCAAATGTAATCAGTCAATAAATTCTTCCTAATGATTATTGACAAGTTTCTGCTAAGAATATTTACTGAACTAGTAGCACAAATGTTTAGGTCATGCATAATCTAACTTAGATTATAAGATAATCAAAATCCTACTCTATCATTTATTGGCTATAAGACACTAGAAAGTTACTTAAGTTCTATGAGTCTCAGCTTTCTCATCTATGGAACAATAGCAGTATAGAATGAACCTATGAAATGGTTGTTTGGTTAAAAAAGGATCAAACATCAGCAATTTTCATGATTCCACCAAATAGCATTTATTTCATGTTTATTATATGCCAGACTGTGTGGTAAGCATTTTATATGCATTTTCTCATACAATTCTTCCCAAAATACCATGATACAGAAACTATTATTTTCTCCATTTTATCAATGAAAAAAGCAGAGGTCAGAGATATTAAGTATGTTTTCCAGGGTTGTACACTTAATAGATGCCTAAACTTAGCACAGACAAATGTCTCCTGGCTCCAAGCTTGTGTTAGTGGCCATTAGGATACTTGGCCATGATCACAAATGTGAGAAAATTATTTAAGAATGCACACAAAAGGGGGGCGTGGCCAACATGGTGGAGTAGTTAAACGCTTCCTATAACCCTCTTACAACAAAGACCCGAAAAAACAAGTGATTTGATTCTATATGAATATCTAGGAGCCCTGAACAAGGCAAAGTTGAGGAATCCGTCTGAGTGATAGGGGAGAGGGAGATGGTTTGGAAGAAATGAAGAGCGCTAGAGCAGTGGCGGTGAAACTGCAGCACTGCAGCCATGCTGATCCACAGTGAAGCAGGCAAACAGCTGTGCTGTACACGCGCTCGGGGAGTTTCCACATCGAGAGAGACCTGGCAGCAGACATTCTGCTTGGACACTCCGAACCAGTGAAAAGCAGCCCCCAAGTGGCTAAGTACATGCATGCAGCCTTTTGTGGGGATTAAAAAAAAAAAAAAAAAAGCCCATTTGGGAAAAACCTCTCTCCCTTTAACCTCCTCCCTCCACACTCTGTACTGGGAGTCCACTGGGCCGGAAGTAGATCCCAAAAGGCACCCTGACCCATTCTCCTGGCCTTGGAGAGGGAACAAATAAGCTACTGGCTCCCCTAAGCCAGGAACACAGGGTCAGCACAGCTCCTTTTCTAGGCACAGGTATAAGGGGTCCGCAGATTCCGAGTGCCTTACACCCCTGTATAGACTTGTGGGGACCCATCTCAACAGCATTAGCCCTCACTACCACAGTACAACAGGGCAAACATCTGAAGTTTAACTTCAACTGCTTCAGCTGTGAACTGGCAGATTTGTGACCCTCGAAATAGCCCTGCCCCTTAAGTAGGCACTTTTATCAATCTGCAGCTGGGGCTTGAGGACTGGTGGTATCACCTGAAGTGCCTAGTCACCTGTTACAGGAGTCCAAGAAAAAGTGGTGCCCTCAAGTCTTTACAGCCAACAGAGTGGGGTGCTCATAGTCCGGCTGCAAAACTCACCTACCTACTCACCCTAGAGAATAGGGACAGGCTTTCCTTTCAGACTCTCAGGGGAAGCTGTCAGCCCCCTTCCTGGCTCAGCGCATGATCCCCTACCACAGGCAGAGTCCGGTGCCTGCACCAATCACCCATGCCTCTCTAGGACTGGGGGTGACAGCCTGCATCACACACTTGGTGACCGACTGCCTGAACACCCGAGCTGAACTCATATAGGAAAATTTAACAGACTCCTGTGAGCACATACTTAGTTACAGAACTAACTACCTGGTGACAGGACATTAGAGATTCAAAGGTGTCAAAAATCAAACTAGTGCACATGAGCAGCCTGTTTGGGCATATCAAAACAAAACAAAATAAGAAGCTAGGTCTCACTAAACAAATACAAAATAAAATTATAATAAATTATTGATGGCTCAGAGACAAGTCAATATCAAGTCACATAAAGAGGCAGTCCATGATGGCTTCAGCAAGCGCCCAAAATAGAGAATCAATAAATTCTCTGGAGGAAGAGAACTTCTTGGAATTACCAGAGGCAGAATACAAAAGATTAATATACAGAACTCTTCTAGAAATTAGAAAGGAACTTCTACAGAATGCAGAAACATTCAAGGAACATAGAGACAAAGTAGTAGCAGAACTTAAAAAGTTATTCAAGAACATAATGCCAAATTTAATAGGCTGCAAGAATCCTTAGAGAGACAGCAATCAGAAATCCAGAAGATTAACGATAAAATTTCAGAATTAGACAACTCAATAGAAAGTCATAGGAGCAGAACTGAGACAGTAGAAGTTAGAATTAGTGATATTGAAGATAAAGCTCTTGACCCCAACTTATTTGAGGAAAAATCAGATAAAAGAATTAAAAAGAATGAAGAAACTCTAAGAGTCATGTGGGACTCTAACAAGAGAAATAACCTACGAGTGATTGGAGTACCAGAACGGGGGGGATAACAGAAAATACAGAGAAAATTGTTGAAGAT
>NW_004444120.1:3533948-3535279 GCF_000243295.1 Trichechus manatus latirostris
AAACCATGCAGGCTAGAAGGCAATGGGATGACATATATAAAACCTTGAAGGAAAATAACTGCCAGCCAAGAATTATATATCCAGCAAAACTGTCTCTCAAATATAATGGGTAAATTAGGGCATTTCCAGATAAACAGAAGTTCAGGGAACTTGCAAAAACCAAACCAAAATTACGAGAAGTACTAAAGGGAGTCCTATGGTTAGATAATCAATAACACCAGCTAACAACACAAGGACAGAGCAACTAGATATTGACTCAGATATGGACATTGAAAATACATCAAAGCTAAAACATTGATAATAGGGAAACAGATATCAATATGTAAAAAAGGACAACATTAAAACAAAAAAGAGGGACTTAAAAAATGGAGACACTGATTTTTCATATGGAGGGGAAGTTCAGGTGATATAAAGTAATAAAAGACCGGTATAAACTTAGAAAAATAAGGATAAATATTAAAGTAACCACAAAGGAATCTAACAATCCTACAAATCAAAATAAAAAAGTAGAAAAACATAAAGACCCAGCAAACACAGAATCTACAAGAAAGAAAAAGACGAAAAAAAAAATACATAAAGAAAAATGACTCAGCACAGGAAATTGAGGAGAACAAAGAAACTGTGAACAACACACAAAAAGAGATATCAGGATGACAGCACTAAACTCATACTTATCAATAATTACCATGAATGTAAATGGACTTAATGCACCAATAAAGAAATGGAGAGTGGCAGATTGGATAAAAAATCATGATCCTTCTATATGCTACCTACAGGAGATGCACCTTAGACTTAAAGACACAAACAGGCTAAAACTCAAAGGATGGAAAAAAAAAAATCAAGCAAACAACACTCAAAAAGAGCAGAAGTGGCAATATTAATCTCTGACAAAATAGACTTTAAAGCAAAATCCACCAGAAAGGGTAAGGAAGGGCACTATATAATGATTAAAGGGTCAATGCACCAGGAGAAGATAACTAGAATAAATATTTATGCAACCAACAATAGGGCTCCAAAATACATAAAACAAACTCTAACAGCTCTGAAGAGAGAGACAGCTCCACAATAGTAGGAGGCTTCAACACGTCACTTTCAGTGAAGGACAGAACATCCAGAAAGAAGCTCAGCAAAGACACAGGAGATCTAAATGCTACAATCAACCAGCTTGATCTCATAGACATATACCGAACACTGCACCCAACGGCAGCCAAGTATACTTTCTTTTCCAATGCACATGGAACATTCTCCAGAATAGACCACATATTAGGCCATAAAGCAAGCCTTAACAATATCCAAAACATCGAAATATCACAAAGCATCTTTTCTGACCA
>NW_004444120.1:3539868-3542359 GCF_000243295.1 Trichechus manatus latirostris
CACAACAGAGCAGTAGAAAGATGGGATGCAGAACTCAAATTTTCGTAAGAAGACCAGACTTAATGGTCTGACTGAGACTGGAGGTGCCCAGGAAAGCATGGCCCCTGCACTCTCTATCAGCCCAGAACTAAAACAATTTCCAAGGCCAACTCTTCAGACAGGGATTGGACTGGACTGTGGGACATAAAGTAATATTTGTGAAGAGTGTGCCTCTTAGACAAGTAGATACAAGAGACCAAAGGGGCAGCTTCTGTCCAGAGGTGAGATGGGAAGGCTGAGAGAGTTAGGAGCTGGTTGAAGGTTCATGGGGAATCATGGGTGGAGGGGAGGAGTGTGCCGTAGCAGAATAGGGTGAGAGGTTGGGGTCTCATAACAATGTATGTAAAAAAAAAATTTCTGTACGGGAGACTAACTTGAAATGTAAACTTCATTTAATTACAACAACAACAAAAAATACTAAAAAAATAAAAAATAAAAAAAAATTTCCTTGGAACTCAGAAAAAATATAAAAAAAAGAATGCACATAAAGTGCCTGGCAGAACTTGGGTCACAAGGCATGATCAATACATGGGTGGCCCTCCCTCCCTGCTTATTCAGGGGAGCAGACATGATCTCTTCCTATCATCCATCCTACCACAGCTATTTGTGCAACCCCTCAGGCCATGGTGCTGTGTGTCGGCGGCCCCCTCAAGCCAAGAGAAGAAGGCTCAATCTGCAGTTGGTCTATAGGATGAAGGTTTCCCAGAGTAAGGATTTAAGGTATGTTAGGGAAGGCAACTCCAGTTGCTAGAGAAGGACATCATGTTTGGTAAAGTAGAGGGTCAGTGAAAACAAAGGAAATCCTCAATGAGATGGATTGACACAAAGCCACAATGATGGACTCAAACATACCAACGATCATGAAGATGGCACAGGACCAGGCTACGTTTCATTCTGTTATACATAAGGTTTCCATGAGTCCGCATGAACGCAATGGCAGCTAACACTTATCGTTTGTATTTTACTTAGTATAAATTAAATTTAGAGAGGAATTTCTTCGTAATATCTGGATGGGATATGGGAAATGAAAGATGGGAGTTTCAATACAGGCTCATGATTCATGCAGTTCGGAAGGGTATATGTTGGGAACTCCTGGATGGTGCTGTTATGAGGATTCTGGTAGTTAGAGGATATCACAGGGTCCCAGATGTCTGTAGGATAGAAAGAGATATATGGAGGGACCAAAATGAAATTTCAGCTACGTCTCTTCTTTCTAGTCTCATTTCAGCATAGCCAGGATGTCGCTGGTCATAATATCCTGTGGGAGTTTCTGGGTGGTGCAAATGGTTAACATGCTCAGCTGCTAACTGAAAGGTTGGAGATTTGAGTCCACCCAGAGCACCTCGGAAGAAAGGTCTGGCAATTTACTTCTGAAAAATCAGCCACTGAAAACCATATGCAGCACAGTTCTACTCTGACACACATGGAATTGCCACAAGTTGGATTCGACTTTTTTTAATGCCCTGTAGTGAAGCTTGTTCATAAATACAAGGCTCAAGCTATGTGTTCTTTCTATGACATCTGAAGATTCTGAAAGTCTGCAGCTTAAAGTGGGATCTAATTACCAATAATAGCATCCCCAAAGTTTATGTCATGATGATTGCCTCCAATTAAGTTCAAAGTATTTAACTGTTGATCCATCTATTGCAAAACCCCTTCTCTGCTTCTCATAGTCCATCCACAAAGTCTAACTTTTCTTGAACTTTCTCTAGAAAGGATCGATTGGCTTATTGTTGTTGTTTGTGTTTAGGTGACCAGTACCTTCAAATGTGAGTCTCCTGAAAGCATGAGCAAATTTGGGGGTAATCACATTTTCTCCATTTTCAAGAAATATCTTCAGCATATGTCCGAAGAGCAAGACTCCATCCAAGTAGGCAATAGCAAAGTTATTTTTTTCCTGAATGAGAAAGGAAAATCTTTGAAGGAGTCCCCAAAAAGAGGTTATAATCTTAAGCTGGGAGGAAAATGCTCAATGGGGTAAGTGGAACAAAAGGTAATGGGGTATTAGGGCAATTGTGGGGACAGTATTAAACGAAACTCTTGGAAAATCCTTTACTGGGCCAGGGGCTTTTTAGTATCCCCACATCACAATTCTGCCTTCTCTTGGGATCAACAAACCAAGATCATTATTTTTGGGCACGTAACTACAAACAGTTGTACTTCCTTCCCATGATGATAAAATATAATACAATCGCAATCAGAAAAGACAACATGCAGCATGTACAGGGATCTATAATGTCTAGTTCTTTTTTTTTTATATAATCATACAATGACTACCATTGACTGAGTGCATATTCTTAACTTTATAGAGTAACTTATACAATGACACAAAGCTAGTATACGGCAGAGCCAGAATTAAAACCAAGATTGAGTTGACTCTTATCAGTGCTTTCAACAGTATACTTGGAAGTCTCTGTAGACTTTTTTTTAATTTTATTTATTTATTTTTAAT
>NW_004444120.1:3544750-3617224 GCF_000243295.1 Trichechus manatus latirostris
CCTTGTCGAAGATCAGGTGACCGTAGGTGGATGGATTTACATCTGGGTTCTCAATTCTGTTCCATTGGTCAATGTATCTGTCATTGTACCAGTACCAGCCTGTTTTGACTAATGTAGCTGTATAGTAGGTTTTGAAGTCAGATAGTGTGAGTTGGAGAACATTTTTTTGGTGAAAATATACATAGCCAAAGTTACACCATTTCAAAAGTTTCTACATGTACAATTCAGTGACATCAATTACGTTCTTCCAGTTGTGCTGCTATTCTCACTATCCTTTTTCAAATTATTCCATCACCATTATCTTCAACTCACTGCCCCCTAGGCTTCCCATCAAACCTTTAGAGTTGCTGTTGTCAATTTGATCTCACATAGATAATTCTTTTTTTTTTTGTATCTTAGATGAAAGTTTGCAGAACAAATAGTTTCTCATTAAACAGTAAGTACACATATTGCCCTATGACAATGGTTAACAACTCCACGATATGTCAACACTGTTCCTTCTCAACCTTGAGTTCCCTATCACCAGCTTTCTGGTCCCCTCCTGCCTTCTAGTCCTTGTCCCTGGACTGCTATGCCTCATTAGTCCCATTTTGTTTTATAAGGCTGTCCAATCCCTGGCTCAATGGTGAACTTTGGGAGTGACGTCACCACTGAGCTAAAAGGGTGTCCGGGGGCCATACTCTTGGGTTTCTCCAGTCTCTGTCAGGCCAGTAAATCTGGTCTTTTTTTTGTGAGTTAGAATTTTGTTCTACATCCTTTTCCAGCTCTGTCCAGGACCCTCTATTGTGATCCTGGTCAGAGCAGTCAGTGGTGGTAGCCAGGCACCATCTACCTGTACTGGACTCAGTCTGGTAGAGGCCATGGTAGCTGTGGTCCATTAGTCCTTTGGACTAATCTTTTCCTTGTATCTTGTTGTCTTCATTCTCCCTTGCTCCCAAAAGTTTGAGACCGGTGGAATATCTTAGATGGCTGCTTACAGGCTTTTAAGACCCCAGACTATAATGTGTAATTCTTGTAAGACATTATAGAAATAATCCTTGCTTGTAGTCTAATTGTGATGGTTAAGATTGTGTGTCAACTTGGCTGGGCCATGATTCTCAGTGTTTATATGTGATCACTCCCATGATGGGATCTGCTGTGAGTAATCAATCAGTTGAAAGGGAGTTTTCTTGGGCTTGTGGCCTGCATTCAAATATAAACAGATGTTCTGGCTGTTTGCTTGTTTTGGATCCTGTAGCTGCCTCCTGTTCGTCTGACCTTTGGTTCTTGAGACTTGAGCTGTCAGCTTATCTGCCAGTCTTGGGATTCGACAATCTGTGAGCAGGAGCCCTGCTCTCCAACCTACTGATCTTGGGTTCACCAGCCCCTGCAGCTATGTGAATCGGGAGCAGCCTCTATCCTGATCCGTGGACTTGGGAAGTTCCAGCCTTTACAATCGCGTGAGCTGTTTCCTTGATATAAATCACTGTCTCTATATATTTATATGCTTTACTGGTTTTGCTTCTCCAGAGAACCCAGCCTAAGACACTACTGTTTTCATTAAAGAGTAAATAGGGGGAAAAAAACCAAGAAACAAAAAACCCACCTTTCAGTACCCTGAATAAGACATGAAGAGTTTTGATTGGATGATACCACTGAACTTACCTTGAAGATAGTTTTGATTGGGTGTTACCTCAGGTCCCAAATGTTTGTGAGGGGAGGATAATGGAGGGAGTCAGAACCCCTCTGCCTCAGCGGCAGTTGCATGGTGATCTTTATAGAGCTGGATTAAAAACTCTGTGCCCCCCTGAGACCAAGTTAGTTCTGTCAGCCCAGGCATTTTTGACTGCTCATCTGTAAAGAATCACATTTTTGCCAGAGCCTAGAAGTAGTACAAGTGACATCTGAATACTACATCTGGAATTATATTTGCTAGAAAATTTAAAAAGGAAAAATAAAACCCCTTTCATTGGTTTTAGTTTCCTTGGCTGAAATCATCATTTCATGAGGTGAAAAGAATCCAATTAAGGTTATACTCCTTAATTTTGGCAGGGTCCTAAAACCGAGGGCTTAAAACCACTAGTCTAAGAAAAATTGTGATAGCCTCAAAGGTACTTAACTCTCCTTATAGCTTTTTGGGCCTGGCCCTTGGTTTGCCATCCTCAAGTTGTCCGGGGTCTTAAGCCTACCCCTTTTCCTCTCCTCCTACCCCAATCTACTCTCAGCTGCCTGTCTCTGCATTATGAATCCGTAAACTTAATCACATTATGATTCAGGGACTGATGAAACTCAGTGTGCTATCAGTGGCAGGGGCTCTGTATTATAAAGTACTATGTTTTATGTCTAAATTGAGGCCCTTTTTCTGGGACAAACGCTAAACCAGATGGGATGCCAAGATAATAGGAATAAACCAGGACACTCCTGGGCAAACCTGGAGAATGGTTAATCTAATTATAACTCAGGAATCTATATCTCGAATGGTGGCATTTTGGTATCAGTGACAGGAAAGTTGCTTTAAGAAGCAGAGGATTTGCCAGTAACTCTTAATTTATTTTACAGCATTTAATTTCTACCTCTCCTAACAGTAAGGGAGTACCTGAAAGGTACAGATGGTTAATGCACTTGGCTGGTAGCTGAAAGTTTGGAGGTTTGAGTCCACCTAGAGATACTTCAGAAGAAAGCCCTGGTGATCTATTTCCAAAAAATCAGCCATTGAAAACCTATGGAGCACAGTTCTACTGTAACATACATGGGGTTGCCGTAAGTCAAAATTGACTTGATGGCAACTGTGTTTTCTTTCCCCGCCCCCCAAAATGTAAGACTGACCCTCATTAGCAGGACCTCTTCCTATCTTCTCACACTGTCACATCTACTCTGGTGTTAGAGAGGCATCCACTGTCATGCTGGTCTAGAGCCCAGCATTTTGACTGGGGGTAAGAGTGTCAGTACAGACCTTGCTATTGTAAAATGCTGCATGCGTAGTAGGTCTCAGCTAACATTTGTTTAGTTAATGGGAATGAGTAAAAATAATTGCTCATTTTAGAACCCCAGGGCCCCAATAGAAGAATAATTATCTTACTTTTGACAAAGAAAATAACAGTAGATATATAGAGCGTACCAGTGGTAGACCTTCGGAGAAAGAGTTATTTCGGCTGGAATTTCCAAGAGGCAGTGTCAGCACAAGGACGTTTTTCATAAAGTCAGGGGCTGTGGCAGTTTCCTCAAAGTACTCGTTACTGTAAAATAAAATAAAAGGTGACAGTTTCCCATGAAAATTAGGGCCTTCCAAAAATAGAGGTGCATCTTATATAATTCATACAAATATAACATCAGCCTTGAAAATTGTTTAAAATTTTTTTTTAGTTCTGTAACCCAAAAAACTTTCTACTTTCCCAGGATAGGTTATCTTTTATACTTGCTAAGTTGAATAAGAGAACTTAGGTAACTATGGTTAACATAGGCAAATGGAAAGGAAGACCAGAATACATATACTTCTTTGAGGATGCTTTTTAGGGCTCTGGATGTGGGAGCTAGTGCTTGCTTTCCAAGCTTTGTAACACTTGGTTCCAATCTGCAAACTTTCTTTTCATAAATGCTCAAAATTATTTAGAGATATTGGGATATAAGGGAAAGAATTTTTATCAATTAAACTTAACTTTTCAAACGGTGAAACATAGGCACAAAAAGATTAAACATTTTCTCTAAGACAGCAATCTTCTTGACTATAGGACATTGGCTTATTGACCTTTGTATCCTCAACTTCTAGACCTTGGTTGGCACATTGAGGACTCTCAATAATGTCTGAGATTGCTCTGCAAGTAATATGGGTTCTAAGCTTTCTAATCATTTGAATGCTTTAATATGAAAATAACCTAACATCTTTAACTACTATAATTAGGGTGACCGTCATTTAATGTTCGAATCACTAGGTGAACACTTGTACTATGTGCTAAAGACTGTGTTGGGTATTTTGCTCATATTATTGCATCTAATCTTAAAAACACTCCCTTAAAATGAATATTTTTATTCTCATTTTACAGATGAGGAGGTTTTTTTACTTAAACATTTTTTTTATTGTGCTTTACATGAAGGCTTACAGAGCAAATTAGCTTCTCATTAAACAACACACACATTGTTTTGAGGTTGCCAATACTACGACGTGTCAACACTCTCTCCTTCTTGACCTTGGGTTACCCACTACCAGCTTTCCTGTCCTCTGCTGCCTTCTCTACCTTGCCCCTGGGCTGGTGTGCCACTTTAGTCTCATTTTGTTTTATGGGCCTGTCTAATCTTTGGCTGAAGGGTGAACCTCAGGGGTGACTTCATTACTGAGTTAAAAGGGCGTCTGGGGGCCATACTCTCAGAGTTTATCCAGTCTATGTCAAACCAGTAAGTTTGGTCTTTTTTTGTGAGTTAGAATTTTGTTCTACATTTTTCTCCCTCTATATCTGGGACCCTCTGTTGTGATCCCTGTCACAGCAGTCAGTGGTGATAGCCAGGCACTATCTAGCTGTACTGGACTGAATCTGGTAGAGGCTGTGGTAGTTGTGGTCCATTAGTCCTTTGGACTAATCTTCCCGTTGTGTCTTTGTTTTTCTTCATTTTTTCTTGCTCCAGACAGGTTGAGACCAAAGGAATATCTTAGATGGCCACTCACAAGCTTTTAAGACCCCAGATGCTACTCACCAAAGTAGAATGTAGAACATTTTCTTTATAAACTATGTTATGTCATTTGAGCCAATTGTCATCCAAGACCATGGTCCCCAGCCCTCAGTACAGATGAGAAGATTTAATCTCTAGCAGCCAAGTAATAGCCCAAGGTTTCAAATGAACCAGAAGTATCAGAATTAGAATTTGAACGCAGGTGCATCTAGTTTTGAATCTCATGATCACAAAACATTGCCAGACGGAGGGGAGAAACCCAAGACGGCAACTTAGACTGATGCACCGTAATGTCTCCCTACATCAAAGACTCAAGAAACCAAGTGAGACAGATACAGATGACAACCTTGGAACCCTGAACATCAGACAGAAGGATGAAGAATTAGACCAAGCTCCAAGTGTAAGAAGAGACAGAAGGAAAACAGCAGATGCAGAGATATACAGATCCTTGGTGCCCTGCTAGCTGGCCCGGCACAGCATGGTCATCTTAAGACAAAGTGGGCAGCGTTCCCAGGTGAAGAGCACAGGAAGGCAACTACACAGAATTCACTACAGGAGAAAGAGATACTATGTAAACAAACCTGGAATGAAATAAGGTGAGTGGGACATAAGCTGGAGCTAAAAAGGGAAAGTATAGGAAGACTGGGCAAAAACTCCAGTGATCCTGCTGACCACAAAGAGGAGAGGGAGCCAGGAACTGAGGAAGGGACTACTCACCAGTGGCAGTGCCCAATCATTTGGCCAGGAAACACTCACTGAATAGTAAAATCACAGAGTAGCAACTAGAAGTTCCCCACCCAGCCAGTCTCCATGTGGCTCCCCCATGTTTAAATGGGCCAGACCCCAATCACCTGGGGCAGCCAGGCAGGAGCTCCTCCTGCACCCACGCCCAGCAACTGGCGGGAGTGACCCTGCCCCTGCACCTGCTGCCCGCAGACCAGGCAGGAGTGCTCCCACTGCCTGTGACTGGCAGGAGCATCCCAGAGACTGACAGAACGACGAGAGCACCCTGCAGCTCAGTGACCAGTGGGAGTACTGAGTCCCCTGTAGCCTGGAGACCAGTGGGAGTGTGCCTGCAGCACGGCAACTGGTGGAAGTGCCCCCTTGCCCACACTCTGAGATTGATGGGATCACACCTGGGTCCATTGCCTGGCGACAGGCACAATTCCCCCATGCTTGCACAGTAACAAGAAACACATTCAGCACCATTGCCCAGCAGCCAACAGGTGTGCCCTATGACCTAGCCCAGCAACTAGCAGATGTACTCTTGTGTACCCGTCCAATGACCACCCAGCATGGCCCAGCAGGCATACCCCATTATCAGTGACCTCCAGATGCATCCCAACAGGCTCCAACAGTGCCCCTGACCAATGACAAGCAGGCACTCCCTGTGCCAACACCCAAGGACTGTCCAGCTGAAGCAACACTCATCCTACACCCAGCCAGCTCTCAAATGCACTAACTGATAGCATGAGCCTAGAAGAATCCCATGGTCCCACAAAGGCTGTGGAGGGACCCTGTCATGGATTAAATTGTGTCTCCCCAAAATATCTGTCAACTTGGCTGGGTCATGATTCCCAGTATTGTATAATTGTGTACCATTTTGTAATCTGATGTGATTTCCTTATGTGTAGTACATTCAATCACTATGATCTAATAAGGTGGATTAGCGACAGTTACACTGATGAGGTATACAAGACTGGATAGTGTCTTAAGCCAATCTCTTCTGAGATATAAAATAGAGAAGTGAGCAGAGACACACGGGAACCTCACACTACCAAGAAAGCAGTGCTGGAAGCAGAGAGCATCCTTTGGATCTGAGGTTCCTATGCAGAGAAGCTCCCAGACCAAGAGAAGATTGAGGACATGAACCTTCCTGCAGAGCCAAAAGAGAAAGCATTCCCCTGGAGCTGATGTCCTAAATTTGGACTTGTAGCCTACTGGACCATGAGGAAACAAACTTCTCTTTGTTAAAGCCATCCACTTGTGGTATTTCTGTTATAGCAGCACTAGATGACTAAGACAGACCCCGACCACCCAACACCTGTTACCTAATATCAGAGAAAGAACCTGCTCTTCCACCTGCACTAAATCTGGTAAGGGAAGACACACGAGCCTAACCACAGAGGACTTGCACATGAGTGAGACCCACCATACCCACTAAGGAGAGGAAATCATGCCCAGCCAACAGACACCACTAAAGTCACACATAGACCAGAACCACAAAACAACACAATTAAATAATACAAAGGAAGAAAGACATTCTAAAGAGAAGGAGAAAAAACAAAGCTCTGGATAAATTAAAACAAATAGAAAAAAAGCACAAAACAAGCATACATATGGATACTTAATAAAGAAATATATAAATAAACTAACACTTTAATGCTTCAGAGACAGCAGACAATAACAAACCATATGAACAAACAGGATAAGATGCCTCAAACAAGTGAGCAAAATAAAGGGCCAGAAAACCTTCCTGAGGAAGAAATGGTAATTGAACTACCTGAAAAGGAATTCAGAAGACTTATATACAGGATCCTTAAAGAAATCAAGGAAAACACAGACAAACCCTAGGATTCAGGAAAACAATACAAGAACAAAATGACAAAATAAGTAGACAATTAGAAATCATACAAAAACGTCAACTAGTAATCTAAACGATCAGCAATATAGTATCAGAAATAGATAATTCAATGGACATAGAAGCAGAACTGAAGCAATGAAAGAAAGAATCAGCAAAATGGAGAACAAATCCCTTGCTACTAACCTGTTTGAGGAAAAATCAGAAAACAGAGTGATGAAAAATGAAGAAAGCCTAAGAGTTATATGGGACACTACCAAGAGGGTGAATTTACATGTAATTGGAATTCCAGAACAGAAGAGGGGAAAAAAAAAAAAAACACAGAGAGAATATTTGAAGATTTATTGACAGAAAACTTCCTTAATATGACAAAAGACGAGGTTTCCATCCAAGAAGCTCAACAGACCCCAAACAAGATAGACCCCCAAAAGAAAGTCATCAAGACAAATCATAATCAAACTTTCCAAAATGAAAAAAAAAAAAAGAATTCTGAGAGCAGCTTGTGAAAAATGAAACATTACCTACAAAGGGGCAACAATAAGACTAAGCACTGATTACTCGGCAGAAACCATGCAGGCAATAAGGCAGCGGGATGACACTTATGTGGTTGTTGTTGTTAGGTGCCACTGAGTCAGTACCGACTCATAGCAACCCTATGTACAACAGAATGAAACACTGCGCAGTCCTGCACCATACTCATAATTGTTGTTATGCTTGAGCCCATTGTTGCAGCCACTGTGTCAATACTTTTTGTTGAGGGTCTTCCTCTTTTTTTGCTGACTCTCGAATTTACTAAGCATGATGTCCTTCTCCAAAGACTGATCTGTCCCGAGAACATGTCCAAAGTATGTGAGATGTAGTCTTACCATCCTTGCTTCTAAGGAGCATTCTGGTTATACTTCTTCCAAGACAAATCTGTTCATTGTTTTGGCAGTCCATAGTATATTCGATATTTTTTGCCAACAATTCAAGGCATCAATTTTTCTTCAGTCTTCCTTATTCATCGTCCAGCTTTCATATGCATATGAGGTGATTGAAAACACCATGGCTTGGGTTAGGTGCACCTTAGTCTTCAAGGTGACATCTTTAACTTTTCAACCCTTTAAAGAGGTCTTTTGCAGCAGATTTGCCCATTGCAATGCGTCTTTTTATTTCTTGACTGCTGCTTCCATGGGTGTTGATTGTGGATCCAAATAAAATGAAATCCTTGACAAGTTCAATCTTTTCTCCGTTTATCATGATATTACTTATTAGTCCAGTTGTGAGGATTTTTATTTTCTTTATGTTGAGGTGTAATTCATACTGAAGGTTATGGTCTTTGATCTTCATCAGTAAGTGTTTCAAATCCTCTTCACTTGCAGCAAGCAGGGTTGTGTCATCTGCATAACGAGGTTGTTAATGAGTCTTCCTCCAATCCTGATGCCCTTTCTTCTTCATATAGTCCATCTTCTTGGATTATTTGCTCAGCATACAGATTGAATAGGTATGGTGAAAGGATACAACCCTGACACACACCTTTCTTGACTTTAAACCACACTGTATCCCCTTGTTCTGTTCAAATGACTCCCTCTTGGTCTAAGTGCAGGTTCCTCATGAGCACAATTAAGTGTTTTGGAATTCCCATTCTTCACAATGTTATCCATAGTTTGTTATGATCTGCACAGTCGAATCCCTTCGCATAGTCAATAAAACACAGGTAAACATCTTTCTGGTATTCTCTGCTTTCAGCCAGGATCTATCTGACATCAGCAATGATATCCCTCATTCCTTGTCTTCTTCTGAATCTGGCTTGAATTTCTGGCAGTTCCCTGTCAATATACTGCTGCAGCTTCTTTTGAATGATCTTCAGCAAAATTTTACTTGTGTGTGATAATAATGATATCGCTTGATAATTTCCTTGTTCGGTTGGATCACCTTTCTTGGGAATAGGCATAAATATGGATCTCTTCCATTCAGTTGACCAGGTAGCTGTCTTCCAAATTTCTTGGCATAGTCGAGTGAGCACTTCCAGTGCAACATTTGTTTGTTGAAACGTCTCAATTGGTATTCCATCAATTCCTGGAGCCTTTTTTTGCCAATGCCTTCAGTGCAGCTTGGACCTCTTCCTTCAGTATCATTGGTTCCTGATCATATGCTACCTTCTGAAATTGTTGAGTATCGACCAATTCTTTTTGGTATAATAACTCTGTGAATTCTTTCCATCTTCTTTCTATGCTTCCCGTGTCATTTACTACTTTCCCTGTAGAATCCTTCAATATTGCAACTCGAGGCTTGAATTTTTTCTTAAGTGCTTTCAGCTTGAAAACTGCTGAACGTGTTCTTCCGTTTTTGGTTTTCTATCTCCAGGTCTTTGCACACATCATTATAATACTTTACTTTGTCTTCTCGAGCTGCCCTTTGAAATCTTCTGTTCAGCTCTTTTACTTCATCATGTCTTCCTTTTGCTTTAGCTACTCGAAGTTCAAGAGCAACTTTCAGAGTCTCTTCTGACATCCATTTTGGTCTTTTCTTTCTTTCCTGTCTCTTTAATGACCTCTTGCTTTCTTCATGTATGATGCCCTTGATGCCAGTCCACAACTCATCTGGTCATCGGCAATTGGTGTTCAGTGCGTCAAATCTATTCTTGAGATGGCCTCTAAATTCAGGTGGGATATACTCAAAGTCATACTTTGGCTCTCATGGACTTGTTTTAATTTTCTTCAGCTTCAACTTGAACTCGCATATGAGCAATTGATGGTCTGTTCCACAGTCGACCCCTGGCCTTGTTCTGACTGATGATACTGAGCTTTTCCATTGTCTCTTTCCACAGATGCAGTCTATTTGGTTCTTGTGTATTCCATCTGGGGAGGTCCATGTGTATAGTCACCGTTTATGTTGGTGAAAAAGGGTATTTGCAATGAAGAAGTCGTGGTCTTGCAAAATTCTATCATGTGATCTCCAGCATCATTTCTAGCACCAAGGCCATATTTTCCAACTACCGATCCTTCTTTGTTTCTAACTTTTGCATTCCAATCACCAGTAATTATCAATGCATCCTGATTGCATGTCCGATCAACTTCAGACTGCAGAAGTTGGTAAAAATCTTCAGTTTCCTCATATTTGACCTTAGTAGTTGGTGCGTAAATTTGAATAATAGTCGTATTAACTGGTCTTGCTTGTAGGCCTATGGATATTATCCTATCACTGACGGCGTTGTACTTCAGGATATAAATATATATAAAACACACATAAAAAATATATGTTTCATATATATATATAAGTTATATAAAACCCTGAAATAAAAGAATTGCCAACCAAGAATCATATATCCAGCAAAATTGTCTTTCAAATATAATGAAAGTAGGATATTCCCAGATAAACAAAAATGAAGGGAATTTGTAAAAACTAGGCCAACCTTACAAAAAATATTACAGGGAGTCCTTTGGACAGAGAATCAATGACATTAGAAAACAACTTGAGATTAAGACACATGACAGCATCACCCAATCACCAACCCAGACAAAAAATTCTCAAATGTAAAATAAAGCTGCAAAACTGAAAGCAGGGAATCAGAGATATGAATTGGTAAACAATGACAACTTCAAAAAAAAAGTGGTGGGGGGGGGGATAAATTGCATAGTTATAGAATTTCCATATGGAGAGGAAGTCAAAGTGATATCAAGATACAACAGACTGTTTTAAACTTAGGAAGAGAAAGGTAAATTCCAGAGTAACCACAAAGAAAATTAATAAATCTACTCTCCAAAATAAAGAAGAAAATTAAAAGACTCAGCAAACATAAAATCATCAATGAAGGAAATGAAAAAGAAAATCCATAAACAAAAAGAACATGCCACAGAAAATTAAGTAGAACACAGAAACCATTAACACCACAATAAAAAGCACAATCACCACATAATGGCAGCAGTAAATTCATGCTTATGGATAATCACACTGAATGTAAATGGTTTAAATACACCAGTCAATAGACAGAGAGTGGCAGAATGGATAAAAAAAAATGACCCATCAATATGTTGCCTACAAGAGACACATCTTAGACACAAAGATATAAATAGGTTAAAAATCAAAGTGTCTTTGTATCTAGTGCTTCTATAATAGAAATACCACAAGTGGATGGCTTTAACAAAGAGAAGTTTATTCTCTCAAAGTCTAGTAGGCTACAAGTCCAAATTCAGGGCGTCAGCTCCAGGGGAAGGCTTTCTGTCTCTGTCGGCTCTGGAGGAAGGTCCTTGTCATCAATCTTTCCCAGTCTAGGAGCTTCTCTGTGCAGAAACCTCAGGTCCAAAGGGTGCACTCTGCTGCCAGCACTGCTTTCTTGGTGGTATGAGGTGCCCAACCCTCTGCTTGCTTCCCTTTCCTTTTATCTCTTGAGAGATAAAAGGTGGTGCAGGCCACACCCCAGAGAAACTCCTTTTATATTGGATCAGGAATGTGACCTGACTAAGGGTGTTACTTCCCACCCTAATCCTCTTTAACATAATCTAATTTTGCCTCATTAACCACAGGCAGAGGTTAAGATTTACAGCACATAGGAAAATGACATCACTCACAAAATGGAAGACTACCACACAATACTGGGACTCATAGCCTAACCAAGTTGACACATATTTTTGGGGGACACAATTCAATCCATGACACAAAGGAAGGAAAAAATATATATATCATGCAAGCATTAACCAAAAGAGAGCAGCAGTGCAATAATAATCTCTGATAAAATAGACTGTAAGTCAAAATCCATTATTAGAGACAAGGAAGGACATTATAGAATGATTAAAGAGAACATAACCATAATAAATATTTATGCACCCAATGACAGAGCTCCAAAATATATAAAACAAACTCTAACAGAATTAAAAAGAGATATAGACAGTTCTACAATAACAGTAGAAGACTTTAACACATCATTTTCGATGATGATGCACAGAACAACTAAAAAGAAATTCAATAATGATACTATCTTAGAAATCCCACAAGTGGATGGCTTCGACAAACAGAAGTTTATTCTTTCACAATCTAGTAGGCTAGAAGTCCAAATTCAGGGCTTCACCTCCAGGGAAAGTCTTTCTCTCTCTGTCTGCTCTGTAAGAAGATCCTTGTCATCAATCTTCCTCTGGTCGAGGAGATTCTCAGCACAGGGACCCTAGGTCCAAAGGACACACTATTCTTCTGGCTCTTGTTTCTTGGTGGTATGAGGTCCCCCTGTGTCTCTGCTCACTTCCCTCTTTTATATCTCAAAAGAGACTGGCTCAAGACCCAATCCAATCTTGTAGATTGAGTCCTGCCTCGTTAACACAACTGCTGCCTATCCCACCTCACTAATATCATAGATGAAGGATTTACGACACATAGGAAAATCACATCAGACGACAAAATGGTGGACAATCACACGATACTGGGAATCATGGCCTAGCCAAATTGATACACATTTTTTGTGGGACACAATTGTATCCATACAGATACAGAAGACCTAAATAATAGAATCAACGAACTCATCCTCATATACATAACATACCACTCAACAGCAGTGCATTACACATTCTTCTCCAATTTACATGGATCATTCTCCAGAATAGACCATAAATAAACCACAAAGCAAGCCTCAATAAATTAAGAAACATCAAAATAATACAAAGCATCTTCTCTAATCATAATGCTATAAAACTAGAAATCAAAAACAGAAAGAACAAGGAAAATATTAAATACATGGAAATTGAATAATACCTTACTTAAAAACTATTGGATAGTAGAAGAAATTTAAAATGAAATTTAAAAATTCTTAGACTCAAATGAGAATGAAAACACAACATATCAAAACCTTTGGGATGCAGCAAAAGCAGTGCTCAGAGGAGAACTTACAGCAATAAATGCACACATCAAAAAAGAAGGGCTAAAAAAAAGATGGAAACAACCTAGATGCATTAACAGATGAATGGATAAACTATGGTACGTACACACAATAGAGTACTGTTGTTGCTAGGTGCCATTGAGTCAGTTCCAACTCATAGCCACCCTATGTACTACAGAACGAAACACTGCCAGGTCCTGCACTATGCTCACAATCATTATGCTTGAGCCCATTGTTGCAGCCACTGTGTCAATCCATCTCACTGAGGGTCTTCTTTTTTGCTCACCCTCTACTTTACCAAGCATGATGTCTTTCTCCAGGGACTGATCTCTCTGATAACATGTCCAAAGTTTATAAGACGTAGTCTCGCCATCGTTGTTTCTAAGGAGCATTCTGGCTGTACTTCCAAGAATGAAAGAATGGAGTACTATGCAATGATAAAGAACAATGATGAATCTGCGAACCATCTCACAACATGGATGAATCTGGAGGGAATTCTGCTGAGTGAAATAAGTCAATCATAAAAGGACAAATATTGTATGAGACCACTACTATAAAAACTCATGAAAAGGTTTACACACAACAAGAAAGAATCTTTGATGGTTACAGGGGATAGGAGGGGTGGGGTTAGAAAAACACTAAATAGACAATAGGTAAGTGGTAACTTTAGTGAAGGGTAAGACAGTACACAGTACTGGGGAAGCCAGCACAACTTGTCCATGGCAAGGTCATGGAAGCTCCATAGACACATCCAATCTCACCAAGAGGCTGAATTACTGGGCTGAGGGCTGTGGGTACCATGGTCTTGGGGAACATCTAACTCAACTGGCTCACATAGTTTATAAAGAAAATGTTCTATATTCTACTTTGGTGAGTAGCGTTCAATGTCTTAAAAGCCTGTGAGCGGCCATCTAAGATATTCCACTGGTCTCACCCCATTGGGAGCGAGGGAGAATGAAGAAAACAAAAGACACAAGGGAAAGATTATTCTGAAGGATTAATGGACCACAGCTACCACAACCTCCACCAGACTGAGTCCAGTACAACTAGATGGTGCCCAGCTACTACCACCAACTACTCTGAGAGGGATCACCATAGAGGGTCCTGGACAGAGCTGGAGAAAAATGTAGAACAAAATTCTAACTCACAAAAAAAGACCAGATTTACTGGCCTGATGGAGACAGGAGAAACCCAGAGAGTATGGCCCCCAGATACTCTTTTAGCTCAGTAATGAAGTCATTCCTGAGGTTCACCCTTCAGTCAAAGATTATACAGGCCCATAAAACAAAACTAGACTAAAGGGGCACACCAGCCCAGGGGCAAGGACTAGAATACAGGAGGAGACAGGAAGGCTGGTAATAGGGAACCCAAAGTCAAGAAAGGGAGAGTGTTGATATGTCGTGGGGTTGTTATCCAATGTCACAAAACAATATGTGTACTAATTGTTTAATTGGAAGCTAGTTTGTTCTGTAAACCTTCATCTAAAGTACAATAAAAAGAAAAGAAAAAAAGTGGGCCATCCCAATAATACTCAACACAACCATCACAGCCTGCTGGAATTTAAAATCAGAAATATTATAGCAGAGTAAACTCACATACACATGACATCAATCACAATCCCCAAATCTCACAATCCCACTCATTCACACTTCCATTTATCCACTTACAAAAAAACAAGGGCTAAAATCAATATCTTATTCTTACAACTTGAACAAATAGAAAAGGACCCACAAAAGATGTCCACAGTCACCAGAAAAAGGAAATAATAAAGATCAGAGCAGAAATAAATGAAATAGAAAACAGAAAAACAATAGAAAGAATCAAGAAGATTAGAAGTTGGTTCTAGGAAAGGATCAATAAAATCGACAAACTATTGGCCAAACTGACAAAGGAAAAAAATGAGAAGAGGCAAATAACTAAAATAAGAAATAAGATGGGTGACATTACTACAGAACCAGCTGAGATAATAACAATCGTAACAGAATATTATGAATAATTGTACTAAAATTTGAAAACCTAGAAGAAATGAACATTTTTCTAGAAACACACTACCTACCTAAACTAACACAAATAGAGGTAGAAAATTTGAACGGACCCATAACAAAAGCAGAAACTGAAACTGTCTTTAAAAACAACAACAACAACAAAAAAAACGCTCAACAAAAAAACCCCAGCCCAGATGGCTTCACTGGAGAATTCTACCAAACATGCAGAGAAGAGTTGACACCAATCCTACTCAATCTATACCAGAACATAGAAAAGGAAGGAATACTCCCTAATTCATTCTATGAAGCCAGCATAACCCTGATACCAAAGCCAGGCAAAGACACCATGAAAATAGAAAATTAGAGACCAATATCCCTCATGAATATAGATGCAAAAATTCTCAACAAAATTGTAGCCAATAGAATTCAACAGCCTATCAGTAGTAATAATACTAATACATCATGACCAAGTGGGATCCGTACCAGGGATGCAAGGATGATTCTACATTAGACAATCAATCAACGTAATTCACCACATAAATAAAAGAAAGGAAAAGAATCACATGATCATCTTAATCAATACACAAAAGGCATTTGATAAAATCCAACGCCCTTTCCTGATAAAAACTCTCAGCAAATAGGAAGAGAAATTCCTCAACATAATTAAAGGCATATATGCAAAAACAACAGCCAACATTACTCTCAACAGAGAAAGATTGAGAGCACTCCCCTTCAGAACAGGAATGAGACAAGGATGCCTTTTATCACAACTCTTATTCAATATTGTACTGGAAGTTCTAGCTAAAGTGATAATGCAAGAAAGAGAAATAAAAGGTATCCAAATTGAAAAGGAAGAAGTAAAACTAACTGTGATGGTTAAGACTGTGTGTCAACATGGCTGGGCCATAATTCTCAGTGTTTATGTGTGATCACTCCCATGATCATATCTGCTATAAGAGCCAATCAACTGAAAGGGAGTTTCCTTGGGCATGTGGCCTGCCTCTGAATATAAGCAGACTTTCTGGCTTTTTGCTCGTTCTGGATCCTGCGGCTGCCTCCTGTTCACCTGACCTCTGATTCTTGGGACTTGAGCTATCAGCTTATCTGCCGATCTTGGAATTCATTGATCTTCACAGCCTGTGAGCGAGCCCTGCTCTCCAACCTGCCAATCTTAGGTTTTCCAGCACCTGCAGCTATGTGAATCAGGAGAATCCTTGAGGTCTTATCTGCAAATCTTGGGATTTGTTGATATTCATAGCCTGTGAGCAAGAGCCCTGCTTTCCGACCTGCCGATCTTGGGTTTGCCAGCCTCTGTGGCTACATAAACCAGGAGAAACCTCTATCCTAATCCACGGACTTGGGTAATTCCAGCCTCTACAATTGTGTAAGCTGTTTCTTTGATATAAATCTCTCTATATATATATTTATATGCTTTACTGGTTTTGCTTCTCTAGAGAACCCAGCCTAAGACACTATCTGTCATGGTTTGAATTATGTCCCCCAAAAATTGTGTATATCAGTTTGGCTGGGCCATGATTCCTGGTACTGTGTGATTTTCCTGTATGTTGTAAACCTGGCTCTATGATATTAATGAGGAACGATGGGTGGCAGTTGTGTTAGTAAGGCAGGACCTGATCTACAAGACTGGATTGTGTCCTGAGGCAATCTCTTGAGAGATAAAAGACAGAAGTGAGCAGTGAGACAGGGGGACCTCATACCATCAAGAAAGCAGTGCCAGGAGCAGAGCGCATCCTTTGGACTGGGGTTTCTGTGCCAAGAAGCTCTTAGTCCAGGGGAACACCAAAGAGAAGGCTGACAGAGAGGAAAAGCCTTCCCCTGGAGCTGACACCCTGAAATTGGACTTTTAGCCTACTTTGACTATGAGGAAATAAACTCCTCTTCGTTAAAACCATCCACTTGTGGTATTTCTGTTATGGCAGCACTAGATGACTAAGACACTATCCTTATTTGCATATGACATAATCCTACCCATTGAAAATTCCAGAGATTCCACAAGAAAGTTACTGGAAGGAAGGATTCAGCAACATGGCAAAATACAAGATCAACACACAAAAATCATTTGGGTTCCTCTACACTAACAAGGAGGACTCGGTAAAGGAAATCAATACCAATTACAATAGCCCCTAAAAAGATACCATACCTAGTAATAAACCTAACCAGGGACGTAAAAGACTTATACAAGGAAAACTATAAAACACTACTGCAAGAAACTAAAAGAGATCTACATAAATGAAAAACATTCTAAGTTTATGGATTGGAAAAATTAACCTTGTGAAAATGTCAATACTACCAAAAGTGATCTATAGATATAATGCAAATCCTGATCCAAATCCCAACATCATTCTTTAATGAAATGGAAAAACTAATCTCCAACCTTATATGGAAAGGAGGCCCCGAATAGCTAAAGCAATTTTGAAGAAGAATAAAGTAGGAAGCCTCTCACTTTCTGATCTCAAAACTTACTATATAGTCATGGTAACCAAAACAGCCTGGTACTGGTTCAAGGACAGACACATAGAACAATGGAATAGAATTGAGAACCCAGAAGTAAATCCATCCATCTATGGGCAGTTGATCTTTGACAAAGGGTCAAAATCCACTCAATGAGGGTAGAAACAGTCTCTTTAACAAATGGTGCTGGGAAAACTGGATATCCACATACTGAAAAATGAATCAGGATCCATACCTCACACCACACACAAAAACTAGCTCAAAATGAATCAAAAACCTAAATGTCAAAGCTGAAACTATAAAATTCCCGGAAGAAAACACAGGGTCAAAACTAAGGGACCTAATTTTTGGCATAAATAGTCTATCAAACAGAAATAAAAATGCAAGAATGGTAGAAGATAAATTAGATAACTGGGACCTCCTAAAAGTTAGGTCATGGACTTATGCTGATCAAAAGACTTTACCAAGGGAGTAAAAAGAGAATCTACAGAATGGGAAAAAGTCCTTGAAAATGACATATTTGATATGGGTCTAATCTCTAAAATATATAGAAAAATTCAACAACTAAGCAACAAAAAAGACAAACAATCCAATCAAAAAATGGGCAAAGGACATGAACAGACACTTCACCAAAGAAGACATTCAGGTGGCTAACAAATACATGAAAAGATGCTAGTGATCATTAGCCATTAGAGAGATGCAAATCAAAACTACAATGAGATACCATCTCACTCCTGCAAAAATGGCAACGATCAAAAAAATAGAGAACAACAAATGCTGACGAGGTTGTGGGGGGATTGGGCCTTTTATATATTGCTGGTGGGTGTGTCAAATGGTACAACTATTAAAAACAGTATGATGCTTCCTCAAAAAGCTAGTAATAGAAATATCTTACGATCCAGCAATCCTACTCCTAGGTATATATCCTAGAAGTATAAGAGCAGGGACACATATAGACATATGCACACCTATGTTCATTGCAGCATTATTCACAATATCAAAAAGATTGAAACAACCATGAACAAATGAATGGATAAACAAATTGTCATACATACATACAATGGAATATACACAACTATAAAGAATAATGAGGAATCTGCAAAACATCTTATTACGTGGAAGAATCTGGAGGAAAAATATAGTATGGTCTCACTTTTTAAAAAAATCAAGAATAGGTATACACAAAGAAAGCAACATTCTTTGATGGTTTTCAGGGATGGAGATGGGGAATCACTTTCTAGATAGTAGACTTGTTATTTTTGGTAATGGGAAAGGCAATATCCAATAAGGGTGAAGTTTACACAACTTGTCCAAGATAAATGAAGACACTAAGAAGTATGCAAGAATAAGAGACAATTTCAGTAAATACAATTTTGCAACAACAATAACAACCAAAAAATATGTATGTGGTTACACAGGTAGACTTATGTTATGGATTGAATTGTGTCCCCCAAAAATATCTGTCAACTTGGCTAGGTCATGATTCCCAGTACTATATGATTGTCTACCATTTTGTAATCTGATGTGATTTCCCTATGTGTTGTATATTCTATCACTTTGATGTAATAAGACAGATTAGTGACAGTTATATTGATGAAGTCTACAAGATTATATAGTGTCTTAAGCCAATCTCTTTTGAGACAGAAAAGAGAGAAGTAAGCAAAAGACATATGGACCTCATACCACCAAGAAAGCAGTGCTGGAAGTGGAGTGCATCCTTTGGACCTGAAGTTCCGGCGCTGAGATGCTCCCAGACCAAGGTAAAACTGATGACAAGGACCTTCCTCCAGAGCCGACAGAGAGAAAGCCTTCCCCTGGAGCTGGCACCCTGAATTCAGACTTCTAGCCTACTAGGCTGTGAGAGAATAAACTTCTCTTTGCTAAAGACATCCACTTGTGGTATTTCTGTTATAGCAGCACTAGATGACCGAGACAACATGTATGCACATAGGAAGACACATGTGAGTATACAGGTGTGCATGTACAGGTCCATCTGTAGGCATATTGATATACATGTTTATGTGCACTGCATATGTATTCCCGTTTATAATAAACCACGTAGGGGGCACAGTTATGGATACTTCCTAGACATAACCAAACACTTCGTGGGATTGGTTTACTGAATTTGTAGGCTTGGGAACATAGTCTCATGGGACAATTTGGTCAATTGGCACAACATAGTTGATAAAGATAATGTTCTACATCCTAGTTTGGTGAGTGGTAGCATCTGTGATCTTAAAAGCTTGCGAGTGACCATCTAAGATACAACTGTTGGTCTCTACTCATCTGGAGCAAAAGAAAATGAAGGAAACCAAAGACTCAAAGAAGAAACTAGTCCACAGGACTAATTGCCCACATGAACCACAGCTTCATCTAGCCTGAGACCAGAACAATTAAATGGTGCCCCCCTACAACTACCGACTATTCTGACCAGGGACACAATAGAAGGTCCCAGTAAGAATGGGAGACAAATGTAGAACAAAACTCAAATTCCTAAAAAAGGCAAGGCTTACCGGACCAATGGAGACTAGAAGGAATCCCCGGGACTATTGCCCTCAGATACTCTTTGAATTAGTAACTGAAACCACTCCCGGTGATCACCTTTCATCCAAATAATAGATCGGCTTACAGAACAAACAATATCACCTGTGAATACTGTGCTCCCTTAAATAATCAACTATATGAGATCAAAAGGTCAACATTTACTCTAAAGCAGAGAGGGGAAACTAAGGAGGGGCAGCGAAGCTAGATTAATGAAAATCGAACAAAAAGAATGGAAATAATGAGAATTTTGACACATTGTGAAAAATGTAACCAATGTCATGGAACAAGTTGTGTAAAAATTGTTAAATGAGAACCTAATTTGCTGTGTAAACTTTCACCTAAAACACAATGAAATATTTTAAAAAATAATAATGTAGAAATCTTGCCTAGGAACCATACTGCATAAAAAATTATTAAGGTGTTAAAATGACTATATTCTTGGAATGGCTGAACTTTGACTTACATATCATGTTTTGGCAGTTTTATGAATAAAAAGAATTATAGTAAGAAAAAAAAAAGTTGCCAGATATTCTTTGGTAATGTTAACAGAGGCATCTAGACCTTTGGCAGATGACTGAGGATTTGCTGAAAGTGAAATTACACAAACCTGATTGAACTGAGGACTCCTTCCAGAGAACAAAGCAGCTTTTGAAATCAATGTGATTGTAGGACTGAAATGTAGAGTCCCTTTACTGGACTCTACAGCTAAAAGGCTAAGTTGATTGATTGAATTATCTTCTTGAACATCTAGCAGTCATACAGGTCTGCAGTTCCTAGGCTTTATTTCTCTTCATGCTGTTAAAAGCGTGTTTAGTATGGGGAGAATGACTAGACAAATATGGGAAAATCTAGTGTAGTAATGGAGCCCTGGTGGTGTAGTGATTGGATGCTAACCAAAAGGTCGGCAGTTCGAATCCACCAGATGCTCCTTGGAAACCCTATGGGGCAGTTCTACTCTGTCCTACAGGGTCGCTAGAAGTCAGAACCCACGGTTTTGTTTTGTTTTGTTTTTTTAGCGTAGTAATAGCATCTGATCTGAATACAGACAGGTAATGATTAATGACCCAGTCAGCAATGGAAGTCATGTGATCTAGCTGTTGAAGGCAAAGAGCACAGGCACCACCAATGACACCTTCTTTAAGCTTAGTCTCACTTGAATATTACATTGTTAGTACTGTCTCCACCATATTAGAAGATGAGTGGTAAAAAGAAGGGATATAAAAAAAAGGTAGTGTCTGGTCCAGAATTTTCTCTCCTTAGTCTCAGAGAGGGGAGGAGGAAAATATCGCCACCCAGTGATGATGCCACAGAGGGCAAAGAATAATTGTATAAGTTAGACTCATTTAATTGAAACTTTCTTCTTATCAAAGGCCATTAGCAATTGAAAGGACAAATATGGCCCACATTCCCAGGAATAATATTACTAGGTTATCAGTTGATTTATCACTGCCCAGATAAAGACCTTAAAAATAGGCTGGAGATTAGAATCCTGTGCTGACTGAAGAGGCCTGTTGTACGTAAACATGATAAAGGTGTCAAATGCCATAATTGTATTTAAACAGATAGAGATGTCAGTGGCCATAATTGATGAAATAAGCATGAGAATGTGATGAAGGAATGAAAAACTGGTTCAAGTATTATCCTCGTACTGAACTCCATAAGAAGCTGGCCAAACAAGTGAAAAAGGAATGTGTCTCCTGGAAATCCTTGAATTATTTCCATTTTGAAAAAAGGAGAGTTCTTCCAAATATTATACCTACTTGAATAGATCCACTAGAATGATGACAGTGTCTTCAGCCACTGGCCGGTCACCCTTGAGGGAGTTGATGATGTCTGGCCTACCACACATGACAATCACTGGAGGAGAGAGGGCAAAACAAAGAAAAATGCACAATGTTCTGCACACAAACAGGGAGCAAGTCAGCTGCCTGAATTTGGATCCAAGCATGTCCACACTACATTTTTTTAAAAAAGATTAAAACCTACTCCTCAAATCTCCTTTTTTCTTTCATTTGCAGTCATAGAGTCGGAATACAACTTTGTGGGACTTTAAAAGAATCATCTCGTCCATCTCCTTAATTTCATAAGGAGGCTGAAGCCTAGACGCCAAAGGTTCAAAGTACTAGCAGATGACAGAGCTAGCTCTGATATTCAAGTTTATTACTCCTGGCTCACTGCTTATTCCATTACACTAGGCTCGAGTGTTTATAATAAGTGTTTTCACAGATCATTGAAGTGCATCTTACTATTTGTAAAAGTGGCTCAAAAGGAGATGGTGAAAGTTAATGTAAGAAGAGATCATTAAATCATTCTAAGAAGTTTTCCTTGGGCTTTGTCAGGAGCTTCTGAATTCAGAACTCAGTCTTTGTGATTTCAGTGTCAGAGTCCAATCTGACTGTATAAGCTCTATCACTAATTGCAGCCAGCCATCTCCCCAGTGCATGGCTTTACAGGTAAGAGGAGTTGGGTGACACTTCATTGGATCTTTTTATGTGACATGCTGTCCAGCTGGCTTACAAACTCTTTAGGGACATGAAGAATTTTATACTTTTGTGTTTTTTTTCATACCTTGGTTAATGTTTTGTAAATGGTAGGTTCTTAATATAACAAATGCTTGGTAATAACAATAGATGATGATTTGAGTGATATGAGGAAATCCTGCCAAGCAAGCATCTTCCCTGCTAGGAAATTCCCACAATTGATTTCCTTTGTTCATGAATTCTTCTTGTTTGTGAGGAGATTTCTGTGGGAAGTGCAAAATAACATCTAATATCTTAGTGAGGATGATTTTATCCCATTGGCCTTTCACCCTTGGCCTCTAACTGGGAGATCATTGGGCAAGTGACTTAGGGAGAGATTAAAGGAAAGTGAGAGGGCAGTAAGACAATCTTCGCTTACCTTGTAATTTTGTCTGAGGATAGCTACAAATATGTATATCCTATTAATCACCAGGGGGAGCAGAGCTCAGAATGTGTAAGAATTAGTCACAAATCGAATAATATGTTGGATTGAGGTGAACATAAAAGGCAGCTTACTGATGGTGGGTCATGGTATCATTTAGTTTTAATAAAGCTGACTTTTACCATCATCATTACTTCATTGCTCAATACTACTTTTCTATTTTCTCTTAGAGGATAAAGTTTTAATCAACGAAAGAAACAGCATAATGGAGCTGCATGCAACTACAGATCTCCCAAAAGATACAAAATTATGGAAGTAATGATGAGAGCTCTGAGGTGATAGATTTGTCAAAATGACTCATAAAAATGTGGTAGTCATGAGGAAGAAGTCGACAAAGAAAATTATCCTCAAGTCTTGTGTTGTTTAAGTTTGTGTGCCAACTTAGCTGGTCCAAGATTCTCTGTGGTTTGGCAGTTGTATGATGTTTTGATCACTTCCATGTTGAGATTTGATACAATGTGATCACCCCATGACGGGATCTGCTGTGGGTAACAGGAGTTTCCTTGGGCGTATGGCCTGCATCGAATATAAGTGGACATTCTGACAAGGCTCTTGGGCTTTTACTCACTCTGGATCCTGCAGCTGGCTCCTGTTCATCTGCCTCTAGTTCTTGGGACTTGAGCTAGCAGCTTACCTGTGGTCTTGGCTGCCGATCTCAAGATTCGTCAATCTTCGCAGCCTGTGAGCAACAGCCCTGCTCTCTGACCTGCTGATCTTGGATTTGCCAGCCCCTGCGGCTACATAAATCAGGAGAAGCCTCCAGTCTGACCCACGGACTTTGGATGTTCCAGTCTCTACAACTGTGTGAGCCATTTCCTTGATGTAAATTTCTCTCTATATATATTTATATGCTTTACTGGTTTTGCTTCTCTAGGGAACCCGGCCTAAGACATGTCTTCTTACCATTGCTTTTCCTGTTTGGGTCCATTAAGATATCCTGAAACTGATCTTCTCTTCTTAACACATTCTTGAAGACAAGTTTCTCATGAAAATAGGAGACTCCAGCCTCTAGTGCATTGAGGTACCTGAAACAGGGAAAACAGAAACTCTAAGAAATGAGCATAGTTTCTTTCCATCCTTCCATGCCCTTCACTCATTGTTTGCAGATCTCTCCTGGGACTTGTTCATCTAAAATTCATTTTCACTATTAACACAGTGGAGCTCTGGTGACAAAGTGGTTAAGAGCTCAGACTGCTAATCAAAAGTTCAGCAGTTCGAGTCCACCAGCCACTCCTTGGAAACCCTATGGGGCAGTTCTACTCTGTCTCTATGAGTTGGAATCGACTCGATGGCACACAACAACAATTAACACAATAGACAGTACACACAATAGACAATTAACACTATATACAAATAGTAATTTGGTGGATACCTTATTATGGCTTCCTGCTATTTGCAGGAGGAAGGTTCTACTCTGTTCTTTAAACAGTCCCATTATCACAGGAAAATTGAAATATTTGAATCTATATTAAAAAAATTCAGAACTGATAGGACTAATATCTCCTTTGTGTGAAATGGACTTTTGTGTGTTCTAAGTTCATTCCAAAGTCTCCAGGTGAGACCTTAGGACTGATTCTTGTAGTTCCCTAGATATTAATTCCAAATGATACCCCATCTCAGCCTTCTGCATACTTAGGTGGAGGTAGACTCCAGAACTAAGCAGTATCCCGGAGGTACAGATGGTAATCCAACAAAAAGATTTCCTCTGCCACCTTTGCTAGAGCTGAGTGAATGTGGCAATGGTGCACATTGATTCTGTTTTCTCCCCTGTCCCCTTCTTGCTTCTTTGAACAGCTGTGAGAGAAATTATTTCTAACTAATTGCAGGTATAGGCAACACACGCATTCTCTGGTATCATATCATGCACAGTAATGTGAAAATATTAACTTCTGGTTTTAATTTTCCTTATCTGCAAAATGGGGATTGTACTACTTGTTCTGTTTCCTTCAGAGGGTTTACTGTGGGAAGGCAATAAAACTTATGTTAAAGTATTTTGAAAACTAGAAAAAGTGTTGTAAGTGTAACATATGCTGTTATCATACTTACGAGATTATGCTTCCTGTGGCCTAGCTGCTTTTATTTACGTGTGGAAAAGTGGGTTTGTGTCTATTCTCATGGCTGTCAACAGAAGGAAGGTTCATCTGATAATAACCAGGAACCTTCCATGAGTCTATGACTTCTCTCTATGTGAAATGCCAGCACAGTATTAATACTCCTGCTTACCAGAAACAGTCTTCAGACTCTGTAGTGTTCTTGAAAACATAAGCAGTGTTCCAGGAAACAGTTTTGAATGGCAAATTATTGGCCTTCCAAAAGTCAACCAAAAAGTACATCAACTTCCTAGCCGGAGACATCAGCCTGGTTAAGGTTTCTTTGTAGTCACATGACAATCCAAAACTTCCTGCTGAAATCATCGGATAGTTCAATTCTGTGTCAAGGCTATGTCAAGAGGTGAGAAAGAAACCAATACCAAAATTAACTTCAGTGGCACAAATAAAATCTGTCTTTAACCTGTTTCAACATGTGTGTATAAATGGTAAAAATGCATAGGGCCATTAAAGCATATTTCTCACTTATATAGGTGTCTTCCCACACAGAAAAATTCAAAACAACATTGATCAAGCATATGCTATGTCCCAAGCACACTTTAGGCATTTTCATGAATACTGTGGCTTGGTTACTTTGATTTATACTAAAACTGCCTGTCATTTGGGTTGTCATGCTATCTAGGCTGGGACATACAGGTTTTGAGGTATAGACCTAAGAAAACAGAAGGTGGACCAGTCTAGCTACTATAATTATTATAAAGGCAGAAGATGCCTTCTATACGTTTTCCTCCATGTATTGCCTTATTTCTGGTTCTTCCATGAGCTACCTTTGAGACAGACATCAGTTGAGGCTTTAAGACCACTGCTTCCCTTGCTCAGCACATGGACCTTCTTGTAGTTCCTTAAACACATCAAATTTGATTCTAGATCTTGACAAACGCCAGTATTGATGTTCCCTGTGTCTTTGCCTGCTGACTCTTGCTCATCCATCAGATCCTAGATTAAATATCTCTTTATCTATCAGGTAAACCTTCCCTGATACCTAAGATCAGGTAACTATTTGGGTATCCATTTAATACCTGTCTACTCCACTAGACTGTAAGCTCCATGAATGCAGGGACCATGTTGGGCTTGTGCACTTCAGTATCTCCAGTGCTTTATACACTGCCTGGCTCATATGTAGGTACTCAGCACGTATTTGATAAATGAAGGAAAACAACATTCCTTCTATCTTCAGTGCCCCCTTGAAAGGTTTTACTGAGTGTCCTGCTATATTTCAAACTCAACATGTTCACATTCAAACTTATCTTTTATTTTTAAAAGCTTTTCCTTATCCTGATTTTTCCACTGCTTTTAGTGTTTTGGGATTACAAAGCCTTCTTTGACAAAAGGTGATCTTTTATTTGGGGGAAGATTGAATGGGTGAAATGAGAAGGATTTTGACTGGGGATGATGTGATCTGGCAGAAAAAAATGATGAGAATTATACTGAGTGAAATGAATGGAAGGGATGAGGATGGGTTGCCTTCCCAAAGCCAGAGATTATTTTCATCCTAGAACATATTGAAAGCTTTTTCTAGGATGATAAGGGCAAAGTGCAAAGTACTTTAATATGTTATTTATATAATCCTCAAAATAACCCTATGAAGTAGGTACCCTGTCTGTTTCCCCACTTTTTTAGACCAGGAGGTAGAACAGTCCTGCTAGCACCTTCCTGTGCTGCACTAGCCTTTGTGTTTCCCTACCCTCGACTCATATCTATTGTTGTTGTTGGTCGCCTTCGAGTCAACTCCAACGTATGGTGACCCCATGTGTGTCCAGGTAGAACTGGGCTCCACAGGGTTCTTGGTGGCTGATTTTTCAGAAGCAGATCGCTGGGCCTTTCTTCTAGGGTGCCTCTGGGTGGACTCGAACCACCAACCTTTCAGTTAGTAGGTAAGCATGTAAACTATTGCACCATCTGGGGACTTTGTTCTTCTACTTAACTCCTCGAGTTATCCAAGTTCACTGTCTTCCCTATTTCCTGCCGAGACTCTAATTTTGTACACTATGCTGCCTCTGAAGTTCCGATGTTAGTGACTGAACATGAACTACTGTTATTTACCCCACACTGAGCAAAGATAGAGTTATATGGCTGAAAGAACAGTAGTTATAGAGACATGGCAAGATACTAGGACCTCAGCACTCTGATTTTGTTACCTTGACTAGACTGATGTTTCATAAATTATTTAAGTAGCCATGTCATTTCTTAACTTCAATTCACAGCAGTATTAAAACAACAACAACAATAAAACTACTTACTACATCTGGAAGGTGGAATATGTGCACGAGGGCCCCATGAGGACACAGCCCATCTGTTTGTCTTTCTGTGGGAGAAGAAACAGTTAATCAATGGGACAGGGACAAAGTGACAAGGGGAAGGTGCTCAGAAGGTTATAAGTTGGGGGTCCCAAAATGTTAGAATCCAGAGCAGACAGAAGCAAGATATGGTGTCTTGAAATAGGCAACCGGCTAAGGAATGAGGAGGTGTGAGACAGGAGATGCTGTGGGTGGAGGGAAACAGGGCTCCACTGAAGATGACTGATTGAGGTGAGCTGGGGTTCTTTATCAAATGGAGAACATACAGCGGGTGGAAGAGCGATTGGCAGACTTTAACAGTAGTAGCATCTGTAGGTCAGATTGTGGGGAGACTAGATTTGGAGGTGCTTTCAAGAGAGAGGGCAAGATTAGGAATTAGAGAGAGCTCCAAAGCAGAGCTAAAGTGAAGAAAATGCAATGCAATAGATTGGGTGATTATTGATCTTGTTTTTTACTATTTCACACAGGGAAGCCCAACTAGACCATCCCATCCCTGGTTTTGGAGAACAAGTTATACTTCCCTTTGTAGAGGTAGAGAGAGAAGCACATGCTCCTAGAATCTTAAAGTGGAGTTTATTAAACTACCCTTGCCTACTCCTACCCTCCCAAGATTGAGAATCACTGCTGTAATTGGCTACTTTTCCTAACAAGAATGCCCCCCATCTGGTTGGTGTAATGTGATTGATGATAGTTTTAGAGCCGTGGCTTTACTCCCAATGCTCTGCTTCTTTACGAGCCTTTTCTTAGGTTTCTGTAGTTTAAAAAAAAAAAAAAAAAGTTGTCATCAAGTTGATTCCAACTCATGGTGACCCCACGTGTGTCAGAGTAGAACTGTTTCCCATAGGGATTTCAATGGCTGATTTTTTGGAAGTAGATCACGAGGCTTTTTTTTGTAGATGTCTCTGGGTGGATTTGAACTGCCAACTTTCAGTTAGCAGCTGAGAGCTTAACCATTTGCACCACCCATGGATTTCTTCCATAGTAAAGGGGGCGCCTTACATACCTCCTTGTCTCTAGAGAGCTTATAACACTGTTTAGCTCCACAAATCTCTGCTTAGAGTTGGAGATTGGGATGAGGAACTAGGCAAGAATATTTCTCTTCTGGCTCCACTGGTCCTACCCCATCTGGAGCAAGAGAGAATGAAGAAAACCAAAGATACAAGAGAAAGATTAGTCCAAAGGTCTAATGCACCACAAGTACCACAGCCTCCACCAGACTGAGTTCAGCACAACTAGATGGCGCCCGGCTATCACCACCGACTGCTCTGATAGGGATCACAATAGAGGGTCCCGGACATAGTGGGAGAAAAATGCAGAACAAAATTCTAACTCAAAAAAAGACCAGACTCACTGGTCTGACAGAGACTGGAGAAACCCAAAAAGTACGTCCCCTGGAAATGCTTTTAACTCAGTACTGAATTCAGTCCTGAGATTCACACTTCAGCCAAAGATTATGCAGGCCCATGAAACAAATAATAATATATGTAGCTCAACCATGTATATGAGACTAAATGGACACACCAGCCCAGGGGCAAGGACAAGAAGGCAGGAGGGAACAGGAAAGCTGGTAATGGGGAACCCAAGGTCGAGAAGGGGTGAGAGTTGACACATTGTGGGATTGCCAACCAGTGTCACAAAACAATACGTGTATTAATTGTTTAATGAGAAACTAATTTTCTCTGTAAACCTTCATCTAAAGCACAATAAAAAGAAAGAAAGAAAACAGAAGAATATTTCTCTTCCCAAAATGTAGAACAAAATTCTAACTCATAAAAAAGACCAGAATCAAAACTACAATGAGATGTCATCTCACCCCAACGAGGCTAGCATTAATCCAAAAAACACAAAATAATAAATGCCAGAGAGGTTGTGGAGAGACTGGAACACTTATACATTGTTGGTGGGAATGTAAAGTGGTACAACCACTTTGGAAATCGATTTGGTGCTTCCTTAAAAAGCTAGAAATAGAAGTACCATACAATCCAGCTATCTTGCTCCTTGCAATATATCCTAGAGAAATAGAAGCCATCACACAAATAGATACATGCACACCCATGTTCATTGCAGCACTGTCCACAATAGCAAAAAGATGGAAACAACCTAGGTGCCCAACGATGGATGAAAGGATAAACAAATTATGGTACATCCACACAATGGAATACTATGCAATGATAAAGAACAACAATGAAGCCGTGAAACATCTTATAACATGGACGAACCTGGAAAGCATTATGCTGAGTGAATTTAGTCAGTCACAGAAGGACAAATATTGTATAAGACCACGATTATAAGAACTCAAGAAAAGGTTTATATACAGAAGAAAACATTCTTTGATGGTTATGAGGGTGGGGAGGGAGGGTGAGGGTTAGTCACTAACTAGACAGTAGGCAAGAATTATCTTAGGTGAAGGGAAGGACAGCACACACTACAGGGGAAATCAGCACAACTGGACTAAACCAAAGCTAAGAAGTTTCCTGAATACAATGAAACACTTTGAGGGACAGAGTAGCAGGGGTAGGGGTCTGGGGACCATGCTTTCAGGAGACATCTAGGTCAATTGGCATAACAAAGCTTATTAAGAAAATGTTCTGCATCCTACTTTGGTGAGTGGCGTCTGAGGTCTTAAAAGCTTGCAAGCAGCCATCTAAGATGCATCAATTGGTCCCAACCACCTGGAGTAAAGGAGAATGAAGAACACCAAAGACACAAGGAAGGTATTGGCCCAAGAGACAGAAGGGGCCACATAAACCAGAGACTGCATCAGCCTGAGACCAGAAGAACTAGATGGTGCCCAGCTACCACCAATGCCTGCCCTGACAGGGAACACAACAGAGAGTCCCTGATGGAGCCGGAGAAATGCGGGGTGCAGAACTCAAATTCTAGTAAGAAGACAAGACTTAATGGTCTGACTGAGACTGGAGGAACCCCCGAAAGCACGGCCCCCAGATTCTCCATCAGCCCAGAATTAAAACAATTTCTGAGGCCAACTCTTCAAACAGGGATTGGACTGGACTGTGGGACATAAAATGATACTCATGAAGAGTGTGCTTCTTAGCTCAAGTAGATACATGAGACTAAATGGGCAGCTTCTGTCCAGAGGTGAGATGAAAAGGCAGAGAGGGTTAGGAGCCGGTTGAATGGGCATGGGAAATCAGAGGTGGAAAAGAGGAGTGTGCTGTCACAGGATAAGGAGAGCAATTAGGGTCACATAACAATGTATGTATAAATTTTTGCAGAAGAGACTAACCTGAAATGTAAACTTTCACTTAAACTACAACAATAAACAGAAAACAAAAATAAAAAACAGTTACCATATAACATAGAGAAATAAAAGTTAAAAAATAAAACTAGAAGAGACATATTTGGGTTTTTTCATTAGACAACACAGTAAATAATTTATTAAACTTTATAGATTTGAATATAATTGCACATAAAGTATATTTTTCTTCCAAAAATACTAAGAACCAATTATAACACAAACACAGGTTGAGATTAGAGAATCTGACATTAGAGAATGATCTTTCTTTTAATTTCACAGGTAAGAGGCAGTTTGAGAGAGAGGAAAGGTGGTAAGAGTCATTCATTAAGGGAAAATAACGATCTCCTGAAAAATTCTGGGTTATTTGAACATCCAGGTCAATTTTGACACATTAAAAAGCATCTGATTTCTCATTAGATTCTTTCAGATAAGACTTGAGATCACCTCATGAGGGAAAAAATAATGTATAGGAGGAGTTTATTTATTTTCATGTAGAAAGATATTGAGGACAAATTACCTACCAAAGATGAAAATAAATACTTAGACGGTCTGTGGATGGGCCCCTTTGATATTCCTATGATCGCTAACTTTTTGCATTTACACTGTTAAAAAAATGTGACTTAGCCACATCACTTACATGGAAATTGCTTACAAGAAAATGCACAGAGTTGTATATATTTATCCAATCCCTAACAAGACAATGAAAGTAGTAGTTATTGGACAAGCCCATCTATAGTTACAATCCTCTTACTTTAGTCAATGAGAATTTTTTGGAGTATCCATAAATCCCCTAACATTTGACTGAAATCAAGTTGTTGCCTTTGATTCCGAAGACTAAAAAATGTATCTTTCAATTTCCATGTTAAATGATAAAATATTTGAAAGATCAGAGAAATAGTTTTTTTGTTTGTTTGTTTTTAAGGCTGTGTATATTAGGTTATAATATGTAAATTCTTCTCTGTATCAATAAAACATATGGAATTATAAAAAAAAGAAAAGAAAGACCAGACTTACTGGCCTGACAGAAACTGGAGAAATTCTGAGAGCATGGCCCTGGACATGCTTTTATCTCAGTAATGATGTCACTCCTGAGGTTCACCCTTCAGCCGAAGATTAAACAGGCCCATAAAACAAAACCAGATGAAAGGGGCATACCAGCCCGGGGGCAAGGACTAGAAGGCAGGAGGGGACAGGAAAGCTGGTAATAGAGAACTCAAGGTCGAGAAGGGAGAGCATTGACATGTAACCAATGTCACAAAACAATATGTGTAGTAATTGTTTAATGAGAAGCTAGTGTGTTCTGTAAATCTTCATCTAAAGTACAATAATAATAATAAAAAGAACTATTGCAACTGAAAAATTAAAAAAAAACAAAACAAGATAGACAGGCCTATAAAACAAACATAACACACGTGAGGAACATGCTTCTTAGTTCAGTCAAGTCTACGAGACCAACTAAGAAACACCTACCCAAAAGCGAAGACAAGAAGGCAGAAAGGGACAGAAAAACTGGATGAATGGACACGGGGAGTCTGGGGTGTACATGGAAAGAAGGAGAGTGCTGACACAATGTGGGGACCGCAGCCAATATCCCAAAAAAGTATGTGTACAAATTTTTGAATGAGAAACTAATTTGTGCTGTAAACTTTCACCTAAAGGACAATAAAGTTAAAAAAAGAAGAAGAAACCAAAAAAAAAGGAGAATATTTCTCTTCCCATTTCCACCTTGTGACATTATAGTTACAACTTTACAGTTAGGTTTCAGACTCAGCACTTGAGCAATGAATTAATCCATGATCAGATATATGGTGGTGACTTGAAACAGAGATGCCTGGGGTAGGGCCTTGAAATATGTTTTTTAACACGGCACCTCAGGTATCTCTTAAAGCACACAAGGGCAGCCTTTATATATATAAATGTTTTAAAAACAATTGAAACAAAATAATTGCCCTCCATAACATTGAAAGAGTACAAGTAGTGCATAGCTAAGGTTCTTCCCACTTTCATGGATTCTGAGAGGACCCTTGTCACTTGGAAAATATTAGCAGGATGGAACCCTCAAATCATTCAGCTGCATGACTGAGATAAGGTGAGAGATGCCTAATGGAAATAAGCTCACATTTCATACCAGGACCGTCCTCTGTGTTGAGAGGTGATGAGCTGTTTACAAAGGCAAATACTTACTGAAATTTTCCTGAGTAGGTCCAGGCCTTCACAGGTGCTACTCCGGCAGTCGCTTGACTTATAAATCCAAGTATCCGCATAGATGAAGCTAGCATTCACAGTCACATTTATACCTGTTACCCAGAAGTAAGAGAAAATAGAAGACTATTGTTATTTTTCAGTTGTTTATACCAACCATGAGATTTATCTCTTGTCAATCTGTCCTGGGAAAAAATAATATCCATTTTCAGGTCTAGGAATAGAATTCTGAATTCTTGTATTACTCCCAGTCACTTCTCTCTCTTCCCTACGACCTCTTTTTCTCTCTCTTTATTGAGCTATAATTTACCCACCATAAAATTCACCCACTTTAAGTCTACAATTAAATGGTATTTAGTAAATATATGGAGTTGAGCAACCATCACCACAATCCAGTTTTAAAACATTTCCATTATGCTTACTGAACTTTTGATCTTCTTTTTACAACACCAAACTCTGCAAGTTTCCTCCATGGGAGTATTAGGAAAGCAAAGACACGGAAATTATGATATCCTGTTCTTTCATGTTCCCAAGGTGCTTGTTCTGTTTATTGCCAGTGTGTGCAAGGCCACAGTCTTCCTTGGTATCTGATCTTCATTCATTCATCCATCCAACAAATATTTAAGTTCCTGTTATATGCCAGGCTCTTTTCTTGGTGCTCATGACACAGCATTGAACAATATAAGTTTCTGCTTTCATGGAGCTTACATTTTATTTGGGGGATCACACAAAAAGATAGAGGAGGTATTTCAGACAGTGTGGTCATGGAAGTCTTAGGAGGAGCTGGGACCTGAGTGAAGTGACAGAGTGAGCCATGCAGATGTCAGATCCCAGTCAGAGGGAACAGCAAGGACACAAATCCTGGGAAGTATTGCTCTTGACAAGTTTCAGGAACAGTAAGGGGACCAGTGTGGTTAGGGCAAAGCGAGTGGGGTAATATGGGCAGGAGATAAGGCTCGAGAGGGACCACATTATGTATGACCATGGAGGCCTTAAAAGGACTTTGGAGTTATTCTGAGATGGAATGTCTTTGTAGGGTTTCAAGCAAAGAAATGATATTTTCTGACCATCATTTTTAAAGGGCAACTCTGAGTGTAGAGGACAAGAATAGAGGCAGAGAGACTAGTTTGGAGGCTAAGTAGTTAGGAAGCTAATTAATAAGCCAGGTTAGCTTGGACTAGGTTAGTGGCAGCAAAAATTGGAGGTCGGGGGGAACGGTTGGATTTTGGAGGCAAGGCCAATAAGAAATTGCTGACAGACATGATGTGAATTATGAGAAAAGAGGACTCAAGAATAACTCCAAGATTTTTGGCGTGAGCAAGTGGGTAAAGGAAGCTGTTATTGACCAAGCTGGGAAAGAATTTGGGAAGAGTGGTTTTGCAAGAGTGGTGGTAGTGACGCAGGGGAATCAAGAGTGAATGAACATGTCAAGTGTGAGATGCCATTAGACTTCCAAGTAGAACTGACAAGCAGTTGGGTATTACTAGTCCAAAAATAGTTATCAATGAAGTCACATTTGTTGATAAAAAGCTGTCACATCTGTGACTTAGATTTATAGTTTTACCACAAAAAAGATGTCTTAGTAAAAGTTTTCTAGAAAACACAGCCTAAGAGAAAAGCTTGAATAGATCTGCCTTGGAAGAAGTACAGCCAGAATGCTCCTTAGAAGCAAGGATGGCAAGACTTCATCTCACATATATTGGACATGTTATTAGGAGGGACCAGTTCCAGGAGAAGGACATCATACTTGGTAAGGTAGAAGGTCAGTGAAAAAGGGGAAGACCCTCAATGAGATGGACTGACACACTGGCTGCAACTACGGGCTCAAGCATAATGACTGTGAGGATGGTTAAGGACCAGGCAGTGTTTCATTCTGCTGTACGTAGGGTCACTATGAGTTGGAACCAACTTGACGCCATCTAACAACAACAACAAGAGAAAAGCTTTCTTGGGGAACTCATCCTGGAGCCCCACATCTAGTAAATAATGGAATCTGAAATTGAACCCATGATGTTCTTATCTAAAATCTACCCACAGTTTAATATCTCAGATCCAAACTCATGTACGAGGGAATGGCCTTTTACCAGCTAAATGATCTACTGAACTGTTAAAAAAAAAAAAAAAATTACAATGGATTAGACTACTTGTTCTCAATGCATCCTGCTCTATCGCTAATTTTAGCCCCTTTCTCTCCTGGTGCATTCAGGATAAAGAGCATGTAGTATACGGGAAGAGCATGTGGGATATCCCCATGAGGGTATGAGAGACACTGGCAACACTTTTAGGAATATGATTAACAGTCTGACTATCATCTATTTTTCATGAAAAAGTACTGCAAATTTTTCTGTTTCTTTTCCCAGTAGACAGGGAAAGAAAATACGTAATGTTGGGAAACTTCAGAAAATCCCCTCTTTGTCTTGAAAATATTCTCTCTTACTCTCTAATAATGAGTTAAAAAAAAAAAAAAATAAGACTGCCGGCCAACATGGTGCTATAGACAGAAGCACTACACCATCCCTCCACAGCAAAGACCCAAAAAACTAAGTCAAACAGAGACAGACATCAATCCTGAAACCCTATGCATCAAATGAAGAGACAAAGAACTCAGCCAAGCACTGAACGGAATAAGAAACTGACAGAGAACAGAGAGCAGGGAGAGATACGTGCAGAGGTCCCCTATCAGCTAATGCAGCATGGATTCACCATCTTGGACTCCTGTGGGAGATTGGTGGACAGGGAGTACAGGAAAGCAGCTTCACGGAGCTCCCAGCAGGACACAGGACAACCGGTAACCAGTGATATATGCTTTCCCACTCCCCACCCTTTTTCACCCCCACTCGGCCTCCTCTGCTTCCTGTGGCCACAGTCTCTTGGCCAGGAGGCACAAGCTTCAGCCCTTTGCCACTTGGATTCCACCCACCCACAATGACCGGCTCTTTGAGTGCCATTTGTTTGTTGCTGGTGTTACTTTTTTTTTTATTGTACTTTAGGTAAAAGTTTACAGAACAAATAGTTTCTCATTAAATAGTCAGTACACATATTGTTTTATGACATTGGTTAACAACCCCACGACATGTCAATGCTCTCCCTTCTGGACCTTTTTTTTTTTTTTGGTGAAAATATACATAGCCAAAGATAAACCATTTCAAAAATTTTTACATGCACAGTTCAGCGACATCAATTACATTCTTCCAGTTGTGCTGCTATTCTCACTTTAGGTGAAGGTTTACAGAACAAAATAGTTTCTCACTAAACAGTTAGTACGCATGTTGCCCTATGACAATGGTTAACAACCCCACTGCATGTCAACACTGTCCTTACTCAACCTTGGGTCCCTATCACCAGCTTTCCTGTCCCCTTCTGCCTTCTAGTCTTTGTCCCTGGACTGCTGTGCCTCATTAGTCTCATTTTGTTTTATGGGGCTGTCCAATCCCCAGCTGAATGGTGAACCTCAGGAGTGACTTCACCACTGAGGTAAAAGGGTGTCTGGGGGCCATACTCTCGGGGTTTCTCCAGTCTCTTTCAGGCCAGTAAATCTGGTCTTTTTTGTGTGTGTTAGAATTTTGTTCTACATCCTTCTCCAGCTCTGTCCAGAACCGTCTGTTGTGATGCCAGTCAGAACAGTCAGTGGTGGTAGCCGGGCACCATCTGGCTGTACTGGACTCAGTCTGGTGGAGGCCTTGCTGGTGTTACTTTTTTCTGCTTCTTTTGGTTTCCTCCATAACTCTCACCACCTCACCCTCCTTTCATTCAAGTACCTGGCTCTGTGTGTCATCTTTGCTTCTTCCTGAAAGGCTGTGAAATGCTGCTCTACTGTAGAACTGCTTCCTGGCCCACTCTGCCATGCTAGTGGATTCCTGGGGTTTTTTTGTTTGTTTGTTTGTTTGTTTGTTTTGCTTTGTTCTGCTTTGATTTGTTTCTTTGTTTGCTTTCTTTTTCTTTTCTCAGCTTGGGAGCCCTTCTAGGCAGGCTGTACTGTGCAGCTTGGGAGCTACTTCCTCAGTTTGTGTAGCCATGAAGTGGGATCCATGGGGGCATACCTTTTTTCTTTGCCTTGTTTTTTGTTTTGTCTTTGTTTTCTCTTCTCTCTTTTTCCCTTTTTGTGTCTCTTCATTTCTCAGAAAAATAACTATTGAATTTCCCAAAGACAGCAGACAATATCAAAACATATTAAAAAAAAAAAAAAAAAAGGACGAGATGGTTCCAGTAAGCATCCAAAATAAAACACCAGATGACAACCCAGGAGAAGAAAAGGCACTAGAACTACTTGATAGGGAAATCAAATCTCTAATATTCAGAGCTATGCAAGAGTTGAAGCAAAAAGCAGACAAAAATGAGGAAAAAATAGACAAATTCATGGAAAAGGCAGACAAATTCATGGAAAATACAGACAAAAAAAATGGAAGAATTCAGGAAAATAATACAAGAACAAGACGCCAAAATAAATTCACATCTAGAAACCATAAAAAAAATTAGAAATCCAAAAGATAAACAACAAGATTTCAGAAATAGATAGTGTCATAGAAGGGCTGAGGAGCAGGTTTGAAATGATGGAAGACAGCATCAGCGAAATTGAAGACAAACACTTGGATACAATTCTGAGGAAAAATCAGAAAAAAGAACAAAGAAAAATGAAGAAATCCTGAGAATTATGTGGGATACAATCAAGAGCAAAATTTGTGAGTGAACGGAGTTCCAGAACGGAGAAGAAAACAGAAAACACAGAGAGGATCATTGAAGAACTGCTGACAGAAAACTTCCCCAATATCACGAAAGATGAAAATCTGACCATCCAAGAAGCTCAACAAACTACATATAGACCCCAAAAGAAAATACCAAGGCCTATCATAGTCACACTCACTAAAACCAAAGACAAAGAAAGAATCCTGAGAGCAGGTCAAGCAAAATGAAAAGTCATGAACAGAGGAGAAAGAATAAGACTAAACTCTGATTACTTGGCAGAAACCATGCAGCAAGAAAGAAACATATGACATATATAAAACCTTGAAAGAAAAAAATTGCCTGCCAAGAATAATATATCCTGAAAAACTCTTATTCATATATGATGGCGAAATTAGGTCATTCCCAGATAAACATAAAATAAGCAACTATGTAAAAACCAGACCAAACTTACAAGAATTATTAAAGAGAGTCCTTCGATCTGAGAACAAATAACATCAGACCGCAGGCTGAATCTAGGATGCAGGATCATACCAGCCAGATATGAACCTAGGAAATGAACTCTCAAGGACTATCCAAAACCAAAAGAATTACAATAGGGAACCAGAGGGGTTAATCTGTAAATGACAACAACATCAGAACAATAAAAGAGGGAATAAATGGTGTAGGTATAGAATCTTCTAATGGAGAGGAAAGCAAGGAATACCAAGTAATAATAGACTTGTTCAAACCTAGGAAAATAAGGGTAAATTTCAAGGTAACCACAAAGAAAGTTAACAAAAGTACTCATCAAAATAAACAAGAAAAACAAAGTCTCAGTAAAATAAAAATCTACAAAAACAAAAGAAATTAAAAAAAAAAACCCACAAACAAAAGGAACTCAGCACAGGAGAGTAAGAGGAACAAACAAAATGAGACACCACAAAAAAAAGTACTACAAAATGACAACAATAAACTCACACCTATCAATAATTATACTGAATGTAAATGGCCTAAATACACCCATAAAGAGACAGAGAGTGACAGAATGGATTAAAAAACATGATCCATCAATATGCTGTCTACAAAAGACACACCTTAGAAACAAAGACAGAAATTTATTAAAAATCAAAAGATGGAAAAAAAATATCAGGCAAACAGCTACCAAAAAACAGCAGGAGTGGCAATACTAATCTCAGATAAAATAGACTTTAAAATGAAGTTCACCATAAAAGACAAAGAGGACACTATATAGTTATTAAAGGGATGATCCAGCATAATAAACATCTATGCACCCAATGACAGGGCTCGAAAATACATAAAAGAAACTCTAACAGCACTGATAAGAGAAACTGACAGTTCCACAATAATAGTAGGAGACTTCAACATACCACTCTCGGTAAAGGACAGAATGTCTAGAAAGAAACTCAACAAAGATACAGAAGATCTAAAGGGCACAATCAGCCAACTTGACCTCATAGACATATATAGAACACCCCACCCGACAGCTTCAGAGTGCACATTCTTTTCCAATGCACACGAAACATTCTCCAGAATAGACCACATCTTAGGCCACAGAGCAACCCTCAACAAAATCCAAAACAATGAGATAATACAAAGTATCTTCTCTGACCACAATGCCATCAAGGTAGAAATTTACCACAGGAAGAGCAAGGAAAGAAAATCAATTACATGGAAACTGACTAACACCCTGCTTACAAATCACTGGGTAATAGAAGAAATCAGAGATGGAATCAAGAAATTCAAGAATCAAATAAGAATGAAAACACATCATACCAGAAGCTTTGGGACACAGCAAAGGCAATCCTCAGAGGACAATTTATAGCAATAGATGCACACATCAAAAAAGAAGAAAGAGACAAAATGAAAACATTAACTGCACAACTAGAACAAATAAAAAGAGAATAGCGAGAAAAAAATCTACAGCCACCAGAAGAAAGGAAATAATAAAGATCAGAATAGAAATAAATGAAATAAGAATAGAAAAGCAATAGAAAGAATCAACAAAACCAAAAGTTGGTCTTTGAAAGGATCAACAAAATAGACAAACCACTGGCCAAACTTACAAAAGAAAAACAAATAAGAAAGGAAATGAGGGACTTTACAACAGACCCAACTGAAATAAAAAGGATCATAACAGAGTATTATGAAAAACTATACTCCAACAAATTTGAAAACCTAGAGGAAATGGACAAATTTCTAGAAACACACCACCTACCCAAACCAATAAAATGAAGTTGAAAATCTGAACAGACCCATAACAAGAGAAGAGATTGAAAAAGTAATTAAAAAAACTCCCAACAAAAAAAAGCCCTGGCCCAGACATCTTCACTGGAGAATTCTACCAAACATTCAGAGAACAGTTTATAGCAGTACTACTCAAACTGTTTCAGAACATAGAAAAAGAAGGGATACTTCCGAATTCATTCTATGAAGCCAGCATAACCCTGATACCAAAACCAGGCAAAAATGCCACAAAAAAGAAAATTACAGATCAATATTTCTCATGAATATAGATGCAAAAATTCTCAACAAAATTCTAGGCAATAGAATTCAGCATCATATCAAAAAAATAATACACCACAACCAAGTAGGATTCATACCAGGTATGCAAGGATGGCTCAACATTAGAAAATCAATCAACATAATCCACTACATAAATAAAAGGAAAGAAAAGAATCACATGATCATCTCAATTGATGCAGAAAAGGCATTCGACAAAGTCCAACACCCATTCCTGATAAAAACTCTCAATAAAATAGGTATAGAAGGGACATTTCTCACCATAATAAAGGGCATCTATGCAAAATCAACAGCCAACATCATTCTTAATGGACAGAGGTTGAAAATATTCCCCTTGAGAACAGGAACAAGACAAGGATGCCCTTTATCACCACTCCTATTTAACACAGTGCTGGAAGCCCTAGCTAGAGAAATAAGGCAATAAAAAGAAATAAAAGACATCCAAATTGGTAAGGAAGAAGTAAACTGTCTCTATTTGCGGATGATATGATACTATACATAGAAAACCTAAAAGACTCCACGAGAAAACTACTGGAACTAATAGAAAAATTCAGCAGAGTAGCAGGATACAAGATAAACATGACAAAAATCAGTTGGATTCCTATACACCAATAAAGAGTGAAAAGGAAATCAGGAAAACAATACCATTTATAATAGCCCCTAAAAAAAAATAAAATACTTACGAATAAATATAACCAGGGATGTAAGAGACCTATACAAAGAAAACTACAAAACACTACCACAAAAAACCAAAAGAGATCTACATAAGTGGAAAAACATACCATCCTCATGGATAGGTAGACTCAACATTGTGACAATGACAATTCTACCCAAAGGAATTTACTATTACAGTGCATTCCCAATCAAAATACCAACAACATTCCTTAAAGAGATGGAAAAACTAATCATTAACTTTATATGGAAAGGGAAGAAGCCTTGGATAAGTAAAGCACTACTGAAGAAGAATAAAGTAGGAGGACTTGCGCTAACTGACCTCAGAACCTACCATACAGCTACGGTAGTGAAAACAGCCTGGTAGTGGTACAACAATAGACACATTGAACAATGGAACAGAATTGAGAACTCAGACATAAATCCATCCACCTATGGTCACCTGATCTTTGACAAGAGCCCAAAGTCCATCAAATGAGGAAAAGACAGTCTTGTTAACAAATGGTGCTGATAAAACTGGATATCCATCTGGAAAAAAATGAAACAGGACCCATACCTCACACCATATACAAAAACTAATCCAAAATGGATCAAAGACCTAAATATAAAGCCAAAAACTATGAAGTTCATAGAAGAAAAAATAGGTTCAGTACTAGAGGCCCTAATACATGGCATTAACAGGATACAAACCATAACCAACAACACACCAACTCTAGAAGATAAGCTATATAACTGAGATCTTCTAAAAATTAAACACTTATGCTCATCAAAAGACTTCACAAAAAGATAAAAAGAGAACCTACAGACTGGGAAAAAAATTTTGGCCATTGCAAGTCAAAGGTCTAATCTCTAAAATCTACAAGAAAATCCAACACCTCTACAACAAAAAGATAAATAGTCCAATTAAAAAATGGGCAAAGAAAATGAACAGACACTTCACCAAAGAAGACATTCAAGCGGCCAACAGACACATGAGGAAATGCTCGCAATCACTAGCCATTAGAGAAATTCAAATCAAAACCACAATGAGATGAGATACCATCTCACCCCTGCATTACCGGCACGAATCAAAAAAACTGGAAATAACAAACGCTGGAGAGGCTGCGGGTAGATCGGAACTCCTATGCACTGCTGGTGGGAATGCAAAATGATACAACCATTTTGGAAAAAGATATGACACTTCCTTAGAAAGCTAGAAATAGAAATACCATATGATCCAGCAATCCCACTCCTAGGAATATATCCTAGAGAAATAAGAGCCGTCACACAAATAGACATAAGCACACCCATGTTCATTTCAGCATTGTCCACAATAGCAAAAAGATGGAAACAACCTAGATGCCCATCAACAGATGAATGGATAAACAAACTATGATACATACACACAATGGAGTATTATGCAATGATACAGAACAATGATGAATCTGTGAAGCATCTCACAACATGGATGAAACTGGAATACATTATACAGAGTGAAATAAGTCATTCACAAAGGACATATACTGTATGGACCACTACTCTAAAAACTCATGAAAAGGTTTACACACAAAAAGAAACAATCTTTGATGGTCACGAGGGATGGGAGGGGTGAAGGGAAATACTAAATAGACAATAGATAAGTGGTAACTTTGGTGAAGGTTAAGACAGTACACAATACTGGGGAAGCCAGCACAGCTTGTACAAGGAAAGGTCATGGAAACTCCAAAGACACATCCAAACTCCCTGAGGGACTGAATTGCTGGGTGGAGGGCTGTGGGAACCATGGTCTTGGGGAACATCTAGCTCAATTGGCATAACACGTTTTATAAAGAAAGTGTTCTACATTCTAACTTAGTGAGTAGCATCTGGAGTCTTAAAAGACTGTGAGAGGTCATCTAAGATACTCCACTAGTTTCACCCCTTCAGGAGCAAAGGAGAATGAAGAAAACAAGATACAAGGGAAATATTAGTCCAAAGGACTAATGGACCACAACTACCACGGCCTCCACCGGACTGAGTCCAGTACTACTAGATGGTGCCTGGCTACCACCACTGACTGCTCCGACAGGGATCACAAAAGAGGGTCCCGGACAGAGCTGGAGAAAAATGTAGAACAAAATTCTAACTCACAAAAAAAGACCAGACTTATTGGCCTGACAGAGTCTGGAGAAATCCTGAGAGTATGGCCCCCGGACACCTTTTTAGCTCAGTATTGAAGTCACTCTCGAGGTTCACTGTTCAGCCAAAGATTAGACAGCCCCATAAAACAAAACAAGACTAATGGGGCACAACAGCCCATGGACAAGGACGAGAAGTCAGGAGGGGACAGGAAAGCTGGTGATAGGGAACCGAAGGTTGAGAAGGGAGAGTGCTGACATGCTGTGGCGTTGTTAACTAATGTCATAAGACAATATGTGTACTAACTATTTAATGAGAAACTACTTGTTCTGTAAACCTTCGTCTAAAGTACAATTACGAAAAAAAAAGTATGTTCCTCAGTGTGCTAAATGAGATAAGAGAGTTTTTACTGAATTTCACTCTGGCTCACAAATTTCTTTTTGTCGAAAGCAATATAAGGGTTCAAACCATCTTTCTCTTTGAAATTGTTGCTTGGTCTCAGGGTGTGTGGTCCTTTTGCCAGAACATCATTCCTAATGTCAGGCATTTCCTCAGAGAGGTGTCTACCAACAAGGGAGAATTGTGTCACTGTTTTGGTTAATTCAAGAATTCTCTGATACTTTGTTCAGTAAGATCTTCAAACAGGAGATGTCACTATTTTGTTTGGTGCTCTTGTGTGCCATCAAGTTGATTCCGACTCATAGTGACCCTGTAGGACAGGGTAGAACTGCCCGATAGAGTTTCCTAAGCTGAAATCTTTGTGGGAGCAGATCTCCAGGTCTATTCTCCTGGTGAGTTTGAACTGCCAGCGTTTTGGTTAGCAGCCAAGTGCTTAACCATTGCACAACCAATAAGGAATTTAGTTCGGTAGGACTGGCCAAAGAGGAGAAATCAACATAATTCGACTAGTTAGAGAAGACTTAATGGAAAAGAGGAGGTCAATGATGGGTCTAGTAACAGCTTACACTTAATTGAGTGTAACCATGTGCCAGTCACTGTACTAAGCCTTTTATACCCCTTACCTAATTTAATTTTTGCAACTGTAGCGAGAATATAGGGTAATCGAAGCTGGGAGAACAGTATGAGTGAGGCAGAGGTAGACCTGGAGGAGAGGAAGAGTGCCTGTGGGGTATAGTAGAAAACAGGGCAGGAGAGGGTTTTAGAAACCAGTAAGAGGAGTCAGGAAGTGAAATGGAGGCCAATGCCCAGACACGTGACGAGAGCAGGGCTTCAGGAGGATGGCCACACAGTACAGCTGTGAATATGGAACTTAGCTCCTGCCCCTCCACCTCCTGCCCCTGGGAAGTCTCTGCTCCCTCCTACCACCATGAGGGACACTAATGAGGACCCCCTTGAGTGCTAAGCTCCGGGCAGCCCATGACTGGCACAGCAAAACCCAGGTGGAAACCCTGCACAGGGCCAAGGAGAAAGGGAACTGACCTTGAACGAGTGACTTCGCCCCTGAGGCCCCAGTTCCTCCTCCATGTATTAATAGAATAGAACTCGATGATCTCTGTTACTATATGCCTGGCACCGGGCTATGGATTTTTACACACATTACTCCACTTAATCCTCCCCTGAATCCTATGAGGTAATTAATATTTCATCATCCTAATTATAAATGGGAAAATGGAACTCTAGAGAGTTGGATTAACTTGTTTAGGATTACACAGCAAGCAAGTAGTGGAGCTGGGATTTGAACCAAAGGCTGTCAGATTCTAGAACTTGAAATACTGTCAGGGGCGGATTAACCAGTAAGCAAGGTATGAACAGGCTTACAGTAAGCAAGGTACGCTCGGGCTTAATTGTGTTTACTTTCTAATCTGTAGTGCACAGTTTCACATGGGTGAAAAATGTGGTGAAAAATAGGTAAAATTGTGCTCTATAGATTAGTAAGTAAGCACAAGTAAACCCCTGCATACCTTACTTATTGGGTAATCCATCCCTGTATACGCTAGAACAGTTGTCAAAGTGTGGACCGCACACAACTGAGGGATTCTAAAACTCTTTCAGGGGATCCATAAAGTCTAAACTATTTTCATAACAATACTAAATATGATTTGCCTTTTCACTCCCATTCTTTCACGCTTATAGTGGAGTTTTCTGGTCATGACATGATATGTCCTGTTGCAACAGGTCAAATGCAGAAGCAGAAATGAGAATCCAGCCATCTCTGATTACACTGACTTAAGAGATTTGCAAAAATGTAATCCAATACCATGCTTCTCACCTATTTATTATAATTATTTCTTGGTTTGAGAAATACAGATATTTTTAAAATAAAAAAAAAAAGTTATTTAACAGATAAAATGTTTGTGATTATTATTTTTAATGGATTAATAAAATATTTAAAATACTTCTCATTTTTAATTTCCAATATATAAATATCAATAAGATAACCACATAAACAAAACTCTTTGGGATCCTCGATGACATCTAAGAATATGAAGAGGTTGAGACCAAACAATTGGAGAATTGCTTCTGTGGAGCGTATTGTAGTATGCTCCTTTTAAGGAGCCCTGGTGGAGCAAAGGTTAAGCACTCGGCTGCTAACCAAAAAGCCAGCGGTTTGAACCCACCAGTGGTTCCACGGGAGAACCTGGTGATATCGTCCCATGAAGATTACCAAAACCAAACCTGTTGCTGTTGAGTTGATTCCGACTCATAGCAACCCTATAGGACGGAAAACAACTGCCCCATAGGGTTTCCGAGGAGGAGCTGGTGAATTCAAACTGCCGACCTTTTGGTTAGCAGCTGAACACTAAACCACTATGCCACCAGGGCTCCCGCACAAAGATTAAAGCCTAGAAAACGCTATGGGGGCAGTTCTACTCTGTCCTGTGGGGTCGCTATGAGTTGGAATCGACTCAACGGCACACAATAACACTAACAAGCTGCTTTTGAAGATTTTGTGGTTATATGGACGGTGTTATTCTATTTTTTAAAATTTGGTGGTCGTAGGGTGGGGTGGAAATTTCTTCCCTTTTATTTCCCAAAATTTCAAGTATTTTCTCAAGAAAATACCTAACACTTTTCAGACAGTGCCATGACTTTAAATCAAAGCTTGACTTTTAAAATAAGTAGGTGCCCCACATGCTGCCTCTTACTCCTACTCTGCCTGCACTCGCCACACACCACGATAGCTCAGTTCTGGAAGGGTGGGTGGAAAACTGAAGACTATGGAGTGGTGTCAGAACCTTCGCCTTTCTTTCTGGGGCTTTGTGGATGGGGTAGAACCAAAGCAAAGCTGCTATCTCGGTGCTGGAGTTGAGGAAAGGACACTTCTCAGCACATGAGAGAACAGGGAAGATGTGGAAAGTGTGTGCTTAGCTAGGGGACATGTGCCCTTGAGGAGGTGATGTCCTCAGACGGAAGGAATCTCTTTTTTTTCATATTGTTTTCCACCAAATCTTACCTGTTCTTTAAAACCCACAAACTTTCCTAAGTTCTTCAAAAAAATATCAATCTCTTGTTTTTGGACATTATCATAACTCTTGAACTGTTTGTTTTCTTTTATTTAGCCCTTAGATATATTTTCTTAGAATTGTTCTTAAACAGCAATGAACATAATGTTTAGAACATAAACTTATCTTTCCCCCAAAACCTGCTCCACTTGTATTTGCTATAGCATAAACATTCAGCCAACAGTTCACCAAATCTGGCATCATCATACATTCCTCTATCTCTACTAAACTCCACTTATTTAATCCATTCAACAATCTCATCATTAATAATTCTATTTTACAAATGAGATGAGTGAAACTTAGAAAAAATAACTCACCCAATGTCACTCAGCTAGTAAATGATGAAGCATGAATTCAAATTTAGGTTGTATGAGTTCAGAGACCAAGCCCTTAACCAATACACTATACTATTTATTTTACATATCTAATAACTTGCACTATTAACAATAGCAACAGCACAATAGTAACAGCAGAAATAACAGTCAACATCCTCAAAAACAGCAAAACAAAAAACTACCATTTATTGAGTTTGTACTATGTTGTAGTCAGTTATTTAGGTACTTTATATGAACTGAGGAGTCCTGGTGTGCAGCGGTTACAGCACTCAGCTGCTAACCAAAAGATCGGTGGTTTGAACCCATCAGCTGCTCTGCGGGAGAAAGATGTGGCAGTCTGCTCCCTTAGAGATTACAGCCTTGGAAACCCTATGGGGCAGTTCTACTCTGTCATATAGGGTCACTATGTATTGTAATCGACAATGGGTGGGGGGAGGTAGGAGTTTATATGAATTTTCTCATTTAATCGACGTTATATCCACATGAGCTAATACTCTTTATCTTAATTTTATAAGTAAGGAAAATGAGGCCTATAGAAGTTAAGTTACTTGCTTGGGGTCACACAGTTGGTAAATAGTGGAGTGGGAATATAATTCAAGATCTGTCGTATTCCAAATCTCTGCTTCTCACCGCTTTGTTCCACTGCCTTATTATAACGAGAAAGTGAGGTCACGGTTGGTAAAGATCTTACAGTGGCAATATGACATACTCTTTGGAATCCAATAGATCTGGGTTTGAATCTCATTTCAAGCAGACAACCTGTATGATCCTAGCAACGTTATTAAATCTCCGCTATGAAACAGTGTTAACGAAGTTGTGGTGATTAAAGAGATTATGTATGTAAATTACAAATTTGTTTTTAGAATTTACCTAGCACATGACAGGTACTCAGGAAGCAAGGAAACTAAGGCTCAGAGAGACTAAGGGACATAACTCACCCAGGGTCACAAAGAGAGAGCTTTAGGTCAAGGACCCCCATCCAGGTCCTCAGACTTCAAATCCAGTGTTCTTTCCACTATACCACATCACCTCTTAAACAGGGGGCTTTATTAAATGATTCTTAGTTCCATTAGAGTTCTAGGTCAAATCCAATCTTTTACATCAGAATCAAGTCTCAGCCAGGATTAGAGAGATATTGTATATTGCACAGAAGAAAGTTATTATATATACCTGAACTGTTGCTATTATTGACGCATGATTTAAAATAGAAAAAATTAAGACATATCCTTAAAACCATAAATAACCACTGTTGTTGTTATTGCTGGGTGCTGTCAAGTAGATTCCAACTTACAGCCACCCCATGTGATAGAGTAGAACTGCATAGGGTTTTCTTGGGATGTAATCTTTACAGGAGCAGATCACCAGGTCTTTCTCCCACAGAGCTACTGTGTGGGTTTGAACTACCCACTTTTTTGGTTAGTAGCCAAGCACTCGACTGTTTGTGCCACAAGGGCTCCTTTAAATAACCACTAAGATGTATTAAATATTACTTGTTGACTCAAGAATTCTGCTTTTGGTAATTTAGTCTCAGGGAGTGGAGAAAACCTGTATAGATGAAAATATTCATTATAGTGTTCAAAAAATAATCATGAGAAATTAAAAAATGAAATATCATTCAGTAGGGGATTGTTAGGTAATTTGGGGGGATATACACTCAAAGGAATATTATACATCTATGTGGTGACTACGAAGACTATGCAGCTACAGGAAAGTCACTTGTGGAATAATATGAAGCGAAACCAGAATGATACAAAACAGTTCTATGCCATAGTGGTCACCAACCATGTTCTAGAAACTAAGAAACATATGAAAAGAGACTGGAAACATCTGGGTGGCTAAAAAATATCATGGGTGAATTTTTTCTCCTAATTTTGCACATTTTATGTAAGGTTATAATGGTTATTTTATAATTAAAAGATACAATGACAGAGTGCAATGATGCATTCGATTCCAAAAGTATTATATTGGGTATATCCGATAACGACAGCTACTGGAGAGGTGAAAAGAAAACAGATGGATGAAAGGTCCAGAGGGAGGTTCCGAGTCAATATGGCTTTCCTCCCTTAATTCATCTACTTGACTGATTACCCTGTGAAAACTCATGTCCAGACCAACTCTTGCCTCCGAGCAGTTGCAGAAAGAAGCATGATGCCTCCCTAAAACTGAGCAATAAACCCCATTTTATCTGGGACATTTCACTGCCATGAACACCAGACATTTTCGGGGTCGGGGCCATTTCCAGAGCTGGGTGGACTGTAAAAGCTCACCGCAAAAACCAAACCCGTTGCCATTGGGTCAGTTCTGATGCATGATGACCCCCGGTGTTAGAGATTAGAACTGCTCCGTGGGGTTTTCTTGGCTATAATCTTTACAGAAGTAGACCTCCAGGGCTTTCTTCTGTGGTGTAGGTTTGAACCGCCAACCTTTAGGTTAGTAGTCCAAATCCTTTTTCCAAAGGATCTACTGCCTTTAAATAGAAAGAGGTTATAGAATGGACCCTTAGAGAATATTGGATGATTAGGCAAAGAACACAAAATCTCTACTTAGCAACCTTTGATCCCAGAGGTGGTGATAGGGAGGAAGAGGATTATTTCCATATTCTTACCGGCGCTTTCCAGGCGTCCTCTCACTATTTCCAATCCCTTATTCACCACTTCTTTCAAGTATTCCAGGGACATTGGGAAGGCTGAGTTGTTCATCATCAGGATGCTGATCTCGTAGCTGCCATTTTTGCAGTTCTGAGTCACATGGGAGGCCCAGAACATCAGCCTGGGCTGGAAGAACAGCGACCACAAAACCAAGCCCAGCAGGGATGTCTTCATGACCTCGCTCACCTCTGAACCATTCTCCTTGTGCTCACTCAGTTTGCTCTGGGCTTCCAGGGAGGCAGGAACTCCAGCTGGATAGCCTCTCGCTGGGTCCCCCAGTCCACTGTTCCCCACGCTCCTATCTGGTCATGCCCCACTGCTCACGTGGCCCATGCAATACAGCCTGCCCGAAGCAATTAGCAGCTACATTATGGTAGGAGATAAACCAAAGTTCACTCTGTGTATTTGCTCACAGAAAGGGCAGAGCTATAAAACAGGGAGATTACCTGGAAAAAGAGGAACAGAGCAGTATATTATATACATAAAAAGCTTGGTAAAATGGAAAATAAAGGTTAAAGGGCTAAGGAGAGCACAAATATGATGGAGTATTTGTGCTTTGGTTTTAGCTGCACACCGAAATGGAATCTTAATTAGAAAGAGCCTATGTTTCGGTCCATTCGATCAACAAATAATCGAGATTTGACTATGTGTTGAGCATTGGCAAGACACATGTATGCCCCAGATACTAATGGGGAAGGCAATATTAAGTAGATAATTATGAATAACTAAATAACCCAACAATGAAATAAAGTACAAAAAAAACCACCCGAATCCATTGCCGTCGAGTCAATTCTGACTCATAGTGACCCTGTAAGATAAAGTAGAACTGCCCCATAGGGTTTCCAAGGCTATAATCTTTATGGAAGCAGACTGCCACATCTTCCTTCTACGGAGCAGCTGGTGGGTTTGAACCTCCGACCTTTTGGTTAGCAGCCTGAGTGCTTAACCGCTGCACCACCAGGGCCCTTCTGAAATAAAGTGCAGAGTTCCTTAAAGCTCAAGGATGATTGTCGTTGTTGTTGTTGGGTGCCGTCATGTCAATTTTGACTCAGCAACCCCATGTGACAAAGTAGAACTGCCTCATAGGGTTTTCTAGGCTGTAATCTTTATGGGAGCAGATCACGAGTTCTTTCTCCCACAGAGTCCGGGGTGGGTTTGAACTGCCAACCTTTTGAATAGAGCCTAGTGTGAAGCCATTGCATCACCAGGGCTCTTCATGGATGATTAACATAACCTATTCTAGAGAGTCAGGGAAGCTTCCCTGAGAAAAAGTCCTGACAGATGAACAGGAACTAGCTGGATGGAAAGAGAGGAAGGGCATGTCAGGCAGAGGAGATAGCTTGTACAAAGGCCCAAAGGTGGGAAGGAACATGGCATGTCTGAGGAGCTGAAAGAGAGTCAGCATGGTTGGAGCGGAGAGAGCTAGGAGTCAGCAGCAATAGAGGATGCTAGAGGAGAAGGCTGGGGCAGGCCATGGAGTTTCCTGTCAGCCATTAAGGATTTGGGACTTTAGTCTAACAGTCAAGAAAGGGACATGATGAGATTGGTTTTGTAAAGACCGCTCAGCCTGTCATGGGAGGAATGTCCTGGAGAGAGACAGGAGTGGGTGCAGGGAGATTGTGAGAAGTGTTTCTGAGGTCCAAAGGAGAGTGAAAGGGAGGCCTGTTGTTGTCGTGTGTTTTAAATTTGGTCTGGAAATCACCAGTATGAGAGAAAGCCATGTCGGGGGTAGATGTGGTAGGTAAACTGTCAGGTGCTCTTCATTTAGATACGAAGACAGAAGGCAGCTGTGGCTCTGGGAACCCCTTGATTATAGCATACAATCAGGAAAAAGAATTTTAAATGTGAAGGACCAAGGTAACAGTCCTTCCCAGATCCTTTCAAATACAAATTACATGTCTTCTTTATGTAGTAAAACTATAAATATGTGGATCATAATTAAAGGGAGTCACGTTCTGCTGGGAGAGTTCCAAGGGTTAAAAGCAAATAATGGAACATGTGAGTTGGCGACTTTGAGAGACACAGTCTTCATTACAACACAAGATCCTCCAAAGATATGAGGAAAGAAGGGAAACTACTCCACAGGGAAGGAGCAGCTGAAAAGTCACCTGCATTCACCACACTTTAGTCTGGCAAGAAGTCCCTGGGTGATGCGGGCGGTTAACATGTGTGGCTGCTTAACCTAAGCTGGGGGTTTGAGTCCACCCAGAGGTGCCTCAGGAGAAAGATTTGGCAATCTACTTCCAAAACACCAGGCACTGAGAAACCTAGGGAGCACAGCTCTACTCTGACACACATGGTATTGCTATAAGTTCCAGGTGACTGGCGGGCAACTGTTTTTTTTTTTTTTTTTTTTTTTGGTCTCTGGCAACACTTTGGGTCTTCATTGTGTGCTTCCTACCATCCCTGCCTCACCCCTGGGCCTGTAGGAACACACTCGCATCTCTTCACTCCCCAGCAGTCCTGGGCTTCTTTGTCCCCTTATCTCAGTGGAGATGCAAATGAGCTTTTCAAAAGGAATTTTTCCAAGGAAACAGAGGAACTAAAACATGAAAATTGTGTACTAAGCACAAAGGTACAATCCTGATCCGAATTAATTGAGGGGAAATGGCTACACAGAAGTATTTCTTAACTGATGATTTCATAGACTCGCGAGATTAACTAAAACTCACTGAATGCTGATGGAAGTGGACATACGCACTTCTACTGCCTTCGTTTAAGCTGTATGCTGACCAGGAGTCAGCTGTGTTTGTGCCCAAATTTGCCCGTTTTATTTATTAAATTATGTCATTAATTTAAATGTTAGGTAATCTGATAAAATTTATACAAAAGCTGACAACATACATATGAAATTTTAATCCAAGATACATCACTAAGAAAATTGCTACCCAAGATTGTTTTAAAAGGCTGAAGAAAAACACAAAAATCTATTAAGATTTTGCCCTTAGAGTGCTTCTCAATTGTCTTAAAGCAATAGACTAAATATAGTAGAAGATGCATTAAGGGAGTGCTAAGAGCTCATTCAGAGCTCAGTCAAGGGACTCATGCTCAAAGAAAATTCCTTGGCCTGACATCAACTGATCAGTAAATAAAGGAACATGGATATGTTTTGAGATCAATAAATTGAGGCATAAATGAATAATTTCTAATGATTCACTCTTCAATTGATTTTTTTTTTTACTTATGAAGGAAGTATTTACTGGTTCTATTCACACAACCAAACCAAAACACCACACTCATCGCCGTCGAGTGGATTCCAACTCAGCGACCTTATAGGACAGAGTAGAACTGCCCCATAGGGTTTCCAAGGAACAGCTGGTGGATTCGAACAGGATAAAATAATGCCAGACGGATTGTTGTTGTTTGTTTGTGTGTTTGTTTTAAATGTGGTCTGGTAACTAAAAGTCTACGTGGTTTTGCTAAGCACTCACATGGGTTTGGATATGCAAACACTCTGAGTGAGCCAGAGAGAAATATGAATTGCTTTCTACGATAAAATGAGACAATTTATAGGTTTCTAGAAGCAATCCTGGAGGAAGGGAGTAAGGAGTCGAGATGAGAAAAGAAAGAGGAGCAACAAGCTGACATGAGCCTGGGAGCATGTAAACACAGAATGAAAAGACCAGTGGAAATGGTGTAGTGGGATGGTGGCTGAACTGGGTGAACATATTTAAGCACAAGGATGTTTGAAGTAAATCTGAGGTTGCTTATCTTTTCCTTGAGGTAAGGAGCCCTGGTGGCGCAATAGTTAAGTGCTTGGCTGCTAACTAAAAGGTTGGCAGCTCCAACCCACCAGCAGCTCCGTGGAAAAAAAGACCTGGCAATTTGCTCCCATAAAGATTGCAGCCTAGGAAACCCTATGGAGCAGTTCTCCTCTGTCGTATAGTTTTCTACAAGTCAGAATCGACTTGACAGCACACAACAACAAGATGTGTTACTGTATTTATACAACACATATTTATTGAGAGCGCTGTAAGCGCCAAGCATTGTTCTCAAGATTGAAGTTATAGCACAAATGAAGGTACAAATTTCTGCCTTCATAAAAATTGTATTCTAGTAGGAACCTAAAACTGGTAAACTCTCACCAAAACTTTTGTCAAGTCTGCGCCACATACAACCTGTCTAATTTGTGGGAATGGTGGGAAGGTGCTGGGACCTGCGTCTAGACTGATGGGATAAGCACAGGAGTAGGCTGGCCAGATGGTTCATAGAAAGAAGAGTTTGAGGTCAGAGTGACCAGGGCAACCCAAGAACCTCAGGGATTTCATTAAATATTGGGGTGAGTTTTGGGACTTTCTGCAAGTACGGGATGAGATTCAAGGTAATCTTACCTAGATCACAAGGACAAGGTGATCCTGCTGACCCCGAGTCACTGTTGTAGGCTAGTGTTAAATAACTAAATTCTAGCACCAGTGCCTCTGATGCTTCGTGCTGACAAGGTTCGTTTTCCTTGTTGTACCCGTGTTGTGGATTCTTTCCTCCCCGTAAGAGAAAAGTCCTTTTAATCTTTGAACAATTTCTTCATCTCCCTCCTTCCGGAGCCCATTTCATACAGTGTGCTCAGTAAGGGCTGAGTAGATGATTGTTATACTTGCCAGGGGTAGCTGAAAAATCTGTTAAATTTCCTGGTGACTCTTGGGTTTGTTTTTCTGTCCAGGTGGCCATGTTTATATACTACAGGAAGTATGTGTTGGAGACAGTAGTAATAAAGTTCTCTGCGATCGGGAAATAGCTTTGTTTTCTCTTGCCTCAAACACGACAGAAGGAAAGAGGCAGAGTCCACTCTCTGGTTGGGCTGATACTTCATCCCTGAGAAGGGAACTCTGAACTTTCCTGTAGAGGACCCAGATATTACTCATGTTTTTGTCCCCTAGTGCTGCTGAAAGATCACTTCCTGATAGTTACATAGGTTAAACTGATAGCTTGGGAAAGAAGACAGTGATCAATTCCCTGAAGCATAAACTCTTCTAGGGCAGAATAATTGTCAGTTTTGTTTACTGATGTATCCTTAACAGGTGGGTGGAAAGACTAAGAGAGAATTTAAAGAAAGGAATAATATATCTCATGATAAAGAGGAGGCTTATTTGATTCCAAGAGGCAGTTTGATATTATTAAAGACAAACAAACAAGCAAAACACAAACTTGGAGCTGTATTTGAATCTTGTTTTAGCTGTTTGCCAATATATGAGCTTGGGTTTTTTATTCTGACTCCCTGTGATCCTGTAAGACAGAGTAGAACTGCCCCGTAGGGTCTCCTAGGCTATAACCTTTACAGGAGCAAATCGCCAGGTCTTTTCTCCCAAGGAATGGATGGCAGGTTTGAACACGGACCTTTGGTTAGCAGCTTTAACCACAGTACCACCAGGGCTCCTTATGAACTTGGGCAGATTATCTGAATCTGCCAACCCTCAGTTTTCTCATCTCTAACAAATGAATTTAATGACTAGTCAATTTTACAGCTGGAGCTTAAACTGTGACTCTTGGAGTTTGGACATGGGTGGACGTCCCAGGCGATAAATAGGATTTGACCAAAGCATACCATTTACTTGGGGTTGAAGAGCCACCTTAGAGGAGATTCATTCCCAGGGAAATAGCCAAGCATTGAACTACAGAGCATTAGAGCTGTATGACTCAAATCTCTAGTCTAGCGCATGGGGGTGCATGTCTCGGTCCTAAGGGAGCAAGAGGCCTGAAACGGAAAACTGAAGGAACCACCATAGATATCCTTGCCCTGCGGCTCCTCTGAAAGGCTCCATCAGAAAATAAAATGAGGGTTGTTGTTCCCCACTTGGTCAAAGATCGGCACCCTGTTTTGGCACTTTGGGGGCCCTGGATGGAGGTGTCCGAGCCTAGGAAGGCTGTGTCAGCACCTGGTGCGAGAGAGCAGTCTACTACCAAATGGTGACAACAGGGGGCAGCACCCACTGGAGACCCTCGTGCTCGTAGCCCTATAGGAGTTCCCAGCACAAGTAGGTCTATTTGACAATATGCAAGACACACCCAGCAACTTCTGGAAATCCTCACAAGGAGAACAGCAAGTGAAAATTAGAGTACAGCTGTTACTATGAACTGCACAGATCCCAGTGTGGGAAAGTTCGGGTTAACTAAATTAGAAAAGGGTCTTGTCAAGTTCCTAGCGCCTAGCAGGCACTCAAGCAACATTAGCTGTTATTGTCATTCTCTGATGCCCTCCTTTAGTAGAGCAGAACTGATTATTCCTTGTTTGGGGCCACCTTTGTGCATAGTATGTACTTCTACTACACTTTTAAGTGAAATTTTAATTTTTTTGAAATTAATTTAATTGAAAAGTGAAAGCGTATGCTAACTTTACTATATAAGAAAAGAGTGGCGTCGGTAGGAATTTTCCGTTGTATCCAAGAAATGATGACATTAAGAGGGAATTCCCAAAATAAGTATTTTGAATCTACCACAGGAACAGAAGTTTTAAGTATGGTTATTTAGATACACTTCTTTCCTAGATATGCTGTTAAACACATTTACAGTACGGAGCACTGGTGGCACAAAGGTTAAGGCTCGGCTGCTAACTGAAGGTTGGCAGTTCAAGCTCACCCAATGGCTCCCTGGAGAAAGGCCTGGCGACCTGCTTTTGGAAGGATTATAAGCTAGAAATGCCTATGGGGCAGCTCTACTCTGTCACATGGGGTCACTGGGAGTCTGAATCAACTTGACAGCACCCAATAACATGTTTACAGTGAACTAGCAGGATATATTTGAAAGAAAATACAGAAGTCTTGAAATATAGAGTGGAAGACATTGCTTTTCTGGTTATGTATGAGATGAAGAAAAATTAATTTCTCAAATGCTGAATACTTGGCAAAGTTATCTGAAGGATGAACAAATGTCTGGTGGGGTAGGGTAAGCCTGAAAGTGATGAAAATATCAAAAGGGAGAAAAGTTTTCTTATGCTTTTAAGATTGCAAAAATCGGTCGGCCCAATAAATACACATCATTTCAAATGTATTTATATAATGCATCCACATCCCACACATATTATTTTTCTGTTAAAAATGGAAACAGCAAATCAAACCTGTTGCGGTCGAGTCGCTTCCAACTCATAGCGACCCTGTAGGACAGAGTAGAACTGTCCCAAAGAGTTTCCAAGAAGCGTCTTGTGGATTCCAACTGCCAAGTTTTTGGTTAGCAGCTGCAGCTCTTAACCACTATGCCACCAGGGTTTCCTAGAAATGGAAAGGAATTTTATAATTTTGCTATTGGAATAATATATCAGTTTTGATTTTGCAGCTATCTTTTCGTATTTCGGAGTCGACTTTTTTTTTTTTAGATCTCAGACGTTTGTGTGGGCTTTTAAATTTCTCAGCAGAGACACGTGACGCTGGAATTACCCCAGTGAGTAAGGATGGAAAATAGGCAGTAATAAAGAAGCCAAGCCCATTTCCAGTCAGCACTCTTAACATACCCTTGGAATAAAAGGAGAGAGTATTTAAATTAAGGTGTTTGCCGGAACAGCGGAAGCTAAGAGTCAACAAAATAAAGCGCTGAGCTGTAAATTTGTGGAGAAAGAAAATACAACTGTACTGAAGATGTGAAGGTGGAGGATAGGCTGGTGGGACTGCTTGGCAAACATTTAGAGAGAAACCTGCAAGAGCGGATTTAATCATCAACATGAAAGTAACAGGAAAGATACCAATGATGCTGACGATTTGGGTTTTACCATTAAAAAATGGAAGAAGTCGGATCAAGGCATTTCTGGTGTCCATTTTTTGCACGTTATTGCTGTGTAATGACCACAGACTGGGCGTGGGGTGCTGCCAACAGGGCTTTCTGCAGCACCCCACAGAAAAACTGGGGGACTTAAAAAGCAGGTCTATTTGTTCTTGAAAAAAGATGGTTAGGAATAATCGATACAAAATGGTTTTACAGTTTGACGCTTGTGAGTTTAACTTTAAAAAGGTAGGAAGAGATGACAGTAGTTGAGCGTAATCCTTTGCACCACCCAGATACTCCTGCGTATGTTGTGTTGCCGCTGGCGAGCTGATTCTGACTCATGGCGACGCCACGTGTGCAGAGCAGAACTGCTCCCTAGGGTTTTCAAGGCTGTGATCCTTCAGAAGCAGATTGCCAGCTGTGTCTTCCGAGGCACCTCTGGGTGGGTTCGAACTGCCAACCTTTTGGGTAGTATTCTAGCAATTAACTGTGCCACCAGGGATGATATACATGTACATGTATATAATATAAGGAGTCCCGGTGGCACAGTGGTTAAAGTCACCAACTGCTAACTGAAAGGTTGGCTGTTTGAAACTACCAGTGGCTCCGAGAGAGAAAGATGTGGCAGTATGCTTCCATGAAGATTTACAGGTTTTTTTGGTATATAATATACACAGAACAATATATATATATTATGTAGCATGTATTTCAGGTCCCTAGGTGGTGCAAGGAAACCCTGGTGGTGTAGTGGTTAAGAGCTATGGCTGCTAACCAAAAGTCGGGCAGTTCGAATCCACCAGGCGCTCCTTGGAAACCCTATAGGGCAGTTCTACTCTGTCCTATAGGGTTGCTATGAGTCGGAATTGACTCGCAGGCAACAGGTTCGGTTTTGGTTTTTAGGTGGTGCAAATGGCTCGTGCTCAACTACTAACCTAAATGTTGGTGGTTCAGAGCTACACAGTAGTTCTGCAGAAGAAAGGGCTGGCGACCTGCTTCTGTGAAGATTACAGCCAAGAAAACCCTATAGAGTAGTTCTATTCTAACACTTGGGGCCACTGTGAGTTGGAATCGACTAGATGACTTTTTTTTATCGTGTATTTGTCAATATACTATGTATGATTATTGTTATCAATATTATCCATTGCCGGCAAGTTGATTCCAACTCACAGCCATCCTTTAGGACAGGGTAGAACTGCCCCATAGGGTTTCTAAGGCTGTAAATCTTTACAGAAACAGACCGCCACATCTTTCCCCTGTGGAGCCGCTGGTAGGTTCCAACAGCTGACCTTTCAGTGAGCAGCCCGCCGCTTAACCAGTGTGCCACCAGGGCTCATCAATATTAGTAAAGGAAATCCAAAAACCATATTTAAAATGCAGCATCCCACACTGAATTTCTTACTTTAAATGTGATAAAACTCATGTTTTTTCCAAAAAAAAAAATTTTAGTTGCCTATTTTCTTTGAGATGAATTTCAAAAGCAGTGTTTGCAACTATACCAGAGATTTTGCTTCCCTTTGGTATCTCTTGAAGGAGCCCTGGTGGTGCTGTGATTAAGTGCTCAGCTGCTAACTGAAAGGGTGGTGTTTCAAATCCACAGCCACTCCACGGGAGAAAGATGAGATAGTCTGCTTCCATAAAGATTTACAGCCTTGGAAACCCCATGGGGCAGTTCTCCTCTGTCCTCTAGGGTCGCTAACAGACCAACCACCTAAATTACAATGAGTTTTTTTGTTTGTTGGTATCTCCCTAAGCAGCATTATTACTCATCAGGCTCCTGATGATAGCTGTCCCTTCAGTTGGTAATGACCATGATTACTGTGGTAATGATGGGAACCCAGATCTTCCATCCACCAGGGGTCAGCCTCCTGAAACCAAAAAACCAAACCCATTACCTCTGAGTTGATTCCAACTCATGGCTACCCTGTCTGCTGGCAGCTGAGCCCTTAACCGCTGCGCCACCGGCGTTCTTTTCAGGCTCCTGAGGTATCTGAATTCAGAAGACCTTATGAAAGTCTGTTTCTGGAGACTTATTCACTACTTTTTCAAGGGATCCCAAGGAGCTGTTGGATCCTTTGGCTGGCTTCATTTTCATAGAATCCTACCTGGGAAAAGAAGACCTGGAATATCCGGGGTATGTGTCAACTATTAGCAAGAACTCAGTATAACTACACATTCCAAAGTTAACTCTTAAGCACTCTGATACAGGTGATGAAATAACTAATGAAAAAATTACCAAGACCTGGAGACCTGCTTTAGGTCTTTGAAAAAAGGGATAACCATGTGTTTTCTCCCTTTAACTCCCATTTAATAGAAAAAGAACTGAAAACAAGGACATATACTAAAACATCCAAATTCAACTCAGTCTTCTTGACAAGTCCAGCAGTGGCTGCAACATACATTTTCTGAATTTCTTAAAATCAGGAAAATTTTAATATTTTAGAAGCTTAAGATGTAAATGGATATGTATTTCAAGAAGAGGATATCTAAGTAAAGTTGAAATTAGCAATCATAAAATAGAAGACGAGCCACATTTTGGTAAAAAACAAAATTTATTCTATATCACTGGAATGATAGTGTGGTGAACCTCAAATAATTTGGGGAGAGAAAAAAATTTTTAAAGTTCAGATTCAAAAAAAAAAAAAAAAAAAAAACGTGACCAAATGGACTTCATTCCTCATCGGCTCCCTAGGGCAAACCCAGAACTGAGTTCTAAAGGGCTACCAACATTTTCTTCTGCGTGCCCATGCCTGATAACTTGCACTTCACAAAAAGTCAGCCACTTTTTTCTCCCTTAACGGTCACAGTTATGTAACTTCCCTTCATTCCCCTACAATTAAAAGCCTTTGTTTCCCCAAAACCCAGGGAAGAAATGGTTGCATGTCTGAAAGAATAATCATGTTATACCATCAACAAGCCAAGTGTAGCTATTTTTATTTAACTTATGTGCCAATGCTGGTTGTCACTGCGAAGTAATGAAAGTTGTTTTTCTTTGCCATTTCAAAAATTACTCTTACACCTATACTTCATTTCTAATTACTCATTAGCAACAAGGAAAATATTCCCAAACTAGCTGTCAATAATATAATTCAATTCAGCACACTGCCTTATGTCTATTGATTGGTCTTTCTAAGAAGCCCTTGAACTGTTACATATTCTGATTCAGAACATGCTACTCATCTCTCATCCTTATCTCCCAAACTTCTGAGTCTGTAAAGCCCAAAAGCAAAGATGAGAAGGCAGGAAGGGACAGGAAAGCTGCTCGCATGGAAACAGGGAACCTGGAGTGGAGAAGCGGAGAGTGCTGACACATCATGGGGTTGGCAACCAATGTCACAAAATAATTTGTGTATTAACTGTTTAATGAGAAACTAATTTGCTCTGTAAACTTTCACCTAAACCACAATTTAAAAAACGAATGTTTTGAAATAATGTGATAATTAAATGCAAATGAGCAAAAAATAAAATAAAAAAGACCTCAGCAGCACCTTCCTTCAGATTTTTGTTGTCATCTTTCAATGAGTAAACAAGAGTTCAGAGTTAATGATAATGAGGATGATGAAGATGATGCAGAAATATAGATATTTAATTAAAATATATAAAGTTATCCCCTTTTTGTATTTATTATGGATGCTGCAACAGTTTAGCAAATTACAGGATTAATGTAATTTATCTCTATGACAATTTGTTTTATCACATTTCATAGGTCTCATAAAAATGCAATATTCCAAGTGCTTATAAAATACTTACTGATATATTTGTATAATCTTCAAGATTGCAAAGCTGTTGCTTGTATTTTGGGATATTATGATTTGAGTAAGTTCAGGGGGAAGAGTTTAACAGAAGATCACTAAATACAAAAGTTGTCTTCTTTTGTATTTATATCTGTATTCCCTTATGTAAAAAAATGCATGAAAGATTTTAGATTTTTTAAGAAGGAAATTTATTTTTATTTATTAGAATATGGTCATTTTTACGATTACTTCAATGTCAGTTGTTAAAGAACTACTTAAGGATAAGTATTAGCTTGTAATTTTTGAAAAATGATGTTAGGGAAGACATAAAATCTACATTTAAAATAAAATGTGTAATGACAGGCTTACTGGGCACTTGGGGGATGGAAGAGCATAGGTACAGAAAGAGAGAAATGTCAAGGACACATTTTTCATACTTGAAATTTTACCGACGGCCCTCAAACCAGATTGCTAACTCTCGGTTTTCCTTCTTCTACCACAGTTGTATCAAGTCACTGTCACTCCAGTGAGGCACCTGATATTCTAGGTTTGACCTTTGATTGCATAAATCTCTCAGAAGAGGAAGTTACATTGTATACTGACTTTGTATTGTGTTTTAACTTTCACAGAGCTCCAAAAATAGAAAATACAGTAGTCAGTGTTCAGATGAATTAGAATAATGATAATCATGGAAGAATAAATACCGTGATTATATCAACCAAAAAATATCGATTTCATGAGTAAAGCTCGACAACAGGAACTGAAAGACCTCTATCTGTTTCACGAACGTAATGACATCGAAAAGGCATCAGCGTTTAATTTTTTACTAATTATTAATAAAGCATAAAGGATAAAATCTAATCCATGAATCACATCTGGCTTTATATTTTACCAGATTATTTACATACATGGTCTTAGTGAGTGCAGACAACAACCTTGCGAAGTAGCTGGTATTTATTCTACAGAGGAGAAAATGAAAGTGAGGTTTGAGGAGTCTGCCCGGGTTTACACTAGACCATATCAGAGCAAAGCTTTGAATGCAGATTTGTAAACTACCAGGCCAGCGTTATTGACAACACACCAAAGCAGACACTAAAACCAGCCAAGTGTTCTCAACCTGAGGTCCCTGAATCCATCGACAAAGTATGTTCAATGTCTGCAGTATGCCCAATGGGACGTAGTGGCCTCGGGTTCTTTCCTAAGATTTCCAAAGGAATTCATGACCCCAAAATGCTAAGAATCACTGAACTGCCCTTGAAATAGAGATTATGTCTTGTTCACGATTGTATCCTTAGGACCTATTACGGTGCTTGAGAGGTGGTAAGGGATTCTGCTGGGTGCTTGGCATGAAGGGAAAACAAAACAGTCATCCTTGCCCTAATGAAGCTTAAGGTTTGAGACATTAAAACAAAACAAAAACCACTGTAAAATACTAAAGAGATTGCCTAAACTACCAGAGGCTTCATTAGAAATACTCTTCTATCAATATCTTTCTGGAAGGGAACATGTTCTGATAATTTGATCATATCTGTCAAGGCAGAAAACAAAAAAACCCTGTTGCTGTTGAGTCGATTCTGACTCATAGCGACCCTATAGGACAGAGTAGAACTGCCTGTAGAGTTTCCAAGGAGTGCCTGGTGGATTCGAACTGTGACCTTTTGGTTAGCAGCTGTAGCTCTTAACCACTGTGCCACCAGAGTTTCCAAGTGCATAATAATAATTCCTTTGTGAAACTATGTGAGGGCACTTGTAAAGCCAGCAGGAGGCACTCTCTGGGGGAGCTGAGCTATAAATACTTTCTATCATCCCAGATGCATGTATCAAACGAAGGTAGGAGTTTGAAACCATGAAGTTGCTCTTTAAATAGCATAACATTTGGGGGAGAGATCCACAACGGTTGTCAGGAATTCTGACTCCTTGCCTGCCCACTCCCCCCTGCGTATTTCTGGGTTATTATTGACCATATGGGTAAATCACTGACACTTCATTTTCTGATTTCCCCCAACTGCAAATGAGATATCGCTATCTAACAATGTCTGAAAGATGATGAGCAGTGACAGCAAAGCTCATGGAGAGTTTATCAACTTCCCAGGCCATCCTTGCTTTTCTGTGTAAAGTCTTCAGCCATGCAACTTCTGCCCCCAATAAGTCCTTTAATAGCATTGGTGTGTGGCTTACCTGGAGTCCTGGTGGCACAGTGGTTAAGAGCTCGGCTGCTAACCAAAAGGTTGGCAGTTCAAATCTACTAGGTGCTCCTTGGAAACCCTATGGGGCAGTTTGACTCTGTTCTGTAGGGTCCCTATGAGTCAGAATCGACTTGATGGCAATGGGTTTGTTTGGTTTTTTTGGTGGCTTACCTTTGCATTTGGGTCAATCTCACCATCGTCCTTAGTATTATATTTACTAGTCGATTTTCCATTAGCCAGGGTAGTCAGAGAGTGCTCAATATTCTGAGCTAGATGGCCCTCCTTTGTGGTCCCATGTGGTTATTGTTAACTGCCATCGAGTCAGGCCCAACTCATGGTGACCCCATGCACACAACGCGGACTGGACCTGCACCAAGCCTCACGATCAGTTGGAGATTGGAACATCGTGGTTCATAGGTGTTCACTGGCTGGTTTTCTAAAGCAGATCACCAGGCCTTTCTTCCTAGTCCATTTTAATCTGCAAGCTCCCCTGAGGCCCGTTTAGCATCCTAGCATCAAGCAAGCCTCTTCTGAAGGTGGGTGGTGACTGATCACTGGCAGGGAATTGAACCCTGGTTTCCTGCATGGAGTGTGAGAATTCTACCACTGACCCACCACTGTCCATTTGTGGTCCTTTGGCACTTGTATTTCTGCTCTCATACTCTTTGACACGCTGCATTATATTTGCTTACTTACTTGCATCTCCCGCTAGGCTTTCTATTCCGTGAGGGTAGGCAGCATTTGTTTTGTTCACCATTGTGCATCACTGTATCTCCAATGCCTACCATAGTCTGGCATATAGTAAGAGCTCAGGCTATTTGATTAAGTGAATGGATGGATAGACAGTACTGCCCTCAACTGTGAGCCCCTTGAGGATGGGGAGCATATATCATCTTTGTATCCCTAGCATCCCGCACGTTACCTGGAACATAAGTGTTGTTCTAAACCAGAAAGTTGGCCAGGTTCCCTTCAGATCAAGGTCTAAGATTTTGGGGTTGCTTGAACCTGATTATGGTGACCTCACGTGTTACAGAGTAGAACTACACTCCATAGGGTTTTCAAGGCTGTGCCCTTTCTGAAGCAGATTGCCAGGCCTTTCTTCTGAGGCACCTCCGGGCGGGTTCAAACCGTCAAACTTTTGGTTAGTAGTAGACTGCTGAAGAGTCAGCAACTGGTTCGGCTTCTTTGAGTTTTTGATTTGCTTCTCACAATTTCTAGGTAGTTGACCAATTACATTAACTTATGGAAGTCAAAAAAGCAAACTTAAGGCCGGTAATAACGGTTCTTCAAAGCCAGTCGCGAGGTAGAATTATACCTGGTATTAAAGAAACAAACGTTCACATCTGCTACAGCCCTCTTCATTTCATGAATTCTATATGAAGAAAAGCCAGCCCCAAAGATTGAAGGTTTTTCATCTAACAGATAAGCCTGTCCAATTTACCTCACTTATATAGTGTTGTGTTGGATCTACAATTTAAATGAGAAAATTTCATTTCTTCCACAAATAAATATCCTGCGCATTAAATGAATGATATAATGTTTATACAATTCTCAGTTGAAGATCACATTACAGAGATGCTAAATGGAAACATTCGATAATTGTACCAGGAAAAATTTTGTACAGAATAGTTCAAGACAAGCCTATGTAGCTTTCAGAAGCTTCTTCCAAGGAGCCTCTGGGTGGGTTTGAACCACTAACCCTTCAGTCAGTAGTCCAGTGCTTATCCATTTGCATCACCCAGGGACTCCTAAACAAGGGACTAAATCAGTATAAATTATATTTAAATTATCTCTTCTCCTCATCTTTGTTCCTTGTATTGCTTAAATTACAAGCATATCCCCCTCCCTTATCTTATTAACAGGGTAACAAACAACCCCATATATTGTAAATACATGGCATAATAAGATTACTTTTTCCACTGGTGCAAACGATTAAGCACTCTAACCGAAACGTTGTGGTTCAAATATGTGGTGGCGTCTTGGAAGAAGGCCTAGCGTGATCTACTGGGATTGTAGTTCACCATAAATTAAAGATTTTTGGTTTTTAATTTTTATATCTGCATTAGTAGTCTGAATTTGAAACCCATTCGCTTTTGAGCATTAGTTTGAAATCCAGAACTTGGACATTCCTCCTCTTTATAAAATATTTTTATTACACTTTAAATAAAATTTAAATAGGTTAAAAAATAAAGCTTTTATTTACTCCTCCTGCAGAAGCCCTCCTCTACCCCATACCCAACTGCATGAGCTCTGTTTCCAAAACCCAAAAGCCATCTCTACCCCCCCTTAAACTTCCAATAATAATTGATGTGAAATTCTATAATGTCTCCTGTGGCAAACACTATCTTCCTGCCCCCAACAGCTTTTCTTGCTAACAGTATCCTATTTTTGTTCAAGTATCAAGCGTCCCTAAACTTCACAGGAGGTAGGCTGCCTCCCTAGCTCCAGGCGTGAATCTTAATTTGAATAAGAAAGACAATAAATCAGTTCCCTTCACCTATGATTGACTTAGACCTTTGACATTTGTCTTCATTATCTAGTGCTGCTATAACAGAAATACCACAAGTGGATGGCTTTAACAAACAGAATTTATTCTCTCACAGTTTAGGAGGCTAGAAGTCTGAATTCAGGGAGCTAACTTCAGGGGAAGGCCCCCTCTCTCTGCTCACTTCTCTCTCCTTTTCTCTCTTGTAAGATAAAAGGTGATGCAGGCCACACCCCAGGGAGACTCCCCTTCTATCGATCGGGACTGTGACCTGAGAAAGGGCATTGTACCCCATCATAATCCTCATGACCACGAGCTAATCCTGCCTGACTACCCTAACGGACAGCTCACTCCCAAATGGGAGCATAACCACAGGCACAGAGGCTAGGATTTACCACACTTCACAAAATGGAGGATAATCAGATCACATAATGGAGGACAGCCACACAATACTGGGAATCATGGCCTAGCCAAGTTGAGACATATTTTGGGGGACACAATTTTATCCATGACAATGATTTATGAAAGTATTCCTCATTTACCCTTTTATCATTTATTCATTAATTTAATGAATTACTACGTATTAGCTCAAATCACAGTATGCAGATTTGATAAACTGCCCCATTCCAGGTGTCCAATGTCTCAAATACTCTAAACTATGCTGTTGTTGTTGTTGTTGGGTGCCGTGGAGTAGGTTCCGACTGATAACGACCCTGTAGGACAGAGGACAACTGCCCCATAGGGTTTCCAAGGAGCGGCTGGTGGATTTGAACTGCCGACCTTTTGGTTAGCAGCCAAGCTCTTAACCACCAGTGAAGTAATTCAATACTTAGCTGGATTACAAAATAATAGGTTAGTATGCAGATATTTTATACATTATTCCAAACAATCAAAATAAATAAACGTTAAAAACTTAGGGAGATAAAGATTTTAATTATAGTATATTAAGGGCTGCAGATGCAAATAACACCTGAGACAAAGTAAAAAACAATGATAACTAACTGGAATTCAAGTTAATTGGTACCCAAAGGACAAAAAAAAAAAGATTATTAAGTTAAAAAGAGTTGACAAATTGATAAAAGGCACAACCTCTAAGCAAGCTATGAGTTGGGCTGTTTGGTATAATGAAGCTATGGCAGTAACAAAGCTTAAACACCAAATCACACACAATCAAAACATATAAAATAAATACTATTTAAAAGATGAGGATAAATGGACAGAAATAAAAATATAGCAGGGGACTTAATCCCATACTATCGGGCATGATATACAGCAAATAGACAAAAAAACAGCCAGTTTTTCTCTTCAAAATATAATTAACAATATTCAACAAATAGCTATAAATCGAATGTCATATTATAAAACATAAATTAATTGGAAACGTTGAAGGAAAGAAGAGAAAGAATAGAGGACTGTGACTATTTGAAGAGATAATGGCTGAGAAAAGTCTAAAAATAATGAAGGGCATGACTCCATAGTTCCAGGAGGCATAACAAAGCAGGATAAAAGAATCCACATTCAGACCCATCAAAACTTAGATTCATATTAAATCAGGGATTTAGTACATAATAGTATATTTTTTATTTACTCAAATTTACCCATTCTTTCAACGACTATGAAGGCCAGCGGAGTGTACCAGACCCTGCTCTTTAAGTGTCTCCGTTTTTCACTTGTATTAAATAAACTGGAGTTCCTAGCACTCTCACTTTTCTAAAAAAAGGATTAACACCAGTGTCATGAGTAAACGTGGGTCTCTATGGAATATAAAGGAGCCCTGATGGCACAGTGGTTAAGTGCTTGGCTGCTAACCCAAAGGTTGGCGGTTCGAAACCACTAGCCACCCGGAGAGGAGAAAGATGTGGCAGTCTGCTTCCATAAAAATTACAGTCTTACAAACCCTATGGGGGCAGTTCTACTGTGTCCTATAGGGTCACTAAAGGTGGGAAATGACTCAACGGGTTTGGTTTCGGTTTATATGCAATAGAAGGAAGTAGTTAGAAGAGAAATGCCTGCAAACAGGGACAAGAGCCTCCATGCCAGAAGCAGTGGAGTATAATGGTTAAGGTTAACGCAAGGACTGCAGAAAATAACAGGGCTCTGTTCAAACCCTGAGTCCAGATCCTTAATCCTCGTATCAGTTTCTTCATCTGTGAAATGGGAATTAATAATAAATACTTCATAATTTTGCCAGAGAATTAAACTCAACGGAATACAATTTGTTTCAAAGTGCCTGACACACAGTTAACCGAAAATCCCTTTGTCCATGGGGTTTCCAGGGAGGGGCTGGTGGATTCCAACTGCCGACTTTTTGGTTCCCAGCCGAGCTCTTAACCTCTGCGCAACCTGGGCACCCGCACACAATAAGCACTCAATAAACAGCAGCCATTACTAGTATAATGACAGAGTCTGCTTGAGGGAACACAAGAAACGTCTCACTGGCTAGAGAACATTTGATGTCAAAAAACTAGGGCGTTCTTACAATGAGACATGCATCGCTGTTTTTAAGGCTGGGACCCTCGCATACCATCTTCAGGAAGCTAACTTCACAATGTTAAGAAAAGCCAGAATTGGGGTGATTAGTTAATGCTACAAGGGATCCCACAGCAATTTAAGGTTCTAAGCCCTTTCCCCAATTCCCTCGTACGAAGAAAGAGGTTAGGAGCGACAGAGACAGGAGCACAGCAAGGCCGATCATATGGACTCTGGTTCCTGCCTCACCTCACTGGTGTCGCCTGGCGGCCTCGGAAAAGCGCCCTCAAATGGCTGCCTCTGTTTGCTCAGGTCTCCCGACCGCCCCGCCGCGGAATCACTGGGCAGGAACCTGCGAGCGCACAGCTCTCACGCCCACACCATTCTCACCGAGTTTATTAGAAGCAACCTCACAGCCCATCTCCCTAGTCTGCAGCTATGGAAATAGCCTGTACTCGGAAACCAGGGTTTATCTCCCGGCTTCGACAGGGTCATTTACGACTCCGTCTCCTGAGCTGCCAGCAGCGCTGCCTTAATGTTGGGCAGGGCGCCACCCTGGGCAGGGGCCTCCCAGCTGTTAAGTTCCTTGCCGTTGTAGATGGAGAACTGCAGGTGGGGAGGATTCTTCTTGTCTTGCCGTCTGGAGCCGCGTTGTCCGCCAACTCCAGGATCTCCGCAATCAGGCACGCGGGCGCCCAGACGCACATCCACTCGGCGCAGCAGCCTTTGCGCAGCTGGTCCACCAGCAACGGCGGAGCCCAAGAGCTCTCACCTGGCCTTGGACTTCGCCTGCACTTTGCTGCCTTGCTTCCCGCGTCTAGATTTGCTCATCTCTCATTCAAAACATAAGCGAAGAAACAACATATTCCACATCCGGTAGGAGACTACAGCACGCTGCATTAAGGGCGCATTTAGTGTTTTACGATTTGCCTGGAGAGGCGTTTTCCTATTGGAGGCTGCGATATCCCTGGCTCCAGTGTAGCACCGGTGAAGAACCGCCTCCTGACGCGTAGCCCTTCCCTCGAATTGGAGGTGCAAGTGGGCTAGTCCTAATTTACATAGAAGCCACTCTGTAAGGAAGGGCTCCAACTCCGAAAGGGTGATTACTATTTCTAAAACTGTGGTTTCGCTAAGTGGAGATCCTCCCTTCTCCCAAACATAATCTAAAGACAGAGCCCGGCGTCCGTATTTTGATATACACAAGAAAGCAAAGTCACCACTGCACTGCGCTTCCAAGCTATGACCGAGAAGCGCGACGCTGCGACCCAGGGGTGCTGCATCCACGCCATTTCTCCCCTACTCCAAGCTCAAGTGGGAGCCACTCCAGGAGTTTTTGACAGCAAATTTCCTACTAGTGATATCCGGAATGCTGCATCTATAGCACGTATCTGCATTTAGAACATGCATTTACTTGCACGATAGATAAGAAATGTTACAGCTCTTTTCTTGAAATTGTGGGGGCTATGAAAAGGACCTTTCGGAGTCTGGACAGCAAAGCCGCGAACACAGCTCAGCCACCGAAGCCATACCAGGGTGCTGTCCTGGTGTTTCAAAGCATACACCACATCCTAGGAGGTCGTGGTCTGGCGCTGGGCATGCTCAGTGTAAGTTAACGTCTCATGGATCGTGTTCTCCAGAAAGACTTTGAGCACACCCCTACTGTCCTCGTAGATGAGCCCAGAGATGCGCTTGACACCGCCAAGGCGAGCGAGACGCCGAATCGCAGACTTCGTAATCCCCTGGGTGTTGTCCCGCAAGACTTTATGGTGGCGCTTGGCACCGCTCTTCCCTAGCTCTTTACCACCTTTGCCGCGGCCTAGACATTTTTAACAATAACTACCTTCTTACATAAAAAAGCAAGCCCAGCACAAGAAACTGGTCCGCAAACCTAGATTTATACTCCCTTGTAGCGGACCGGTTTGGAAACTTCAAGAAAGTGAGTGGAGCTCTTGGCCCCACCTCCGGAGACTTTTTTTTAACTCCTAGAATGGATTCGTTTCTTTCTCGCTCCGCGTAGTCTAGTAAGCAGTAAGCGAAACCAGACTGTTTTTTTTTTTTTTTTTGTCTGCTTTTTCGGAAAAAACTTTTTGATATTTTTAACATAAATTTGAAGAAAGGCTGAATATGGTATATTTGAACGTTTAGAAAAAATAAGCTAATAAAATTTCTGTTGGCTTTTCTCAATGCTAAAAAAATAATGTAGGTGAGATCCTGTGCTATTTCTGATTATATATATATAATTGTGCTTTAAGTGAAAGTTCACGGCTCAAGTTAGTTTCTCATACAAAAATTTATACACACTGTTATGTGACGCTAGTTGCTATCCCGATGTCAGCGCACTCCTTTTCACCCTGGATTTTTCGTGTCCTTTCATCCAGTTCCCGTCCCTCTCTGCCTTCTCAGCTCGCCCCCGGACAGGAGCTACCCATTTAGTCTCACGTATCTACTTGAACTAAGAAGCACACTCTTCACGAGCATCATTTTATGTCTTATAGTCCAGTCTACTCTTCGAAGAACTGGCTTCAGGAATGGTTTTAGTTCTGGGTTCACAGAGAGTCTGCGGGCCGTGTCTTCTGGGGTTCCTCCAGTCTCAGTCAAACCATTAAGTCTGGTCTTTTTGCTAGAATTTGAGTTCAGAACTTCCTTTTCTCCTGTTCCATCAGGAACTCTCTGTTGTGTTCCCTGGGAGGGCAGCCATTGGTGGTAGCCAGGCAACATCTGGTTCTTCTGGTCTCAGGCTGATGGAGCCTCTGGTTTATGTGGCCCTTTATGTCTCCTGGGCTAATATTTTCAGAGTGTCTTTGGTGTTCTTCACTCTCCTTTGCTCCAGGTGGGTTGGGACAAATTGATGCATCTTAGATGCCACTCACCCAAGTAAGATGCAGAACATTTTCTTAATAAATGCCAGTTGACCTAGATGTCCCCTGAAACTATGGTCCCAAAATCCCTGCCCCTGCTACTCTGTCCCTCGAAGTGTTTGGCTGTATTCAGGAAACTTCCTAGATTTTGGTTCAGTCCAGTTACGCTGACTTCCCCAAATTGTGTCATGTTCCTCCCTTCACCTAAGATAATTCTTGTCTACTATCTACCCTCATAACCATCAAAGAATGTTTTCTTCTGTGTTTAAACTTTTCCTTTTTTTTAAATTGTGCTTTAAGAGAAAGTTTGCAATTAGTTTCTTATACAAAGATTTATACACACATTGTTATGTGATCCTAGTCGCTCTCTCTATACTGTGACAGCACACTTCTCCTTTCCACCCCGGATTTCCCATGTCCATTCAACTAGCTCCTGGCCCTTTCTGCCTTTTCATCTTGCCTCCAGACAGGAACTGCACATTTAGTCTAATGTATCTACTTGAGCTAAGAAGCACGTTCTTCACGAGTATCATTTTATGTCCCATAGTCCAGTCTAATCTTTGTCTGAAGAGTTCACCTCGGGAGTGGTTTTAGTTTTGGGCTACCAGAGAGTCTGGGGGCCATGTCTTCCAGGTCCCTCCAGTCTCAGTCAAAACATTAAGTCTGGTCTCTTACTAGAATTTCAATACTGCACCCAACTTTTCTTCTGTTCACTCAGGGACTCTCTTTTGTGTTCCCTGTCAGGGCAGTCATTGATGGTAGCCGGGAACCATCTAGTTCTTCTGGTCTCGGGCTGATGGAGTTTCTGGTTTATGTGGCCCTTTCTGTCTCTTGGGCTAATATTTTCCTTATGTCTTTTGTGTTCTTCATTCTCCTTTGCTGCAGGTGGTTGGGACCAATTGATGCATCTAAGATGGCTGCTCACTGCTTTTAAGACCGCAGATGCCACTCACCAAAGTGGAATGCAGAACATTTTCTCAATAAACTTTGTTATGCCAGTTGACCTAGATGTCGCCTGAAACCATAGTCCTCAGACCCCTGCTCCTGCTACTCTGTCCCGTGAAGTGTTTGGTTGTATTCAGGAAACTTCTTAGCTTTTGGTTTAGTCCAGTTGTGCTGACTTCTCCTGCAGTGTATGCTGTCCTTCCCTTCACCTAAGATAATTCTTGCCTATTATCTAGTTAGTGAGTACCCCTCTCCCTCCCTCCCCACCCTTGTAACCATCAAAGAATGTTTTCTTCTGTGCTTAAACCTTTTCTTGAGTTCTTATAATAGTGGTCTTATACAATATTTATCCTTTTTCAACTGACTAAACTCACTCAGTATAATGCCTTCCAGATTCGTCCATGTTATAAGGTGTTTCACGGATTCATCATTGTTCTTTATCATTGCGTAGTCTTCCATTGTGTGAATATAAATAATCTGTTTATCCATTTGTCTGTTGATGGGCACCTAGGTTGTTTCCATCTTTTTGCTATTGTGAACTGCTGCAATGAACATGGGTGTGCATATATCTATTCGTGTGACGGCTCTTATTTCTCTAGGATATATTCCAAGGAGTGGGATTGCTGCATTGTATGGTATTTCTATATCTAGCTTTTTAAGGAAGTGCCAAATCAATAAAGTGGTTATACCATTTTACATTCCAACCAACAGTGTATAAGTGTTCCAGTCTCTCCACAACCTCTCCAACATTTATTATTTTGTGTTTTTTGGATTAATGCTAGCCTTGTTGGGGTGAGATG
>NW_004444120.1:3618211-3631308 GCF_000243295.1 Trichechus manatus latirostris
TTGCTCCCGAAGGGATGAGACCAGTGGAGTATCTTAGATGGCTGCTCACAGGCTTTTAAGACCCCAGACGCTACTCACCAAGGTAGAATTTAGAATATTGTCTTTATAAACTATGTTAAAAGGAATTCTTAATACCATTCGAGGACTAATGTGAAAATCAAGGTATAGAAGCAAAGAACTCGTTACATCTTATTACATGTCAAAGCAATTACTTTACAGCTTTCCACTCGTGGGTCTTTTTTTAGTCATTGGTGGTGGAGAGGAAATTTTTTAATGAATCTTTTTTTCGCTTTGTGGCCCTGCAGAGAAATTTTATAATTAAGAATTATTTCAATAGGTCAGCCTTACTCCACTCACTCCTGCCTCATCCTTTTCCTCTGGGCAATCTGCAGATTTTTCTGCCTTTTCCCCCCTTGAAGCCTTTATTTGCCTTTCAAGCAGATAGCTCTATGTGATTTAATTTTTTTTTTTATTTCAGTCATATCTGAGATTGTCAACTCTTCTATTTAAAAATGTCAAGTTCTTTTAAAATAATAGATGCCACACTTGTGGTTTTGAACGATGACTTATATTGCAAATCCCAATCAGGAAGCTCTAATCAGTTTCTTAACGAGAATGCCTGGAAAAAAAAAACAATGCGTCACTGCTCTTGGAAGGTTTTACTGAGCTAAAAAGCAGCAGTACTTAGAAGGTAATTCATAATTTATTTCCCAGGTACTTAACATCTTGAAGAGTATTTTAGTAAACTGGGCTCCCTCCTGCTAGTTTTGAAAGATGAGCCTTTCTAGTAGGAAAGCTTTGTGGAAAATTTTTACATTTATAAATGCTTACAGTTTACCTGTGTTTCAATCCTGCCCATCTTCATAAACCATCTTTTTGTTAAAGATGAATTAAAAGAGCCTACAGAACACTTTTTATGGCTGAAAAAAAAAAATCCTGAATAGTCAAACTGGTCAAACTGTACTACACAATTTTAATCCTTGATTAGGACAGAAGAAAAGTATCAGATCTTGAAGAGATCAGGATTCTTGTAACAATAAAATAGGCTGACTTATTTATATTTACTTGTCTTTCTAAGAAGTTAATGTTAGAATATTTCAGGTTAGAAATCCTTCTTGCTTACAAGAATAAAAGGAAAAACCATGCCCAAAATAATAATAATAAACAACTCTCTGTTAAGAATTTTCCAGGATATAGGCAAAAAGTTAACTCACTTCACAGAACTCATTCCAGGAATATCTTGTTAAAAACTGCATCAGAGGTTTGTATGTTAATTTATCCAGTATAACTAAGTTACTGGATGTTTACTAATGTATTTAACCTTCAAAACAAGGCTGTAGGATATGCAAAGGTTAAATAATTTATCCAAGATCAGCTGGTAAGTGGTAGAGTCAGGTTTTGAACCCAGGCAGTCTGGCTCCAGGATGACTGCCTTAACCATAACAACACACTGCTTTTCAGCTCCAAAGACATTTATTGAGTTTCTACTATGGGTTAATCATTGAGTTAGGCACTAAGGACATACACATAAAAATTGAAAATGTTATTTCAAGGAAATCAAATCTTTATTCAGATAGTGAGAAGGTAATTTTCACTTCTACTTTGAATGGATATAATTCAAATAAAATTATTTCAATAAGTGAATGCTTAACATTACATCACAGCAGTGTAACTGTTTAATTGTGAAGAATGTTGAGGGAAAAGAAACATTAGTAGAAAGTAATTTCTAAATAAAAAAATTAGTTTGCTATGAATTTGCCATTTAACTGTGTAAGGACAGTTGCTGCCGGTCTTCCTTTAGTCTCTTCATCACCTCTGAGTGCCGCAAAGGCAGTAAAGGACAGGAAGGGGAACACCAAGCGCCACCGGAAAGTCTTAACTGACAGCATCTACCTTTGGGCTCATCTACAAGGAGACTTGGGTGCTCTCAAAATCGTCCTGGAGAGCGTGATCTGCAGCGCCGCCCTGACCTACACAGGGCAAGCCCAATCCAAGACTTTTAGCCTCAGAGCCTGAGTTGCGGCCTGAGGCCTCTTACTGGAATCCAAAGGCTGTTTTCAGGCCCATACCGCAAAGAAAAGAGATGTTCTAAGTTTTGGCCAAGTGATCTTGTTCCTGGCGTCTGTGCAGAAAGCATTCGCGCCTAGTCTAGCATTCTAGTTTAGGAGGCCTTAGAAGCACAGGTTGGCAGCCTGAGAGCCGCAGAACTTCGTGGGGAGGCCAGTGTCAGCCAGTTTAGTTAAGAAACTTCAAATGGCCAGTTACTGAAGAAACCTCTTTTGGAGCCAGCTTTCCACGCTGTTTGGCTAACAACCGGCCCATTAAGGTTGGCAGGAGCAAGGCTCTTGTTTAAAGGAACTGGCAACGTAACCTGTATTAGGCACACTGAATTCGGTAGAGAGGTTGTGATTTCGCTTGAGGAGAGTGTTGCCTCCAAGAAACGGGCTGTGGAGTTAGATAACTACCTTGCTGGATGCTGAACTGAATGAGGAAATCCAGCTAGGAAGCATAGTAGTGTCCGGCGCAAGGTGTGAACTCAATTGCTTGAGCACTTCCTCCTTACGGATGGAGTAGCTCTTCTTCCGGATTTTTATATTTCCAACCGTGCTTCCTTCGTTCTTTAGGCTTTCTTTTCCTGGGAGGGAGCGTGGATACTGAAACCTCAGTATCCATTAAATTCAGCGGGCTTGCAGATAACCAGCATTGGGGCTCTGGACATTCATATGGGCGGCTATGTAAATGAGGACTAGAAGTTTCCTCTTTCTATTGGTGACAGCTGGAGAAGGCGGTCCCTCTCCTAGCCAGCTAATTGGGAACGGAGCCTGCCTGTCATTGGTCACCGGAGCCGAGTTTGTGGCGGCCCCCGATGGAAGGACGCTGGCTGCCTAGTGGAAGCAAAACAGGAAAGGCAGTTCCGGGGTGGCGCTCTGCGTTCTCGTATCCGGACCGAGAGCGCTGTCTTTTCCTTCCTTCCTGGAGTTTTAGGTGAGAGGCAGGCATGTCCGGTCGCGGAAAGCAGGGCGGCAAAGTGCGGGCAAAGGCCAAGTCCCGTTCCTCCCGCGCGGGCCTGCAGTTCCCGGTGGGCCGAGTGCACAGGCTGCTGCGCAAAGGGAACTACGCGGAGCGGGTAGGCGCTGGGGCGCCGGTGTATCTGGCGGCGGTGTTGGAGTACCTGACGGCGGAGATCCTGGAGCTGGCTGGCAACGCCGCGCGTGACAACAAGAAAACCAGGATAATCCCTCGCCACCTGCAGCTAGCCATCCGCAACGACGAGGAGCTAAACAAGCTGCTGGGGAAAGTGACCATCGCTCAGGGCGGCGTCTTGCCCAACATCCAGGCCGTGCTGTTGCCCAAGAAGACCGAGAGTCAGAAGACGAAGAGCAAGTGACCCCGACGCTTCCACCGGGGAGCAAGGGAGTCCGGCTTCCCCAGGAAAGGCTCTTTTCATGGCCGCCTTCAGTGTCTTTGGATGTGCTGGGTGTTATGAAGAGCTGGCGCGATCTAGTGGGGAGGTGGGAGGCGAGGACCCTGCCCGGGTCGGGGACCAATAAAGTCGGTGAAAATCATGTGGTGGAGAGAGCTGTGTAGTCGCGGGACGGCCGGGAAACCTTTAGAGCAGGTAATGGTGGGTCGGCTTGAGCCACCCACTGGGCTGCTTTGGTTCGCAGGTCACCCTTGAGGCGTTATGGCTTGATAAGGGAGACCAGAAGGGACCTGCTGGCTTGGAGGTGGGCAGGGTAGGTCGCTCCCTGTTCACCTGAAGGTAAAGGAGAGGCAGAAATAGGTGCGCATTCGGGGGGTGGGGTGGGTGCATTATTTTTATGCTCCCTGACCAGAGCTGTGTGTGTGTGTTTGGGTAGTTCAGGATCCATTACTAGGAAGGGAACCAAGGGGCCAATCCGGTCTCGGGCAAGAAGTTGTTTCTTCGGCCATTCTCACTCTCCATACTTCTCAAAAGGTGGAGTGATTTTTTTGCCTTCAAAGGGTGACTCTGATAACATGGTATCAATTTAAGAAAATTTTCTTAGCCTGACAGCTGCCGTGTTTTCAGGTTTTGGATTTCAGATTCTTATGTTTGGTTCACGTTTCTTTAAAATGAAGAAAACAGTCAGTAGTAGTAAGTGTAATGCAGAAGCATGAGTCATGAGGTTGGAAATTCGTTGCCCTGGCATTCATGTTGCGTAACAGTGCAGCGCCTTTAGTCCCGAGTTACAGAGCCTGTGAGCTTTTAAAATGATGTTCTCAAGGTTCCAACTTCACTGTGGTCTTGTCTCCAACAGATCAAACTTCTCCGGAAATGTGATCGGTTTGATTTTGGTTTATAACAAAAAGAATCCCTTGCTTTAAGGGGTTAGTACTCAGCACATAGCCTCCTGGAAATCCTGTGTGTCCTACCACTGCCTGAAGTAATGACCTCTTTCCAACAATGCCTTTACAGGGGTTCCATTGTTACGGACACAACGTTGGTTTCATATGTGAGGAGAAAGGTAAGGCCACGTGATTTAAGTACAGGGAGAAATGCATTTCAGATCAGGAATTCACATTTAAAAGTTAAAACACTAGCAATCCTATTCTGCCACTGGTTGGCAATTCCGTTTCACCTGCTCAACAAGCTTCATCCTTGCCCACAGGCCCATAAAAAAGATCCCAGTTTAGATTTCATGTCTTTGGAATCATCTTTCCTATGAGTCAGAGTTGAAGTCTTCCTGGAAAAAAGAAAAAAAAAATGCTGTGTCTTGAGCCCTCAACACTTAAACCTACCCTACCTCAAGGTTCAGTCAGCCCTTCACCATTTCTATTTTTGCGGATTGTTTTTTTAACCTGAATAATTTATTGGCAGTTGAGAATGCATACCTCCTACAAAATCAATTCATCTTGTGCTCCTTGTTAAACAGGTGATTCTTATCACATAACATTGTTCATTTAAAAGGCCATATTTCTTCAAATGTGAGACCACATGGAAGCAGGCGTAGGACTAATAAATGATGAATACTGAATTCTGATTTTCAGTAGATTTATGAAACCATGCTTTTATTTACATGCATAGGCACCCCTTCCTACGCAGATAAGCCATCCAACATGGCAGGCTGTAACCTCACCAGGATTTGTTTGATCTCTGTTTTTCCTGCAGGACCAGTCTTGCCTTTGTGTCTCTGAGAACTGGTCTGTTCAGTTTTGCCTGCTTGGAATCATAAGGTTTGCCTGGCCCCACCATTAGTGATGACTGGCATACTATATGCAAACTCCTTACAAAGTAATATTGAAAGGATAGGGCATCCCGCCCCTTCTAATTGTGGAAAGGCTACATGACATGGTGCATAAGAGCTCCCGCTCTCTGGAATAAGACCTGGATTCAAATTACCTCTGCTACTTACTAGCTGTGTAATTATGGAAAAATGATTCAACCTTTTTAAACCTGTTTCATCTATATAATGGGTATAATAATAGAGTTTACCTGAGACAGTTTTAGGGAGGATTCAATGAGATACTGTAAATCGGGGCACCGTGTTTCCCATGTAGAAAAGTTCAGTTAATAGTTGTTAGCTTCCACAGGGGCCCTGGTTGCACAGTGGTTAAGCATTTGGCTGCTAACCAAAAGGTCGGCAGTTCGAATCCACCAGCCACTCATCGGAAACTGCAGGGCAGTTGTACTCTGTCCTGTAGGGTAGCTTTGAGTCAGAATCGACTCAACGGCAACGGGTCTGTAGAGTCAGCTTCAACACATGGTGACCTTATACATAACAGAACAAAATGTTGCTCAGTCTTGTGCCATCTTCATGATTGAAATTGGATTTAGAGTGAGTTGCAGTAGTCATGGGAACTACCGAAATAGTAAACATACGGCATTCTAGCAGTCCTGTGACTTTTGTGCTAATAAACCATAAAAATAAGTCCGGTGACTATTTTACTAATTATAGGCAATTCACAATTCAGTTTATAACAGAAAAGAGTAATAAATGGTTATAGCTTGTGAACCTGAATTTGCATGTTTCCCCTGAAGACAAACTGGTTTGGAGTTAATGGCTTCTTAAGTGCACCCACTCAGATTAAAAATGGAACCTGTCTGTTCCACAATTTATTGAATATAATGTGTTACACCTGTGACTAATAACCAGCTGTCAGGAAACTCAAGTCTAATGTGGAACACAGACCCCGAAAGATGATGATAACAGGCTACATGTAAAGAAAGGTGCTCAGGGTGTTATAGGAACAGGTATTAGGGACACCTGTGTCACTCAGGCTGGTGGGGACACTGGTGGGGGGAGTGACACCTGAGATGGGTCTAGGAGTAAGAGCCTGACATGACAGAGTGTTCTGGGTAGACAGGTAGCCGGTGCATAGGGCCTGGGGTGGGGGGATGGGGGGCCAGGTAGGGGAATGACAAAAATAATACCCACAGCTGGATGTGTGTCTAAGTCTAGGGGGAAAGGTCAGGCCTGGAGATCAGGATCTGGGAGTCATGGTTAAAAATAGCCAGAGTGGATAAAATCATCCAGGAAGAAAGTGTAGAATGAAAATAACCACAGCCAAGAGGAGACTACGGGGATCTGCAAGATTTAAACAAGGGTGGAGGGAGAGGATTCCCTAGGGAGATGAGAGGACATAGGCTGGAGGACATCAAGAGCCTCAAGGGGTTTTGCAGAATTTTCGCTCTGACACCTAGTTTCCTTGTGCTCTGCCATTTGACTAGAAAGCTCTTTATTTTAGTTTCCCACACATAGGAAATGCTGACAAGGATTGGAATGAATATGCATTTTTACCCTTTACATTTTTACATTGCACATACAGAAATATGAAGTACATAAAGTATATTGTTGTTGTTATTGTTGGGTCCCATCGAGTCATAGTGACCCTACAGAACAGGGTTAGAACTGCCCCATAGGGTTTCCAAGGAGTGGCTGGTGGATCCGAACTGCTGACCTTTTGGTTAGCAGCCTGAGCTCTTAACCACTTTGCCACCAGGGCTCCATATACAGTATAACCTTTTTTTTTTTTTTTTTTTTTTAAAGTCAAGTAGAATATTGATAAAGAACTTTAAAAAATATATATTGTTATCACTATTTAGTTGAATACTTTTTTTTACATGTAAGTTTTAATTTTAAACAAGTTATAGGAACAGTAGTTACTCATAAAACAAACACAGGAAATTTAAAATCTTTAAATCATGAACAATTTGATTTGATCCTGACAAACTATTTTTTTTGTAAATCAGTTAATGTTTAGTTTCCCAAGAGACGGAAACAGAGAGTAAGAGGAACAATAATTAAATACAAACATGCATATATAAATACATACATAAATAAATAAAAGGAAGCAAGCTTCAGGCAGATACGTAATTATTGTAAACCTTATTTTCTATTTTAGTGTAGAGAAACAGAGTTAACATTACATACACAAAAAAGAATGACAGGCTTAGATAGTAACTTGGGACCTTGGTAATTTTATCAAGCCATACAATTGAAAAGCTAGCACTTAGTAATCCTCAAATTTTGGTAACAAAGGAGGAAGGAGTCCCATGTTAAAGAAAACGTTCTCTTTTAGGCAGACAAGACAGTCTGCATATGAGGTTTTCTTGCTTCCTATTTTAAAGCACTTCTTAAATGAACTATCTTGTTCATGTCAACAGCCTCCCAAGTGCCACTGTGATTCCAAATTGTCCCTGGTAAAATTGTGCCTATCAGAGAGGTAAGCGTACAAGTTAGTGTTTGTCATGGATTGAATTTGGTACCGGAAGTAGGGTGCTGCTCTAACATATACCTAGAATGTGGAGGCAGTTTTGAAACTATGAATGGCTAGAGGACTCAGAAGGAAATGAGGAGAGCTGCTACCGTAGAGATGGCGCAGATGGTGAGAAGCAGCAGCAGAGAACCTGCAGCAACAGAGAACCTGCAGCAGCAGAGGACGGGCAGCAGCAGAGAACTTGCAGCAGCAGAGGATGGACAGCAGCAGAGAACCGGCAGCAGCAGAGGATGGGCAGCAGCAGAGAACTGGCAGCAGCAGAACCAGGAGACCAGCGCCACACAGTGCTGGAGCTGACCCACAGAGCAAGAGAGCTGAGTGCCTGTGTGCACAAGGCTTCCTGGCAAAGTGGAGTGCCTCCAGGCACTTATTGGTGGAGCTACAGTGCTTTGGAACATTTGCCCCAGCAGGGTAGAAGTGGGCGTGAGGCCCGAGGGCTGAGAGGCCACAGGAAGCAGAAGCTGAAGAGACGAGGAGCGCGAGAAGCTGAACTGCCTCAGTCTCAAATGGTATGGCCATGACCTCTGGGGTTTCAAAGGGTGGAGCCATGGCCTCTGGTGTTTCTAAGGGTGGAGTTGTCACTCTGATGGACTAGGAGAATGGTGCGCCTAAAGCCGAGGGAGCAGAGTTGCTGTCCCAGTGGACCTGGAAAACAGAGCTGAGGCCCAGAGCCAAGGGGCCTCCACTCAGAATCTGGAGAGTGTGGCCAATACCTAGAGTCTGGAGGGCAGGGCTATTGTGTGAATGGTCTCAGAGAACAGAGGATTATTTTCAAGCCTTGAGGGCTAATATGATGTGTTCTGCGGACTTGCTTGGTGCCTGTTATCCCTTCTTCTCCTCTAGTTTCTCCCATATGTAATGGAAATGTCTAGCTTGTACCTGTTTTGCCATTGTGCCTTTGGAAGCAGATAGCTTGTATTCTAGATTTCACAGGTGAAGAGGAATTTTTGATTTTTGGACTTGGAGTTGATTTAAGACTTTTGCTATGATGTGATGGGGTGAATATGTTCTACATGTGTCAAGGACATGAATTTTTAGGGGTGAAAGGGTGGAGTGGCATGGATTGAAATGTGTTGCCCCAAAATATCTGTTAACTTGACTGGGTTATGATTCCCAGTATTGTATGATTGTGTACCATTTTGTAGTCTAATGTGATTTCCTTATGTGTTCTAAACTCCATCACTATGGTGTACTAAGATGGATTAGTGGCAATTATATATGAGGTCTACAAGATTAGTGTCTTAAGCCAATCCCTTCTGAGATATAAAAGAGAGAAGCCAGCAGAGAGACATGAGAACCTCATGCCACCAAGAAAGCAGTGCCGGGAGCAGAGTGCATCCTTTGGACATGAGGTTCCTGCGCAGAGAAGCTCCCAGACCAGACCAAGGGAAGACTGATGACACGGACCTTCCTCCAGAGCTGACAGGGAAAGCCTTTCCCTGGAGCTGATGTCCTGAATTTGGACTCGTAGCCTACTAGACTGTGAGAGGATAAATTTCTCTTTGTTAAAGCCATCCACCTGTGGTATTTCTGTTATAGCAGCTCTAGATGACTACGAAAGTGTTATAATGAGAAAATATGAAGGAAGTAGTGTTTGGCCTGGAAGAGTCTCAGTTTTAGATTGTGAAGATTGGGAGAAATTCAATGGCCTATAAAGATGGTGTTTGCGTAACTTCTAATCTAGTGAATTTGTCATCACTGATCATAGGGCTGGAGTAAACCTTCTGGTTCCAGGCAGATGTAAACAGACTAGTTTTCAGGGACACAAAGACAAGACTGAAGAAGAACATTTGGAAGTAGTGACCCAAAGCAAAGTTTGGCCTAGGTTGCTGGCCCAAGGAGACCTGAACTCCTCAACCCTCAGGGGGCAGCTTTTATCTGACCTATGTCCATCCTCTCTCCCTACAGACTTCTCCTCTTATAGACAACACTCTAGCATTAGACAAGTTGACAGGCCATAGGAGCAGGGGATAGAGGCTAAAAGCAATTTTTAAAAGAACAGCATAAATCCAATCAGGTAATCAAAAAAATCCCAAGAGGTCTTATTTCTAGGGAAGCAAAATAAGCTCAACACTAAAGCACTTCAACATACAGGAACTCAATTCAGTATAAACTTACCTCTCTGCCATGAGTACGTGGCAAAGGGAACAGGTAGAGTCAAAAGGAGTCTCAGATGTGGATACTGTTACTGAGTTGAGGGTCCTAGTCCAAGGCAATATGCACTTTAGCTGAGTCTCAATGAACCTGTATTTCTGCCTATTCCCTTCCACCAAAGATCACCAGGAACACACCCATAATTAAACAAGTTGGGTTTACTGCTTTTTGTAGCATGGGGAAGTGTGGGGTGTCTCAGTAAGACAGTGTTAGAGAGGACTTAGAGGATTTGGGTATGCATGAGTTGATTTTGGGACTTCACTGTGGATTGCATGCTGTCAGGAAGTAGGATGAGTTTATGACTGAACATCTTAATAAATCTTAGCTCTAAGGCATAAGGAATGAAGTGAGGCTAAAGCTGTAATTGGCAAATATGCTTAATGCATATTAGCAAGGAGAGGAGGCTGTTGGGCCGTTTTTGTGGTTTGGAGGTTTGGATGATATTCATGTTTTTGTTGGTGTTCAGGCATGATTACAGAGTGGTGTTTTTTTAATTTTGACTTTTCACATTCTGAGTGGCCTGTTCTGGTATGGTGTCTGTGAATTTTTTTTTTTTTTTTTTTTAATGTTCAACAGAACAGCACAGCATACTTTTGATTGTCAGGTGGACTCTTAGCAACACCAAGGCCTAGCTGGTAGTACTAGGCCACCTGCTAGCTGCCATGGGCTGCTTTTCCCTTTCTCGATAGCTAAAGAAATACTGTGGCACTCAGAAGAAGGATGGGTCAGCAAGAGAAGCAGACAAAGATAGTGCAAGGCCAAGTGTTGGCAGTGTCCAAACTCCATGCAAAAGAAGGAGTGACAGTGTTTAAATATTTCAATCCTACATTTATTCACTTTAAACATCCGAATCCTCTAACACCATCCCCTTGTTTTCATGTTCATCAGGGAAATTTCTGTTTTGAGTTTATCTTCTTGTGTATGTCTTCATATAGAGTAAGAATGTTCTGATTTCTTTAGAATGGTATTCCATGTTTCTAATAATAAATTATGTTTTAAATTATAATTAAGTTATTTGAACTCATGTCAGAAAAACATCTCAGCCCAATAAAAATCTAGGCATTTACTCATAAGCTTGCAGAGTCTTGGTTTTTTTATGCATAAAAGCAGGATAATATCTATTTCCTAGTATAAAGCACTTAGTACATAGTAAAAGCTCAGTAGATTACTACTATTGTTATGATGATTATCTTTGATTTCCTGCCTCATTTTTTCCCTTTTGTGTTCTCCTGTCTTCTCATTCAATGCTTATGATACAGCAACAACCTGCCTCCTGAGCTTCCTGCTTCACCTACCTACTGAGCATTTCCAAGAGATTATCTCACATGATCTCAGTCTCAGCCTATTCTGTAGCCCTTCCTCCTGTGTCTTCCCCTCTCCTGCCTCCAGTTACTGAGTCTGACTGCCTAGGTTTGAAGTTCTGCTCCCCTACTTACTAGTTATGTAATCACACACGAGCTATTTAATCATTCTATGCCTCACTGACACATCCTCCCATTTTGTTGTAAAGATTAATTAATACATAGAGAGCCATGAGAAGTTACCTGGCACACAGTAAACGTTCTATAAATGTTAGCCGCTGTTATTCCCCTCTTCCTCTTCATCAGTCCTCTTAACCAGCTTTACACCTTGATTTCCTAAATCATGACACCACCATGCAACCAAGGCCCTAAGCTAGATACCCTAAATTCTTACCTCTTTCTATTTCATCCTCTGTATCCAGTTCATTATCCAGTCTTGGGTTTTCTACCTCTGGAATAGAGCTTCCCCTCCTCTCCTCCATCCTCCTGTATTAAGGGGGGTGCTCTTCATCTCTTTCCTACGGGGGTCTCCTGATATGTCTCCTCACCTCTAGTCTTTCGCCCGTTAGCCAGTCTATCCTTCATATCACAGCTAGAGGTCTCATTCTGAAATGTAAATGTTATTCCAACAAACACTTAACATGCTATTTAAGTGTTCTGAGGGTTTTATTCATATTAACTCAATCTGTTATGTGTATTTGGTGGTGTCTCCCGTTTTCATATATTTATTTATCCAATAAGTGCTGTATCAGCCAGGATCCTGCCAGGAAACAGATGGCATGTTCAAATGGGATAATTGAGGAAAGTTTAATAAAGGGACTCTTTACAATGATGTGAGTAGGTAATATGCTGGGAAACCACAAGGAAGGGCTGGTACAATACCCCAGGAGCCTAGCCAGTGACAGCCGGGCTCCATTCATTGTAATGGAGTGAGGGGAAGGAGTGGTCACCAGATCTGGAAGGAGAAGGTTGTTTGGAGGGGGTCCACGTGACAGGAGCAGTCAAGGAAAGCTAACCCAAGGCAGCCATGCAGGGAGGAGCCAGGGGAATAAACCACAACCTCATTTGCTTCCCTTCCTCCAATATCCTGTTTCTCATTGCCAGCCCAAGTGGAAGCCAAAAGACAAGAAAGCCTATGATGCAGTCTGTACAACTCAGACTCCTGGGGGCATAGAGCAGTGTGGAAGACCGTAGAGAGGTTCTGGAGGGGCCCACTTCTTAATTATCCAAATAAAATATGAGTAGGCACCCACTGCCATGGGGGAAGAATGTAATCGGACCTTTCATGGCATGACAAAGATTCAAACAAACCAGTTGCCATTGAGTTGATTTTGACTCCTGGCACCCCGTGTGTGTGTGTTGGAGTAGAACTGTGCTCCATAGGGTTTTCAATGGCTGATTGTTTTGGAAGTAGACAGTCAGACCTTCCTTCCAAGGCGCCTCTGAGTAGACTTGAACTTCCAACCTTTTGCTGAGCAGCTAAGTATGCTAACCATTTGCTCTACCTAGGGACTCCAAAGCCCTTGAGATATAGAGAGTTCTAGCACGAGTAAACAGGAAGGATGGAATCTCACATTTCTTTGCTTCAGCTCATTGGCTAGAACTAGCCCTGTGCCTAACCTACATGCCTACCTTCAAGGAAGGCTGGGAAATGTAGATGAATAGAAGGAATATATTGGTGAGTACCACTGTCTCTGTCAGAGCTTCTGAGTATTTTTTGCTTACGTCCTAGTTCTTAGCTTTGTTCTATTTAACAAACTTCTAACATGGAGCCTGTCAGCTAAGTGGGGTTCCCCTGAGATTTTTTTTTTTTCTTTTTCTTTTTTATTGTACTTCAGGTGAAGGCTTACAGAACAAATAGTTTCTCATGAAACAGTAGTACACATATTGTTTTATGACATT
>NW_004444120.1:3632463-3679882 GCF_000243295.1 Trichechus manatus latirostris
TTCACAGATTCATTGTTGTTCTTTCTCGTTGCATAGTACTCCATTGTGTGTACGTACCATAGTTCGTTTATCCATTCATCTGTTGATGGGCATCTAGGTTGTTTCCATTGTTTTGCTGTTGTGACCAATGCTGCCATGAACATAGGTGTGCATATGTCTATTCGAGTGACGACTCTTATTTCTCTAGGATATAATCCTAGGAGTGGAATTGCTGGATCGAATGGTATGTCTATTTCTAGCTTTCTGAGGAAGCGCTGTATCATTTTCCCCCTGAGATTTTTTAAAGAACAAAAGTGACCAAAAAAAGTTGTATATCATTATAACACACTTAAGCTAGCAGCAGTGTCTAACTGCTTGCCAGAAGGGGCTTGAGAAATTGATCTTTTTTTCCTCAAAGGAATTTGTGCTAATAACTTTATAACTAGGTTGTGATAGTGGAAATAGAAAGGACTGGATTTTCTTTGTGCTTATGTGCCAGTTATGAATGCATTTCCTCTGGGCTCCAAAATCAAACTTCAGTACTTGCTCTGTGATAGACCCTGAAACCAAATCTGTTGCCATTGATTCCGACTCATAGTGACCCTATAGGACAGAGTAGAACTGCCCCATGGAGTTTCCAAGGAGCACCTGGTGGATTCAAACTGCTGACCTTTTGGTTGGCAGCCTGAGCTCTTAACCACTGCGCCACCAGGGATCCACCACTCTGCGATAATAGAATTTCTGTAGGCATTTCTCCGGGAGTACAGTACCCAAGATGTTAAGCTTTCTCAGTGGAGGGCACTGGAGGGACACGGCAGGAGGAAAGGGTGGCTCTTGCTGGCTCCAGCTGCAGCATGGCCGGTCAGCGGTGAGAGTATGAAGACATCAGGTGGTGCTCTTCCTTGTCCACACGCCTGGAACGCACAGTCCTCCTGTGACCTCACAGCCCTGACTCGGGCGGGTGACCCCTTTCCTATGGCCCTCCTTACAGGAAAACCGCACTCGAGGCCTCCTGCCTTCAGCAGTGCCCAGACTCCCTCTGCACACCACCTCCCCAGACATTTAGGTCTTGCGGGCCCATCTGATGCGGACACCGTGTGCTACAGGCTGCAAGCCTGCAGTGGTGCCCCAGCTGCCTCTGCTTGCCTGCCCACCGCCAGTGGTGGTGGTTTGTGCACACTAGAGGATGGCATCCTGCCTGATTGGCTGTTGTGGACCAGCTCTGGCCCGGACAACCCAGCGTCTCCACCTGCGCTGCAACCACACTTCCTCCAGTGAGTTCTGAACCCCAGCCTTGGCATGGTGGGGCAAGAGTCCCCTCATTTCAGCTGTAATCTGTAAGTGAGCCTTCTAGTTTGGCTGTGAAGGAAAGTAGAGATAGGAGAGAGGGCAAACGTACTGGGTGAAAGGAGGGGTTTTGCTTAATCAGCGTGTTTGTTTTGCTGAGGGAGGTGGTTATTTTGGCCTCACAGAAGTGCCAACTCCAACCTGAACCAAAAGCCCTTACTTCTAGGGGTATAAAGATAACATTTTCCCCACAACTAGAGCTCATTCATACTTTCTTGAATCCTAGACCTAGATGTTGTGGAAATTGTCTGCAGCTCTGCTCAATTACAGCTTTGAGCCCCAGAAGTCTTTCAAGAAGGCTTGTTCCCCAAACCCAGGAACACTTCCAGGTATCGGACCTGCTCCAGTTTAAGTCAGGGACAAAACACAAGGTGTGCTGCTCTATACCAGGTGGTGATGGTGGCATCTTCTTGTCTGAAGAATTACCTGTATGCAAAAAACCTGATTTTAAGAAACCTAAACCACTTGCTGTCAATTCTGTCTCATGGCGACCCCATGTGTGTGAGTAGAACCGCACTTCATAGGGTTTTCAGGAGCTGTAATCCTTTGGAAGATCACCAGACCTTTCTTCTGAGGAGCCTCTGGGTGGACTTGAACTGCCAAACTTTCAGTTAATACTCAAGCACTTAACCGTTTGCACCACCCAAGGACTGCACATATCTAAGGAGATATTTTAATGAAGAGCACAAACCAGTAGACAGAAAATGAGAACTGAAACTCATCAGAACCTTGGGTATCATTAGGGCTTTATAGGCTCATTCCATGCCATGGCAAAAGGTATTACTGTAATGATCCTTTATTCACATTTTGTAGTGACTTAATTAAAGCTCAGCAGAATAGAGTAAAAGAAGTTCAAAATGATTTTTACATTTCATAGCAGTGATAAAATCAGAGCAAATATTGTTATGAAGTCATGAAGTAAAAATTATGATCACAGCACATGCCTACCCAGAATCAGAATTACTGATTCTCTTTTCCTGCAGATGGAGCTGATGGATGAAATGCGTCAGATTTTACCACTGAAAAAATTTTCAGAAAATAAAACTAGCAGTATTAGGAAATGTCTTTATGATAAACTGTCAACAGCTTCCTTACATTGACATCAAACAGACATCTCCCCCAGATAGAATATAAATTTCAAGCAAGAACAGTAAAAATATTGTAGACCAAGTACTGGAGAATAATCTAACTGTAGCAAAACTATAATGATAACATTGATTAGATGATGTACTTCACTATATTCCATCCTTGCACCTAAACAAAGAAATCAGTTCACCTGTTGATTTCAATGGCCTGTGGACTCCCTGGCAAGAGTTGCTTTAATCTGAAAGAGTAAGTAACTTCCAAAGAAAGCCACACACACAAAATATCTGAATAAAAATCTAAAAATACATTAAAGAAACAGGCTACAAAGAAATAAATTATTGTGCTCATTTTAGGATATCGCTTACCAGTTTTTGATGGTATGGGATTCACATGGTAAAGGCATTTAAAATACAGTCTTAAGTAAGAATATGTGTGTGTTGCCTAAACCAAATACATACGTGTGTGTATGCATGTGTGTACACGTGTATGAAACACACCCTTTGCACCACTGGGTAAACCATAAGCCCTCCAATATTCAATGCTTTTATCTGTAAAATGGGGGAAAACCTGTGAAAATTAACTCCCAGGATTACTTGGTTAAGTTAGTTATTAAAGCACTTTGTAAAGAAAATGACATAAATGCAAATTAGTAGTGTTAAACATTCAAAAAAGAAAAAAAACTTTTCTCATTCTCTAATTTCTCGTTTAAAAGAAGCCTTTTGTCATTCAGTTAGTATCAATTTACAAAGCTCTGGAGGAAGTAAATTATCTTTATGGATAAGACCCACTACCTTCCAAGCAATAAAAGATGAACAAAAATATGTGACACCTTTCAATTTCTCTAATGCCAATATGATAATCCTAAAGAAAAATAATTATTTCTCTTTATTCCTTAAAATTTAAAAACTTAGTCTTCACCATATTTTCATTAAAATTCTCTCTGTAGCAGAAATGATAGTTCCTTAGAAGCTGTGTGTAACTTCTGCCCATAGAACAGATATACATTATACACTATTAGCAACAGAGAATATCTTGTTGTGGAACATTTATTTTTTTCCATGAAACACTCAAAGTTGAGGTCAGTGGGAAATCAGTTTAATCAAAGAATTGTACATTCTTTTCCCACAATCTTGCTTTGTAATAGGGAATGACATCGTGACCCATTTCACTACAATATTACAAAATATTTACAAGAAAATATTAAAAATAACTCCAACACAAAAGCAAAGATGGGGTGAAATAAACTCCTTTCTCAGAAATTTCTACTCCAGTGCCCACAGCATACGAGAAGAGTCAAAACCACTGATGTGAACTGTTCTGGCATCAAAACCCATCACAGCAGCCCTTCCATTTCTTTCATGAAAGCTTCATAGACATCATCCTTGGTTTGTACTGAAAGCGGAACAGAAGGGCCGGATTTGGGGGCCGCTTTGGCAAGAGGCACAGCAGAATCATCCTCCGGCTTTCTCTGGGCGGTGGCAGCAGCCCCTTTGTTCTCCCGACGGACTCTCAGTGCCGTGGGCACAAACCGAGTAATCTCCGCTTTGGGGTTGGTGATCTGCGGCTTAGCACTGATGGTGGCTGTGGCTTTCTTCTCAATGGTGGCTGCGCTCGTGTCATCCGCCTTGGGCCGCTGAATCAAGCTGGGTGGGGCACTTAACACCCCGGGGTTTGGCAGGGGAGCCGGTGGGAAAAGCCCAGGCGGAGCAGGTCCAAGTGGAGGCACCAAAGGTGGGCGCATCATGCCAGGACGAGGTGGAGGGATACCTATATAATGAAGTAAACAGGCAGAATGAACACCACAAAAACTAATAACATTTAGTGCTGAAAACGGTTAACACACTTAGCTGATAACTGAAAGGTTGGAGGTTCAAATTGGAGGTGAGAGTCTACCCAGAGGTGCCTCAGAAGAAAGTCCTGGCAATCTACTTGCAAAAAATCAGCCACTGAAAACCCTATGGGGATCACAGTTCTATTCTGACACACATGGGATCACCATGAGTTGGAGCTGACTCAGCTGCAACTGGTAACTATTAAGGATATTAAAAACAACTTTATTATAAAACAATATTCACCTTCAACCTGTATTCTTGTTTGTACCTGCAGGAAAATCTGTAATCTGTATTACCGTACTATAATTCAATCTGTATTATTTACAGTAACCATCTGTTCTTTTCCTCTCTAAAGAATGTACTATTCTAAAACATAAAGTAAAATTGACAACACCAACAGGTTTCAAGTATTACTTCAAATTTAACTGTCTAAAGATTCTAGTCTAGCTGTAGAGTGCAGACGTCATTAAGGCCAAGGTTAGGAAGTTGATCCCATGTATTATTTCCTTATTCCTACACCATCCTACCTCTCCCTCCCTCCTCCACCAAAGTATTCAATGGGCAGAAAACATAACTTCAATCCTGGTCAGTCATTAATTGCCCACATGGCAGGAATAAGTGAATGTAACTGATCCCAATCCGTCACCATTAATGGAAAAGAATGCATGTCTTACTGATGGTTCAGGCATACCATCACCATATACCAAGAAATGCTGATTCTAATTTTCTTCAAATGTAATTTTTGGGACTGAATATAAAGTACTGTACTTCATCAAATCAAAGATGCTAATGATCACAACGACACATAACTACTCTATGTAACACTAACATAGAAAAGTTCAAGTTGGGGAACTTAAAAGAAGGCCTCCACATTAGATTGGGGCGTTCAGTGCAGTGACCAGAAATACATTTGCCAGATACAACAAGACCACAAAGAAACTTGCATGTTTAACCTTGGCAATGGGAAGAGGGAGAGGGAAAAATCTCCCCTGTGATGATGAACTTTAAGATGATCCTTATGCAGACACAGGACAAGTTCATAATTACAAACGTAGTCTTAAAAAAATCTTTAACAGAGAATTTAATCCAAAGTGATCTCTGGCTGGGAGAAGTCCCCCAAATGAGAGGCAGAATGAAATGCAAATACAGGCAGTTCCCGGGTCACGAGATCTGTTCCTGTGACTTTAAGTTGAATTTGTAGATAAGTCAGAACAGGTGCATATGGTTCTCATTCAGTCTCACTTTACTGCAAGAAAAGGCTCGAAGCCTATTCAATGATGTATAAGCTGCACAGGCAGCACGTGAAGGTGACTGTGAGGAAGAATTTGTTGGAGTAGGGGTTGGTTCACTTGTTTCAAAGTGAGGGTAAATTTACATAACATCAAAGCGCAAGTAGGAGTTGTCCACAAGTCTGATGTCTGTAACCCAGGGACTTAGTGTACACTCCGGAAGAACGTGACTTTAATGCAGGCCAACAGGAATAAAAAAACACCACGGATTGTAAGATACCCCCTTGATTTCAGGATACTGAAATGTACAAGAATGCCTTAAAGCAGATGAAATACATAGCAGACTTAAAATTTTTGTCATAGAAACTGAAAGGTTTACCTGGAGGTGCAGGGGGAGGTAGCCTTGGTGGAGGTCCCCGAGGAGGAGGGCCAGGAGGCAGACCTGGAGGTGGGCCTGGGGGTGGGCCTGGGGGTCGGCCAGGGGGTGGGCCTGGAGGTAAAAGTCGGGGTAAAGGCCCTCGGAGTCCTGGCATTCCAGGGGGTCTCAGGAATGGAGGAGCTCCTGAAAAGAGAAAAATGATAAATTAATGTCAAACAAATATGTAAGAAGTAATAATTGTGGTATAAAGATAACTCAAATATGGCTTGAATTATCACTTTAACGTGAAACCAGATTAATAACTTCAAAAACTGACTGAAATGTGTGAAAACAGAATTCAATCAACAAATACCTGCACCAGAAGACAAGGTACTGAATCTGTTAGGGATCATTTCTCTTCTTTCTCAGCACTGACAAAAAGCATATTAAATCACAGCTCTGCTTGGGTGAAAATGTACAAAGATCAGAATTCTAAAATGGTTCCAGTATAAACTGAAAATGGAATATAAAGCAGGGTGCTTTAAGGACACCCTGGAAACTCATTAAGAAACAGACAAGGGCCACTGGAAATGACAGGGGAAAGTAGGTAATTTGGTACTGCACCAATCAGAAAAGGATGAACTCAGCTGACTGCTTGTAGGATGAAGGACCAAAGTCATAAATAGCCCAAAAAGCTTCTGTATGATGGTTTGAATCGCGAATAAGCTTTTTAAACCTCCAAGCAGAAGACTTGATAAATTACTGATCTCCTTGTTTTTAACTGTGAAGATGATACTGATATCCTACTATTCCTCACCTAAGATCATGAGACAGAATTAACTGTGCCCTACTATCACCTGACACCAACTGAGAACTGGGAAAACCTATCATACTAAAGAGGATTACTAAAGAATGCCCCAGTTACCTGCTCAAATTTCTGCCTGCTATAATCAGAACTGCAGAATCCTTAAAAAGAAACAACTTGGATAAAAACAGGTGGCTGTCAGAAGCACTCTGAGTTGCAAACAAATGCTTTAGAAATGAATACATTTCAGTTATCCTCTGATAATCTTTCTTTCTTAGGGAATTCCACTAAGAGGAAACAAAAACATCAATACAATGTATCCCATTTCCTGGAATGACTTCGCTTCTCTAACCTCATTTGACTTGAATAAACCTGACATTTATTTACATTATGTAAGTACTTACCTGGCGGTGGTCCAGGAGGAAGGCCTGTAGGTGGTCCAGGTGGCCTTAAAGGTGGAGCAGGTGGTGGTCCAAGAGGAGGTGGTCCTGGCATGGGAGGTGCTTGTAGCTGAGAAGGAGGAACAGACTGTGGAGGAGGCTGCTGCTGTGAGGAACCAGCAGATGTGCCATCAGCGAGAGATTCCTCTTTATGCTGTTTTTGTGATTGCTTTTCTGCTTCAGAATCATCAGAATCATCATCATCATCTTCTGAGAATTCCTCTACCTCCCGTCCCTCCTCAGGGATTTCCTGACCTGAAAAAATTTCACACCAGGTAAACGGAGTTGATTCAATTTTTACAGCCCATAGAACAGCAATGCCTGATGACACATGCTCAATGCTTTCTTAATATTAACAGTCTTCTTTAATAAAATACTTAGATGTGGAAAAACCAAATAGCATTCTGCTAATCGATGCTGGTGTAGCATAGTGGAATGAAGCCAGGTTTTAGAACAAGACACACCTGGATTTAAATACCAGCTTAAACACTTACTAGCTGTAACTTTGAACAACCTACCTTAACATCTTCAACGCTGTAAAACAAGGACTTACTATTCCTTCAGAGCCGCTGAGACACTAAATGTGAAAATGCCTGTGAAGCCACTGGCTCGAGGAAAGACTGAGAGGTGACTGGCTCCTCTCCCCCTGCCCTACCTGCCATTTGAGGACTGAAGGGTGATTGGCTCCTCTCCTCCTTCCCTACTATTCGAGGACGGAGAGGTGACTGGGTCCTCTCCCCCTGCCTTCCCTGCCATTTGAGGACTGAGAGGTGACTGGCCCCTCCCCCTGCCCTACCTGCCATTTGAGGACTGAGAGGTGACTGGTTCCTCCCCCTGCCCTACCTGCCATTCGAGGACTGAGAGGTGATGGCTCCGCCCCCTGCCCTACCTGCCATTCAGGACTGAAGGGTGATGGTACCTCCCCCTGCCCTACCTGCCATTCGAGGACTGAAGGGTGATGGTACCTCCCCCTGCCCTACCTGCCACTCGAGGACTGAGAGGTGACTGGCTCCTCCCCCTGCCCTACCTGCCATTTGAGGACTGAGAGGTGATGGTGCCTCCCCCTGCCCTACCTGCCACTCGAGGACTGAGAGGTGACTGGCTCCTCCCCCTGCCCTACCTGCCATTTGAGGACTGAGAGGTGATGGCTCCTCCCCCTGCCCTACCTGCCACTCGAGGACTGAGAGGTGATGGCTCCTCCCCGTGCCCTACCTGCCACGCGAGGACTGAGAGGTGATGGCTCCTCCCCCTGCCCTACCTGCCATTCGAGGACTGAGAGGTGATGGCTCCTCCCCGTGCCCTACCTGCCATTCGAAGCATCATGGCTTGAAGAGGAGTCAGCTCCTTCATGTTCTTCTTCTTCTTCCTTGATTTCCCAGGCATATCTGCAAATCGCACACTCAGACCTAAGGGGAATCAACAAAACTCAGTAAATGCCTGTCATATAATAAACACTACAATTGCTGCCCGCTTCTGGCAGATGATAAGCACAGGAAGAGACAGCCACATTTCAGAAGAGTAAATGAAGTGTCAACCTAGTGGTAAATATATGGTATAGAAGAGATTTAAAAATCTGAATACTATTAACAACTTTATGCCAATAAGACTGAAAACCAAAATAAAAATAATAGATAATTTTCTAGAAATATATAAATTACAATTGGCAAAAAAAATGGTAAGACCAGAATACGTAAAACTAAAAAGGTAGTCAAAGATTCTACTCCTTAAAGGGCACCAGACCTAAATAATTTTACAAGGCAATTCAACCCTTAAGTTACAGATATGTCCTGTTAAAGAGCATATGGAAAGATGGAATGCTGTCTAACACATGAAGCTAGCATAATCCTGATACTAAACTAAACCACTGGCCCAACTAAAATATAATCAAATTGAATCGAATAATGTTAAAAAAGAAAAAAATATCATAAGCATCCAGGCTTGACCTCAAAAATGCAGGATGGTTCAACATTAGAAAAGTCGTCAATGTAATTCACTACAATAAACAAACTGAAAAGAAAAACTACTAACATCCCAACAGATGCTTAAAAAGCATTTATGATAAAATCTCTTAGCAAATTAGGAAAAGAACTTCTTAACCTGACTAAGACTATCCACTAGGCTATATGCTATAAACCCCATCCTAGTGGTGTACTATTAGGGGCATTTTCAGATGGATAAATATTTACAAGAGAATGTTATGGGGTGAATTGTTTACCCCCAAAATACGTATTAAAATCCTAACCCCTGTACCCGTAAACACGACTGTTTGGAAATAGGGCTTTCTTTTATGTTAATGACATCACACCAGAGCAGGGTGGGTTCTAAACCTAATCACTTCTGAGTCAGGAACAAAGAACAATCACCAGAAGACACCATAAACAAAGACAGGATCACGGGAGAAACTGACATGGCCGAGACACTTATTTGGCTTTTAGCTCCCAGAACTGTCAGAAAATAAATTTGTTCTTTAAAGTCACCCATTTGTGGCATTTGTTATGGCAGCACTAGGTAACTAAGACAGGATATAAGTTCCATGTGGGCAAGATCTTAAGTTTTATTTACCCGTATTTATTGTTAGTGCCTAGAAAAATGCCTTGCATGTAGTAAAAACTCAGTATTAGCTGAATGAATGGCTAATCATAAATCAAAAAGGGCAGCCATTGTCAGCAAGTGTTCTGATGAATACTGCATTTTTATGCAAATAACACACGTCCTCTGTGTTTGTTTGCCGGTCCTGCCCTTCCCCTGTGAGGCACCCTCGTAAGAGCGGACTTGCCAATCCTCTTCAACGTGTTGCTGTTAAAAAAAAAAAATTAGCATAGTGCACTTAGGAAAACACCTGGGGAGGGGTGTGTGGCTGGCAAACAAATGCAAAAGGCATGTGTTATTTGCATAAAAAGTGGTATAATAAGAAAAACCACTCTGCAGAAAAAGACAAAAATGGAGCAGTTAAGAGGCCACACAGTCCTAGAAATAGAGCTGCTGTGCTCGAATGACTTTCTAGCACTAGTTCCCACACAGAGTCCTCTATATTTTTTTGTTACCAGCCCCCTCTATGCACCCTTTTAAACTACTTTATTGATTTATAACCACATGATTCCTAAAGAAATATCAGGAGAAAAATTTATCATCAGTACCAATACTAAAGACTGTGCTGTAGGCTATGAAAACAGTCCCAAAGAAGCTCCAAAACTAGTGAGGTGTGATAGAACTGTTTTGTATTGTTCAGTACCTATTACAGTTCTTTAACAAATGCTTAACATTTTCTTGAAGAATGAATGCTGTGACCACCTTTTTAAAGTATATGTAACTCAGTTGGAATCTGTAATAATCAAATAAACATACAAAATTAACTATGGACACAATATGTTTCAATTAAATCATCACATTCCACTTATAAGTGTACCTGAATTTTAATTATGGTTCTAGTCCATATAGAATACCATGAACACAGAAAAATCAAAGGGCTTTGAATATAGCTATTTAAGTAGACTTATTAAAAAACAAAACAACCCAACATAATTTGGTTTTCTCAATATTTTCATGTGGTTATTCTTTCTTTTATAAACATACCTCTGGATAGTACACCTTTATGCTGTTGAATAGTTTTTTTTTTTCCCCCCGAAGGTAGACTTTATTACATAGACTTATTACCTAGACAATTTTTTTCATCTATTGAGTACTTACTACATTTCAAAATCTTTGAAATTCTAGAAATTTAAAGATGAATAGAACTATAGTCCCTGTTTTCAAGAAGCTTACAATTACTTTCATAGGTCTGTCAATAAATTAGAACATTAGTTTATGTGCTATTGATCAACACCATGAACTTTCATCTGTACGTACCTGACTTTTTTTCTTCATTGGTGTCTCTCTCATTATCATCGCGGTGCACAAACTCATCCCCCTCACTCTCTGGATCTGATCTGTCACTGTCGCTGTCATCAGTGCTGTCATCGTGCTTATCCTGATCCATGTCCTCAGGATAGCCATCATCTTCACTGGTGCTAGAGATGTCATCATCATGACCTCGCTGAGCTGGAAAGGGGAAAGGGGCATGGAAGTAGTAGTATGTTTGCATCCTCCACTACATGGTACCCAGAAATACAGAAAAATATTATGTTCACTGTTTAACTCAGAATATAACTTACTGTTAAAAAATTTCTGGAAGTGTTCATATTTGAAACAAATTCCATTTACAAATTATGTGTACATGTGCGCACGCGCGCACACACACACACACACACACACACACACACAATCCTACTGACTGTATACAATGACACCCTAATCTGATGACAATAAAGCTGAAAGGGCAACAGGTATCGAAGTCTTAAGAAATTAGTACTAAGGCAGTACCATCTTTAAGGAAAGCTTAAATTAAAGCACAACACACATTTCTAAACTTCCTTATGTACGGTTTCACTTGGGTAAATCTTATGATCTATCCATTTGTACATGCAAGTCTATATGATACCTTCATTTATTTCCTGAGTTCTGAGAATAGTGAATAACATGTCAAACAGGGTCAACATAAAAAGTGACAGCGATAAGATAATAAAAGCAAAAGGAATATAGTCATTCCTTACCAAGTTCAGGACTATATAACATATCTTCATCTCGCCTACGAGGGGGAAGATCTAGGGCAAAGCCCACTTTACGGCCATACATCTGCAAGACTTGAGGAGGAGGTGGACCAGGGGGAGGACCAGGAGGTTTTCTGCCAGGGGGCAAACGTGGAACACCATGTCCAAGAAGAGGAAGTATAGAAACCGCCCGAGTTGGAGGTCTGTAAATAAAATTTTACAGTAATTATGTAACAGTAATAAGGTATTTACTTCCTCTTCTAAACAATTTTCAAGGGATTTATTATTTCAGTCTTTTATTTCCTACTGCATTAATTTCAGCCCTGGATAGTCAAAAGGTACTTTTAATAAATATTATTAGATTATGATAATGTTCCCTTACCCGTAGGCAGAGGTCTTCTTAAGGATGGAGGGTGGCTGAGCACCAGGAAGTGGAATGTCCTGGATCAAGATGTTGGAAGGAGCATGGGGCATATCTGGCAAAGGAATACTCTCAACTTCCACATGTTGAGCATTCTGAAAGAGAATTTTTCAATAGTATGATAAGAGTATTCATAAGCTCAACACTAAAAATTCAATGCCAGCTGTTTCAGAATCTGAATTTACTTTCTCTGTAACATAAATAGCATGTAAAAACAAGAATACAAAGTCTCAATACTTCCAAAGACTGAAAAAACATTGAAAGAAATCTTTATCTCTTTGAAAAGAACCAAAACCCAACTGTTTTTCTCTCCCCTTATTATCAACTGATTCTTCTGGGTTATGATTTGAAATAGCCGCTGTTTAGAGAAGTCCAACTGTTAAAGTACCTAGTACCAAAGCCACCATATTTAACATTCTGGGTAACAGAGAAGAATACTACATATCAACAAAGATGTGGTGAAGGGCTAGGGCTCTAAATTAGTCTGCCTGGGTGGCATCTCTGCTATGTATCAGCTGTATGACACTGAGCAAGTGCCTACAGTTTCCTTATCTGTAAGATGGGACCCATACTACTTACTTCACAAAAAAATTATACCACTAGTGTTTTTACAATTTTTTAAATTGAGTTAAAATTCATGATGAAATGTACAAGTTCAATGAATTTTGAAACATGCATATACTTAACAAAGGTCACTCCTGTCCTTTCCCAGTCAACTCCTGACCCCATCCTGAGACAATCACTATTACATTTTCCTCCACAGATTACTTTTGCTTGCTACAGAATTTCATACAAATAGAGCACTAACTATAAAAAGAAGTTCAGCATGTTTTTAAGATTTATCCATGTTATTCTGGGTATCAGTAGATCACTCCTTTTTATTGATGAGTTGTATTCCACTGTATAAATAATTTGTTTATCCATTAAGGAGACCTGGTTGCACAGTGGTTAAGGACCCACCTGCTAACCGAAAGGTCAGTGGTTTGAATCCACCAGCCGCTCCACTGAAGAAAGATGTTGTAGTCTGCTTCTCTAAAGATTACAACCTTGGAAACCCTATGACGCAGTTCTACTCTGTCCTAGTGGGCTGCTATGAGTTGGAATCAACTCTATGGCAGTGCCCTTGGTTTTTTTTCAAGTTTATCCATTATCCTATTGATGAATACCTAAACTGCTCTCAGTTTTTGGCCATTACTGTGTTACCAGATGAATTCATGTCTCTTGTATATACCCTAGAAGTAGAATTGACTCATAAGGTAGGTGTTTAGTTTTTTAAAAAATTACCAAGAGTAACAGGTTCAACATAATTCTCCCAGTAACTTTAAAGAGTAAATCTCAGAATAACATTTTATTTCTTTCAAAAGAAACTTAGTTACCTTAACAGCATCAAAATATTGGCTAAGTTGAGCCCTCTTCTGTTCATATTCTACTTCTAGCTTTCTCAATTCTTTGTAGATATCTGGATTCTCTTTTTCATAGAGTCGTAGAATACGTTCAAAGGTTTCACGTAACTTTTTACGCTTGTCTTTCAGCACTTTCTCATTTAACTGTGGCTGTTGCACTGGATTAAACTCTGAGGGGGAAAAGCAGGTAAGAGAATGAGACACACAAAAAGATCACTTCATTTATGTAATAATAGGTTATATAATTTAACACAAACCTCTTTATAAGTTCCTTCCTAATACATTCTTTTTTCACTTTTATTCAAAAGATCAAGTTATTAAAATTCTACCCTTTTAAAATAGCCATTGATTTTACTTTCTGATAAATGTTACCTAATTCACTCCATCATTAGTATAATAAAAATCAATTTTTACTTCTCTATATTGAAAATCTGATATGCTGAGGTTTCTGTTAAGACAGATTTGAGTTTGCATACTGGCTCTGTCATTGAGTTCTGAGAACACGGACACTTTACCTGGACTCTGAGCTTCAGCTTCCTTATCTGGAAAAGGGGGTTATCAATTCCTTCACAATAAAGCTCTGATGACTAAATGCGATCATAATGAAATATCCAGCAGTGTCTGACTCCACCACAGGCACTATTAGTTTTATAGTTGTTGTCAGTAGCCACTGAGGTGGTTCTCCTAATGACCCAGAATGAAACACTGCCCAGTCCTGCATCATCCTCACAATCCTTGGTATTTGGGCCCACTGTTACAGCCACTGTGTCAACCCATCTCATGGACGGTTTCCCTAGTTTTCACTGACCCTCCACTTTACCAAACATCATGCCCTTTTCTAGTGAGTGGTCTTGCCTGATTGTTATAATATCCCATGTTTTTTGACAAGCTCTTGGGCAACCCTTCTCTCCCCAACTGATGATGTGTGTTAGCATGGAGTCAATTTCAGGTCTCCTGCCCCAAGAGGGATAAGCACAAATCCCAGGCCTGCCTGGTCAATATAGCCCCCTCAGCCCCTTCTAAGGGGCTCAGAGATCAATTGGCTTATGATCCAAACTGAGACCAGATTCCTCTCTAGAATTTTAAATGTAGACGTGGGAGGAAAGATCACACATTCTTTTCTGGAGGTGTTAAGTAGGGATGAAATAAACCCTAGAGCTGTCTCTCAGCCACCACTAATTCCACACTTCCATCCTACTTATGACCATAACTGCATAAGCAGTATGCCAAATGAAGCTCACAAAGTGCACACCTGACAGATGGAAAGTTCTGATGATGTTATCTTGGTTTCCAAGGCCAGCTTTCCTCTGGTATTTCCCAATTTGTAGATTCTTTTCTGCTTAAACTAGTTTGAGTTTTATAAATTTTAACTAGAGCCCTGATGAAATGTTCCCTTCTTGTTTCTTTTTGAAGAATAACAAGTTTAATTACCTTCTTACCCAAATCCTATTAACTATTAACTTAGTGATTTACTCAAATCCAGAAGGTACATTCTTACAATATACTATTTCAAGCACACCATAATGAAGAAAGGTGTTAAGTGCTTGAGTTTTAATTGCAGCTTTGCCACTTTATCTTATCTCTCTGTACCTGTTCCCTCATCTGTAAAATGGGGACAATAAGGTTGTTGAGGGCAAAACGAGTTAACATGGAAAAAAAAAACTGGTGCATAGCAGGGTTCAGTTAGTCTCAGTTATTACTATTATCCACTTTTAAAACAAATTAATTTTGGGTTATTTAATAGGTGATAGCATGATACCCTAGGGACAACAACTGTCCCCACTGATATTTAGATGAGAAGCAACAACTGGAACCAGCTACAGCTGAACTCAGAAAGATCTGGGATCACACGGCCTGACTCATCTCTTGCCAGGCTTGCTGCACAGGCTCTCCGTATTATTTCAGAAACCTTCTAATGCCCTGACGCCACATTTTACATGATGGACAGCTTCTGAACATGACCTAACGTATCACCAAGGGGTCCCACTGTACTTCTTTTACTATCTCTGTGTTTTGGGGCAAATCACTGAACCTGTTCCGGTATCTTTGTAAACAAAACTTGTAAAGATCACTTTAAAATGAAATTAAAAAAAGGAGGCAGGGGGCAGAAGAAACAAAACTGGCAAAAAGTTGGCAGCTGAAGAGCACATGGGAGTTAAGTACGTTATTTTAGTTTTGCATGTCTGAAACCTTCCATCAATAAAAGAACAAATTAAACAAACAAATGTTCTAATGTTATCAAAATAGGTATTTTGGGTAGGGATAAAATTTCCAGCAGAAGCAATATACAGATGATTATCAAGCAACTTAGATTAAGGAAAGATAACATGCCATTATCACACGTGATTTCAGTAATGACAAAGCAGTGACACTAAAGATGCATATGAAGAAATTAAAGTATTTTATGAAATGTGAAAAAGGGGAGAAAAATCCTACTGTAATATTTATATAATTTGATTTTAAGTATTTGATGATTTCTTCAGTATCTTTACTAAATGATCAAGTATCTTTTTGGATCTTCTCATTAGAAAAATAGGAAATTGCCTCATATTCATGGCCGTCTAATATTTAGATTTACATAGTAGTTGCCAACATTAAAAAACAAAACAAAACAAACAAACAAAAAAAACCCAAGGTGATTTCATAAACCAGCCTTTAAGATTCTCTCAAAGAGTGAGTTGGTCAAAATGGGCTTTCATTACTTCCTAACAATGATTAGCCCAAGCTCAATAAGGGCTTCCCTTTTATTCTGGAAATGAGCCTTTTATTCTTGGAAATGAGACCTCCAGTACACGAGCCTCCTAGCACTCCCCTTTGTCTCCCTGACACTAGAGCCAAGTGTCAAACGCCATCATGCTTTTCTTTCTCATGACTACACTGCTTCATTCATTACCTGCCTGCCCCTGTGTGTATTAGACTGTTATACCTGTAATAAAATCTAGCCTTTTTACAAATTCTTACCCATTTCATCTAATTTCTCCATGTCGCGAATAATCTGTTTGGGATCCTTCATCTTTAAAACCGCAGCTCGTACCATCATGCGTTGTTTTTTGTTCTTAGGAAAAATGAAAGAGGATGTTCAGAAGTTGGACGTTCATGACTTTTTAATTTGCTTTAAGAATCGACTTAAACAGAATTGTGATCTTCTCTTTGGTTTCTGATCATTTGTTTCAATCACCAGAAACAGCTACAGTTTCCACTTTTATCAGAAAGAGAAATGTTACTTATTAGACGTGCTTTTTCAGGGAAGTATCTTTTTTAATCTTGTGAAATCTTTAGCAGACCCTTTAAAAAATTATTTTTTAAACAAAAGTTGCAGCTAATTTCTAAAATTATAGAGAAAAGTTTTGTAGGATTTAATGCTAAACAATGAAACAAGAAAACATGATAGAAAAATATTAAATGTCTGCGTTTCCTCAATGTGTTAAAGCATGATACTAAGAAATAAATCCTTTCTTATTCTTGGGAAGCACTTTGCTACAAATGCAATAGCTACCTAAGTAGGAAAATTGATTAACAAAGTTATTTAACATTATATTTATTTCTACTCACTAATTCTGCAGCTTTTAACAAAGCAGTTGCTTTAATAAATAGCAAAAAAGTTTAAAAAAAAATTTCAAAAGTATTTAGCTCACTAGAAAAGGCAATCAAATTTAAAAAATATGGTTCTAACCTGTCATGAGCTTATCTACAAAAGCTATTTCAGTTCAGTTTCTCAGTATTTTGGCTTAGTAAATTTTATGGTTTGTTGTAAGAAGCATAAAGTATCTTATTTGGAAAATAACTGGAAATGTTATTTGGAAATTCATTAGTCCCAAATAACAAGACGTCAAACAACACCTATAAGCTGTGTAAGATGTGTCTGAAATCCTACCTTCTTCAATTCTCTCTTCCGGGCTTCCTTTCCTTTAAAAGGGAGAGAAGGAGAGATAATAAAACTTTCAAATCTTAAACATTAGCATTCTCATTAATTTAACACAATTTTAACTACGAAAGGACCTTAATTTCCTTATTTTAAGTCAGGAAAACATATATTATCTGAGTTTTTATAATGATAACAAGGTTTCTCAACTTTGGCACTACTGACATTTGGGGTTACGTAATTCTTTGTTGTAGGAGGCCGTCTGGTGCACTGTAGGATATTGTAGCAGTATCCCTAGCCTCTACTCACACTAGACGTCAATAAAAAACGAACAGTTGCTGTGATGTTGACTCCGACTATGGCGATCCCAGGTGTGCCAGAGTAGAACTGTGCTCCACAGGGTTTTCAATGGCTGATTTTTGGGAAGCAGATCTCTAGGCCTTTCTTCCGAGGTACCTCTGGGTAGATCTGAACCGCCAACATTTTGGTTAACAGCTGAGAGCGTTAACCGTTTGCACTACCCAAGGACTCCACATGCCAATAACGCCCCTCGGATTGTCACAATAAAGAATGTTTTGAGACATTTTTAAGTTCCTTAAAAAAAAATTATGAATCTGAAGGAAAAAGAAACCACATAATACTCAACAAGAGTTTGCAAAACTAACTTGTTCAAAATTCCGATTTCCTACACTGCAAATCACTGAAATTTGGAACATGTAATACAGATACTATGATTTTTTACCACTCCTTAATCTTTGCTTCATCATTCCACATTAATGGACACTTACGGGCCTGGTCTGTGGGATTCATAAATTTTCCACTCTTGGTGGATGATGTAGATCTTCGTCCCATGTTGATAATCTGTATGATTTACTTGTTTATTTAAAAAAAAAAAAAAAACCTGCAAAGACAAAGAAATAGATTATTTTTTCCCATAAGACTTCTTCCTCCTGGAGTTCACACATCTCTGACAAGAAACACTTCGTTGATTAATAAGTTTTGGAGATCTTGTTCTTTCCCTAGTTTTGATGTCAGTGTCCAAGAAAGACGGCCTCAACTTTCTTGGCCACCCAAAATTAGATCTTTATTATTCTTTAGAAAGGTAATGGGTCTGAAGCTCATTTTAGATATCGCTAAATCACCAATGTAATTTTTTTGTTATGGATCACAGCATTTACCGTCAGTTGAAAAAATCAACCAGAAAACGCTTCAACAATATGGCACGAACCACCAACATGAGAAGCCGCTAGTTCTTTTCGTACATGCTCCTTTTATTCATGTGTAGGATGAAAAACGAAGTAAAAGGGAATGGGGGTAATAAAATCTGCGCTCAAAAACAAATAGTTCATCCATGCTGCACTCCGTGGTTTTTCTCGGTATGTATGCTGTAAATTCCCAAAACCTCCAAGACAGTAATTTAAGCATATTTAATTCAAATATAGTTCTTAACTCTCAAGTAAAAATTTAAAACATAACTAAAAACACAAATATTCAAAATTAGTATTATGTTGAGAGAGCTTCCATAATTTTCAGTATTTATTAAGATATATATTTTTCTTACAAGTACTGACTTGACTCCTGATTTGTATTTTTTAAAAGTACCCGAAGAGGCTAATTGTGTTTGAAGGCAAATAGTTTGTAAGCCAACGATTTCATTAATTTAAGACACTATTCTATTGCTTTTTCCCCATTATTCCGAATGAATGAGATCTTTTTGAAACTTACTCTTTACAGTGATAAACGTTGACAAATTTCCACCCTTTTGAAAGTAGACACCGTTAAAGGATGGGAAAGGGAAGCTCATGAGGTAAAATTTTTGGTAGACAGTAGGATCATATTTTCTCTCCTACCTTTATAAAGGCTTTGTCAGACGAGCTGATTACAATTAACATCTCTTTCAGTAAGTGTTCAACTGCCCCGATTATGCTAGATGCTTCAGAGATTTTCCAGTGGCAATTAATTTAGCATGTCAGTATTTCTTAGAAAAACTGGGGGAGTGGGGACGAGAACGAGCAAAATGACCCCTCATATCCTTGATGGCCTGTTTTTTTTTTTTTTTTCTTTCCTAATTATCCTCAGGCTCGTGTTATGACCTTTCTCTTCCCACAAATGAAACATAAAAACATTCCAATTACAATCTTTACAATGGAGCCCTAGGCTACAAACTACTTTTTTGTCTGAAAGCAGAGGGCGCCGGGAAATCAGGCCACAAAACCATGCGCAACTCTGAACAGCCAAAGAGGTTGCAATGGGACGGAGTACACATCTACCAAAGGGGACAACAACAGAAGCAACTGTCGAAACCACAGCGACGGTTGACCCTGACTCGAGGTACTAGACGTCAACCCTAAGGCAATCGGTCAACGTGCACAGGAAACGGCGCTAACCGACCCGGGCGATGTCAGCCGCTTAACCGCTGGACGCCACGCCGCGCCACATCGGGCCCGGAGGGCCCCCAGTCTGGGACCCAGGAGACTCCAACCGCAGAGAGAAAGAGCAGGACAGAGGGGCCTGGAATCCCTGAGGCAACGACGCCGGGTCCCGAAAGGGAAAGGCCAGAGGAAGAAGCGGAGTAGGACAGTCCTGCACACTCACACTTCTCCTGGGATCCCGGTACTGCGAGAAGCGGGGCGGGGACGATTCCCAGTTTTTTTTGCTTTGCAGGGGCCTTCACCCCTGCCTCTCGGTCAGCCACTCAGCCACCGCCATCTTGAAACCTCGCGCCCCTCCACCATTCCTACGTCACTTCCTATCCCTTCGGGCCGATAGTCTCTCAGCGTTTCCGTTTGGTGGAACCATAGAGAGTACCCAAAAACACCACGACCAGAGTCTTTTCCTGTCCAATACAATACCGAATTGGTTGACCTTGGGCTAAGAGCCCGCCTCCTTGATGCATTACCAAAGACTCCACGTAGAATGACACTTCCCAAGTCCAATAGGAATCAGAACCAGGAAGAAAGGCTGATATCTGATTGGCTGACAGGAGCCCTGTTCCGACCCCTCTCCCATGCATCTTGACCTAATTTCCGGGAGCACCGTATATCGCGCCTCCTGGTAGACTGTACGTTAAAGATAGGGATGTGTTTTGCGATGTTTCTGTATTCTGGTAATTGTGCAAGGTTTCGGATTTTCCTGATTCTCATTACGAACGTGGCGGTGTGGTCCTTTGGGAAGTATTAACTTGTGACTGTTTGGTGTGTTTTGCTATGGCCAGGTTATCCCATGTGGGTGCCTGAGTTCGGTAATGGCTTATAGACGTTCCGCATTTGTAGATGTGAACAAGTCAGTGCCCATATTCGGGTTCCAGATTGCTAATCTGCAGTAGTATTTTTTTAAGAGGAAATGAGGGGATACATGTGCAGTCACTTTTAAATTTACGAATGACGAGGTCGATGTATATCGATTACCAACTGGTCTTTTCACCAGCCCAAAGTCGTCTATGATGTCACTATGAGTATTGGATTATTCAGTTATCTCTAGTCTTTTGTCATTTTCTTTGCTTCTAACATTCCCTGAAACTCCTCCCCTCATTTTTTTTCTTATGGGTAAGTTCCAATATTAAAAAAAACAAAAAAATTCTTCTCTTAAAAGGGCATACGTGTTATTTCTAACCTTAAACTGAGTACCCCCATAGGAAAACAAGTTAGATATATGCCGATTCTAACTATCAATGAAAAAAATTCAAAATATTGATGAGGATACATATTAATTTTTAGCAGTGATTTAGGAGATAGTATTGGAGCCATTATTCCCTGTCTTTGAGTATCAACAATGACCCAGCTGGAGCTGGACTCAAAAGGATGGACAGGGATTTACAGGGACATGGCAACTGGGCTCTGAGGTATAAAGACAATACCTAGGACAATCTTGGAAAATGTTTTTAGGGAACCTTTCACATAAACAGCACCGAAGACCGCATACTTTCCACTCTTAAACCTTTGCTGTTAGCGTTTACTGAGTAGTAAGATTTGTTGGACCAACAAAGACCTTTCTGACTGTAGTTCCAATGATTATTAAGAAAGGATTCAAAATGTAGAATCACGGCGATTTGGCAGTTTTTAGCCAATCTGTGAAAAGGTGAAGCTTTCAATGATTTTACCCATTTGTAATGTTAACATATACCGATTATTCTCTAATATTCCTTGGACTCAGGCATGGCTGTGGCAGCATGCTTGCCCGTTTTCCCAATTTTGCCTATTCTGTAATATTCCTTGGACTTGGGCAGACATGGCTCTGGCAGCCTGCTTGTCCGTTTCCTACTTTTGCCTCTTTCAACATAGGCTGAATAAAACCTTTCTTTTTTCTTTACTAGAACTTTGTGATGTTTTTACCCTAGAACAGCAGAATATTTAAATGTGCACTTAGCAGTATAAGTCCTGTACCTAAACTAACCTTTGTCTTGAATTCTTTATTTGATATGATTTTAAACTGAATTTTGAGTTCCTGAAAGAGCAATAACAAAATCTCATAGTTTGAAGCTTATAAAACCAGGTGATAAGCAAAATAATAATAACTTAAGTGAACTAAATTGTGATGTTTTGCAACTAATTAAGTAATGCGAGAAAGATTTCATTTTCAAAAGAGTACATTTGAAAAATTAAAGTCATTTAGCTTTTTAACTTTTGAAATATGCTGAACATTTTTTATTTCAAGAAATTGCTAGTACTTCAGTGCAACAGTCAACTATAACGAACACATTCTTCCATCAACAGCATATTAATAATTTTGTGAGTAGAACCTAAAAGCAGCTCAATTGGGAGTTACTAGTTGCTAAAGCGTTTAGAAAATAAACACTTGCAGCCGCACTAAGATTCAGCTGTACCGTCAGGCCTCCATAGCCTCTGAGTTTTCTTGAAACTAGAGAATTAATGAAACGGGTCCAAAAGCTTCATACGGCAAAGGCAACTGCCTCCTTTCCTGCTAGTGTGAAAAATAAAACTATTTTCTTTTTCTGAAAACTTACAAGGTGATAAATGATGACTTTACTTTAAATGACATTCTTAAAGAGTAGGGACTGTCTCACCTGTATGTTAAATGCATTTTGTACATATATGCATTGGATTTATTTGTTTTGTTTTTAAAAGTTCCAGAGTATTAAAACATTCACTTGACGGATATTTAATTATCACTCCACAAGTTAATCAGAGTTGGTTGCAATTATAGGAACAACTTTTATGTTTTTATCTGTAACTTTTAAATCCATCCAGATTATGGTGTGTAACTAGTAGAAGGTTATAGAACGACTGCCTCTTTTCATTGATGAAGCATATTGATGGTACTAACCAATGTTTAATATCTGCTAGTTTACAGAAAATTGGATTTACTCTGATGCTCAAAAATCCAGTTGTATTTCTGTTCCATTCAAAGTTCCAGGACTATGTCTAGCTGGAATTTACTAAGTATGTCCCCTTAGAACTAAATGATGTCTGAAGATGGTGGTAGAAATGCAAGTCTTCGCATTCAATGTATATTTTAAGAATTTTTACTGGCCGTTAGAATGGGTAAGCCTACACCTGCTGATCCGTAATAGCATTTACCCCAATGTTGATCTGGTAATGCAGGATGAGAAGACATAGTGCGACATAATGTCTTACCTTGTAGGATCTAGTGCTAACTAATCCAGGCACTGGTTGTTGATTTAAAAAAAAAAAACACTCCAGAGTCATTTAGTTTTAGCATGTCAGACCCCCTTTTCCAAACTATTAACCCTATTTTATGCCCATATAGGAGGCATAAAAAAATGAACCTATTCAAGGAAGCAAACACTATTACTGAGAAGAAAGCAGAAAAATTCTCCAGTGACAAAATAAGTGTTCATTTCATTTGGTGTTTCACTGTGTTGGTGACTTCGGTAATGGCATGATGATAGTTCTCTGAGGCTGACTTGAACTCTACCAGATGCTTCTCATAACTTCTGATGGCTGCTTGAAGCTGTGTTTTCTCCACTGCTCCCAGGATAGCACAGAAGATCATATCTATGCCAAGGCCAAGAACAGCAACTCCAATACTCCCAAGGAGAGAGGCACCAATTTGAGCTAGAACAGTGACCAACTTGTTAATTATGCCCGTTGTGACATTTGAGGTTATCAGTTTAACAGCCACTGCACTGGCTGCAGAAGTGGCTTCTCCCAGGATGACTGAAATAACCTTTTGTACTATTGCAATTTTCTCTGACTCCCTTTCCTTAATGTCCTGAAGCTTTCTATAAAGGGTTGGCTCAAGTTTATCTTTTAGTGCTTCGTCTACCTTTTGCAATTCCTTTTGAATTGTCGTCATGGCCTGGATGATGATATCACAGTTTTCTTTGATGGTTCCATCTCTTTTCATCTCAATCGAGGCAAGGCTGCATCCCAAGTGCATGTTTAGAACCCCAATCAGCTTATTGGTGACATGGAAGCTGTCAGATAAGCAATCAAGGAGCTGCTGGTGAAGACGGTTTACTTCCTGCCTCCTCCTTGGGTTCTCTGGGTAGAGGAAGTCACTCTGAGCCATATTTCAGATACGATCTCTGAAAAATAAAAAAGTAAATCCTCACTAAAAATCTTGAAAAATATCTGCTATTTGTAGATTTCGCCAGGAAATATTTTATTCCATACATAGCAAAGTAGTGATACGATATTTGAGGAATTCCTCAGAAAACATAATCTTTAAAACAATTACATTCATGAAACTTGGAGTCAGTATGTGGGAAATGTGGGTCGCAAAATACAACCTATTAATACATAAATTGAAGCATTGGATTTTGTGGTGGGGGAACTCTTAGGAAATGTTTGTGTTTATCCAGGATCTGATTATTAAAAAATAAACATGCTTATTTTCCAAAAATATTTAATAACCTTTATTTTTATATAGAATGGCTGTTGAGTTCTTTTTTTTAAATTGTGCTTTAGGTGAAAGTCTACAGAGCAAGTTAGTTTCCCTTCAATAGTTTACACACAAATCGTTCCATGACATTGGTTGCAATCCTTGCAGTGTGTTAGCACCTTCCCCATTACCACCCTGAGTTACCCATTTCCATTTGTCTGGTTTTCCTGCCCCTTCCTGCCTTCTCATCTTTGCTTTTGGGCAGACGTTGCCCTTTTGGTCTCATATAGATGATTGCTCTAAGGAACACTTTTCTCGTGAGTGTTGTTTATTTTATAGGCCTGTCTATTATCTGGCTGAAAGGTGATCTCTGAGAATGGCTTCAGTTCCAAGTTAGAAGGATATCTAAGGGCCATAGTCTCGGCGGTTCTTCCAGTCTCTCTTGAACCAGTAAATCTGGTCTTTTTTTTATGAATTTGTATTTTGTTGTACAATTTTTTCCCACTGTAACCAGGACCTTCTAGTGTGATCCTGGTCAGAGTAGTCAGTAGTGGTAGCTGGGCACTATCTAGTTCTTTTGACCAATAGTTGTATCTTAGATGGCCACTTGGAAGCTTTTAAGACCCCAGATGCTACTCACCAAAGTAGGATGTAGAACGTTGTCTTTATGAACTATGTTATGTCAGTTGACCTAGATGTCCCTTGAGACCATGGTGCTTAGCCTTCAAGCCCAGTAACTCAGTCCTACAAAGTGTTTGGTTATGCCTGGGATGTTTCCATGACTGTGCTGTGCCTCCTGTTTGCTCTATTCTATATATATGAATATACATGCAGCACATACAAATATGTATGTAGAAATATCCACAGCCAAACCTATATATGCACATGGATATACTCCCATATGCCCTCCCATACCTATTCAGCACACATATCTACCTATGTATCTACTCATAAATTATATTACTGTTGTTGCAGGATTTATATGTTACAGTATTTACCTTTGTTGCCTTTTATTCTTGTGTACCTCTCAGTGTGTTCTTTTGCCTTGGTCATGTTGTGCTGACTTTCTCCATATTGTGTACTGCCTTTCCCTTCACTGGAGTTAACACATGTCTACTCTCTAGTTAGTGATTTTCTTTCCTCTCCCTCTCCTATCCCTGCTAACCATCAAAAAATGTTCTTTCTCTGTAAAACTTTCCTTGACTATAATAGTGGTCTTGTACAATATTTGTCCTTTTGTGATTGACTTATTTCACTCAGCATAATGTCCTCCAGATTCATCCATGTTCTGAGATGTTGTGCAGATTCATCATTATTCTTTATCATTGGATAGTATTCCATTGTATGTCCCATAATTTATTTATCCACTCATCCATTGATGGGCACTTAATAACCTTATCTGAAACAGACCCCAATTTGAAATTGTTTGCTCTTGATTACCAGTTCTTTCTGCCCTCTCCACCCCAATTCACCACGTGGAATAGACCTACCAGATTTATTTCTTTAATATTTGGAGTTAATTAGAGCAAGAAGAATATTAAGATCTCTGAGTTTTCAGGGCTATTAATAACAAATTTTGACTTTATATATTTTGTAATGTTAGTTTACAATATTCAAGTCATTTTATATTTCTCTGCAGGCAAATTGTTTTCCAAGCCTAAGGGACATCCAAAGACAACATTAGAATCTTAAAAAAAAAAAAAGCAGAAACTCTTTATAAAAGTAGGATATTCAGGATGCCTTGGATTAAAATTTCACTTGGGGAGAAGGTGGACACGATTCAGGGTACAGTGCAGTTATGGCTATCTCTGTGATTCTGCATTTGCAAAGCTTATGAATTATTTAGAATGGTCTGTGTGGCACTTGACCATTATTAAGATAAGCTGGAGTTAGCCTCAAAAACAGGACAATGCCATTTCACAAAAGTATTAAAGAATAAGTAGCAAGAGAACACCATAGAATGAACAAAATGAACTTGATAGAGGATGTGATTTAACAGGAACCTTTTTGTATTTGTATTTCTGGTTCATAGTACCATCTAGAGTTTATTTGAATGCAGAATCTAAGTTTGAGCTGAGAACAATATATATTATTCAGCAGATACATGTCGAGTAGGATTACTGTCATGGATTGAATTGTATCCCCGCAAAATATCTGTCAACTTGGCTGGGTCATGATTCCCAGTATTGTATGATTGTGTACCATTTTGTAATCTGATGTGATTTCCATATGTGTTGTAAACTCTATCACTATAATGTGATAAGATGGATTAGCGGCAGTTATACTGATGAAGTCTGCAAGATTAGATAGTGTCTTAAGCCAATCTCTTTTGAGATATAAAAGAGAGAAGCAGACAGAGAGACATGGGAAGCTCATATCACCAAGAAAGCAATGCCAGGAGCAGGGTGCGTTCTTTGGACTTGAGGTTCCTGCACAGAGAAGCTCCCAGACCAAGGGAAGATTGATGACACAGACCTTCCTCCAGAGCTGAAAGAGAAAGTGCTCCCCTGGAGCTGACACCCTGAATTTGAACTTGTAGCCTACTGAACTGTGAAAGACTAAACTTCTCTTTGTTAAAGCCATCCACTTGTGGTATTTCTGTTATAGCAGTGCTAGATGGCTAAGACACTTACTATCTGCCTAGCATTTTATTCTTTTAAACTTTTGGGAGAAAAGAAAGTGAAAAGGAAGTGCTGTTTCTATATCTGTGTGAGCTATGGCACATTCACTCTTTGATTAACCAGCATCCTGATTAATTTGAGCCCTATCTACTCTAGGATCATGGTTCTTAGCCTGGATATAAGGAACCTCAAGCATGAGATGAAGGACTGAAGATAGTTTTCTCTCAAGAAAGTAAACAAGAAACTAACTTATTTTCCAAGTCATAAAGATATAATTTGGAAAAGTAAAGGGAAGAATTTCTAAAATGGATTAGAAACATAAACAGTAATTTATTTTGTTAGATTTAGAAAAATAAACTGAAGCTTCTGGTAGAATAAAATTGACCATGGTCAGAAATTCATTTTTATCCATTACCCAGTACACACACATCTGTGATAGAAACAAATATCCACAAAACAATACTTAGAAAATATCTGTGTTTTCCAGATCTATTAAATTGCATTTAAAGAAGTTGTTAAGAGCCTCATTAAATGTTCTCAAACTCACCAAGGAATTGCAGACTGCAATTTGATAACCACACATTTGTACTTTGATTTCTCCTTTTTCTAATAGGAATTTTCCTTTAAGCCTTTTTCTTTTTTTGGCTTCTGGTTTTCAGATGATGTCATGAAAACTCCAGTTCCTGGCTTTGAATTCAGAAGATCACCACTACCTCCCTTTTCAGATATTTAGGTGAGAGGAATCTTTCTTACCCTGAAAAAGTGGAAAAATTTCTAGCAGCTATTATATACCATTATCCAAAGGCATAGCTTATAGAAAAGGTGTATGGTTCTATTTACCTAAAGATAATCCAATGGAAAGGTGAAACTTCCTCCCAGATGGGACCCCCAGATGGGAGATTAAATGCTTTCAGGTGGTCAGTTCCTTCCCCATTAACTCATCGTTTTAACACAGTTTGGCAAACTGATCCTAAAATGTGTCTGAAAGACTATAGATTATTTATTTTTCAGGAAAGGTAATGATGGGAAGCACCCCCACCCCAATATTAAAACTCTCAAAACACATTACTAAACCGTATCACAGAGGCACAAGAGTAGATGGACTCATGAAACAAAATAGCCCTGATCAGGCCCTTCTACATATTTAATATATGATAAATACAGAATCCCAAATCAAACATAATTGAAATTATTATCCCATAAATGGTCCTGGCATAATGGGCTAGTCTTTTGGGTTAAAAGTTGATAGAATTTTTTTTTATTAGTGTAATATATGCAAAAAAAAATCAATAAAATAGAAGAAAATAGTGGATAATTTTCAAATGTCTCTATGGACGGCAACTGTATAAGCTTAAAACTAAAGAAAAAAGTCACACAAAAAAATTTGACAAAAACGTCCATGTAAAAACAACTGAAAGTCAACTGGGAAAAATGCAAGAAAAATGAAAAAAAAATTAGTCTCTAAAGAACATTATTATTAATTTAAAAACCCGGTAATAATCTATAACTAAATGAGCAAACAACCCTGAACAGATAGTAAAAGAAGAAAAAAAATAAAATCCCAAACCCATGCCATCGAGCGATTCCGACTCAGCGACCCTATAGGACAGAGTAGAACTGGACAGAACAGAACTGACCCATAGGGTTTCCAAGGCTGTAATCTTTACGGAAGCAGACTGCCACATCTTTCTCCCTCAGAGGAGCTGGTGGGTTCAAACCGCTGACTTTTCGCTTAGCAATTGAGCGCTTTACCACTGCACCACCAGGGCTCCTCCAAAAGGAGAAATAGTAGCTAATAAACTGATAGAAAAAGTTAAATCTTACCAGAAATAAATTCATGATACTTTTTCAACTACAAAAGTAACATTCCCCACCTGCCCTTAAATGCTCAAGCCATTGCGCATGTGCTCTTCTTCCTAGGCTTCAGACATGGATCAATCATTTTGTGTCAATAGCAAGTTTGAGTAAGAGATGTTATTTTTCACTTCTAATGAAAAAACTTGTTTTTCTGAGTCAAGCTTACCTTCCTAGTTCTTTTTTTTTCCTTGGGGCATTGGGGGTGGGGGACCCTCACAAAAATGCACTTCCAGGAGCTCTGCCCCCACACCTGCTCAGGGATGTCTGAGCTCCAGTGCTTAACACAGCTCAAGGTTATTTCTATCCCAACAGTGAGAAAAGAAAAGATAAGAATTGAGGGGAAGTGACGTTTGGTGAAGCTAATGAATTGTTTGGATAGGTAAGATTTGAAGTACCTGGTGAAGGAAGCAATTCATTCATTCAGCAGCAGTTCATCTAATAGAGTAACTTTACTAAGTTATGCTCTGTAGAACATACAAAGATGAAAAAGACATGGTCCCTGCTTTTACAGAAATTCTAATCTAGTTAAGGAGTTAAGACAGGTCTAAAACTACAATGTCAAGTTGAAAGCGATATGTCATAAAAAAAATATAGAGACAGGCAGTCCTTGACTTGTGCAAATTCAAATTTTGAACAACTTACACCTTAATGTATATTGACACTGGAGCCATATGCAGACATTTGTTTACCCAGGAAGGGTTAACAATTCGTACACTTTCAAACTGATGTTCTTAAACACGTGTTCAACATTTAGAGGACAGGTTAAACACCATGTGAAGAGACGTAGTTGGCAATGTGCTGTGTTTCCACGATTGCCCTGAACAATTTAGTTCTGACTCCCAAATTGCTTATTCCACTCAGCAAAACAAAAGCCTTGCAATTTGGTTGGAGTCACCTTCCCGTAAAGATTATGGTTGTTATTCAGGCATGCCTCAAGGGGTATCTTACCAGCCATATGTAGTACGTACCTGTGAGGAATTCTGGGCCATATTCTTTTCTTCATCTTGCTAAATTTTCAGTGATGAGCTGGTGACTTTTAAAGACTAGCACCATCACATAGCTATCTAACTGGTGGACTTCTTAGTCCAGCTCTGATCCCTGCACGTTTTGTATGATAAAACCAAAACCAAACCTATTAGTGTCAAGTTGATTCTGACTCGTGGCAACCCCATGTGTTATGGAGTAGAATTGAGTTTCACAGAGTTTTCTTGGCTGTAATCTTCATGGAAGCGGATTGCCAGGCCTTTCTTCCATAGAGCCACGGGGTGGGTTCAAACCACCAACCTTTCAGTTAACAACTGGTTAGCAGCCCAGCTCAAAATGTTTGCTCCACTCAGATACCTGTTTTGTATGATAAATTTGAAGTTTTATGTAATTTGAGTTATCACATAGTGGTGCTTGCTATCAGTGAAAAGTTCAGTTTGGGCAGTTACCATGCACTTTTGTAGAGGAGACTTTTTGCTGTTACTTGAATATTTTATTATAGTAGTTTGTTAAGTTGGAGCCCTGGTGGCACAGTGGGTAAGTGCTCAGCTGCTAACCGAAAGGTCAGAGGTTGGATCCCATCAGCCTGCTCCTCTGGAGAAAGATGTAGCAGTCTGCTTCTGTGAAGATTTACAGCCTTGGAAACCCTATGGGGCATTTCTACTCTGTCTCATAGGGTCACTATGAGTTGGAATCAACTTGTCGGCAACAGGTTTGGTTTTTTTTGTGATGAAGAAGGGATAGCCAGCAGGTGGAGCTCCAGGTCTCTGAGACTTCCACCTTATTTCACCAGAGCCTTTGTTGAAGTAGCTTTGCTTTTTTGTGCTCTGCATATTTGAGCACTGAGTGGGTAAAATTTTATTTCAGGAGAGAGCTTTGTTGTTAATACAAAATTTGTAAATCACATGTATTCTGACATAAAAATGAGAAGGAAATCTGGAAGTGGTGATACCAGTGATGAGCATGTTTTAGGAAATTAGAACTGAAACAAAGACTCTAGCTTATTGAACCTAACCTCTGCAATTCTGTTGAATTGAGGAGTAAAAATTCAAGATTAAACAGCATATAAGAAATGCTAGAGGAGGCAGAGCCAATATGGTGCTATAGACAGAAGCACCATGCCGTCCCTCCACACTAAAGACCCGAAAAACAAAGTAAAACAGAGACAAACATCAGTCCTGGAACCCTAAGCATCAAATGAAGAGATAAAGAACTCAACCAAGCACTGAATGGAATAAGAAACTGACAGAGAACAGAGAGGGAGGAGAGTTATGAGAGGAGGTCCCCTATCAGCTAAAGCAGCATGGATCCGCCATCTTGGACTCCTGTTGGAGATCAGCTGACAGGGAGTATGGTAAAACAGATTCACGGAGCTCCCAGCAGGAGACAGAGGACAAAGTAACTAGTGAGACACACTTTCCCACCCCGCATCCTGCCTCCCACTACTCGGCCTTTGCCACTTGCCAGCTGGCCAATCCGCAGCTTCTTGGCCGGTGAATTTCCCAGCTGGCTGATCCACTGCTTCCTGGTGGCCTGATTCACTGCTTCCCAGCAGGCCAATCCCACACTTCCCAGCGGGCCGCAATTGCGGCACGGGAGGTGCTGGTTCCATGCCTCATGGATACACCCTGCCCACACCAACCGGCTTCTTCACTGCCATTTCTTTGCTGCTGGTGTTGCTTTTTTCAGCCTCTTTTAGTTTCTTCCCTGCTTCTCACCTCCTCTCCCTCGTTTCTCTCGAACACCTGACTCTGTGTGCCATCTGTGCTTCTTCCTGACAGGCTGTGAAGCACCACTTGGCTGGGGAACTGCTTCCCCAGTCTGTGCTGCCATGCTGGTGGGATCCCTGGGGGCTTTTTTTTTTTCTTTGTTTGTTTTCTCTTTCTTTTTTCTTTCTATTTTTCTTCATTTCTCAATTTCTCATCTCTTTCTACTTACCTTCTTTTCCTGTCCCCTGAATACCTGATGCTGGTATCATCTCTACCTCTTCTAGCCAGGCTGTACTGTGTGGCTTGGAAGCAACAACCCCAGTCTGCACAGCTGTGCCGGTGGGATCCCTGGGGGATTTTTTAAAAAAAATTTCATTTATTTATTTTCTGTTTTGTTTTTCTTCATTTCTTGGTTTCTCGTCTCCCCACTCCAACAGTAGGCTCCCTCAGCACTTTTTTTTTCTGGCTTCTATTTCCCTCTCTTCTTTCCCATACCCAACCTAGCTCCACACACAACAACCTCCCCCTCCTTCTCCCTCCTGCCTATCTGCACTGTGTGCTGAACATTGCACTCCCGAGCAGCACAGGCATGGCCGCACTGACCCCTGGCTCACCTTGTCAGCCCCAGTACTTGCTACAAACAACCCCTCCCAGACCCTCCCCTTCAGCTGGACCTGCCCTGCTGCACCATAGCTGAGCAACCGGTGCTGCTTATTGGACAAGGAAGTGAAAATTATCGTGACCACACACAAGCAAACAACAAAGAATGCACAGCCTGCCTGCTCAGACATAACCAAATAAAACAAAAAAGCAGGATGAAACAAACAAATCTACGATCAATAAATGAAGAAAATAGCTACTGAATGTCCTGAAGATAGCAGATACTGTCAAAACGTATTAAAAAACAGGATAGGATGGTTCCAGTAGGCATCCAAAATAAAATACTAGATGACTTTCCAGTAGAAGAAAAGGTAGTAGAACTACTGGATAGGGAATTCAAATCTCTAATATTCAGAGCTATGCAAGCGTTGAAGCAAAAAGCAGACAAAAATGGGGAAAAAATAGACAAATTCATGGAAAAGGTAGACAAATTCATGGAAAATACAGACAAAAAAAAAAAAAAGGGAGAATTCAGGAAAATAATACAGGAACAAAATGCCAAAATAAACTCACAACTAGAAATCATACAAAAACAACAATTAGAAAACCAAAAGATAAACAACAAGATTTCAGAAATGGACAGTGTCGTAGAAGGGCTGAGGAGCATGTTTGAGACAATGGAAGATAGGATCAGTGAAATTGAAGACATACACTTGGATACAGCTTTGAGTAAAAATCAGAAAAAAGAATGAAGAAAAATGAAGAAACCCTGAAAATTATGTGAGATACAATCAAAAGCAAAAATTTGTGAGTGATCAAAGTTCCAGAACAAGAGGAGAAAACAGAAAACACAGAGAGGATCATTGAAGACTTGCTAACAGAAAACTCCCCTAATATCATGAAGGATGAAAAGCTGACCACCCAAGAAGCTCAACGAACCCCATATAGAATAGACCCCAAAAGAAAATCACCAAGGCATATCATAATCACACTCACTAAAACCAAAGACAAAGAAAGAATCCTGAGAGCAGCTTGAAAAAAATGAAAAGTCACATTTAGAGGAGACACAATAAGACTAAGTTCTAATTACTTGGCAGAAACCATGCAGGCAAGAAGACAATGGGATGACATATATAAAACCTTGAAAGAAAAAAATTGCCAACCAAGAATAATATATCCTGCAAAACTCTCATTCACATATGATGGTGAAATTAGGACATTTCCAGATAAACAGAAATTAAGGGAATGTGTAAAAACCAAACCAAACTTACGAGAATTATTAAAGGGAGTACTTCAGTTTGAGAACAAACAACATCAGATGACAGCCTGAATGTAGGACTCAAGATCACACCAGCCAGATACCAACCTAGGAAATGAACTCTCAAGGACTATTCAAAACCAAAAGATTTACAACAGGGAACCAGAGAGGTTAATCTGTAAATGACAACAATGTCAGAACAATAAAACAGGGAATAAATGGTATAGGTATAGAACTTTCTAATGGAGAGGAAGGCAAGGTGATACCAAGTAATAATAGACTGGTTCAAACCTAGGAAGATAAGGGTAAATTTCAAGGTAACCATAAAGAAAGTTAACAAACCTACTTATCAAAATAAAGATAAAAACATGAAGTCTCAGTAAAAATAAAATTTACAAAAACAAAAGAAATGAAAAAAAATCCACAAGCAAAAGAAATTCAGCACAGGAGAGTAAGAGGAACAAAGAAACCGTCAGCACCACAAAAAAATCACTACAAAATAACAGCAGTAAACTCACACCTATCTGTAATTACACTGAATGTCAATGGCCTAAATGCACCCATAAAGAAACAGAGAGTCACAGAATGGATTGAAAAAACAGTATCCATCAATACACTGTCTATAAGAAACAAACCTTAGAAACAAAGACATAAATTTATTAAAAATCAAATGATAAAAAAAAATCAAGCAAATAGCCACCAGAAAAGAGCAGGAGTGGCAATACTAATCTCAGATAAAATACACTTTAAAACAAAATCCACCATAAAAGACAAAGAAGGGCATTATATCATGATTAAAGGGAGGCTCCATCATGAAGACATAACCATAATAAATATCTATGCACCCAATGACAGGGCTCCAAAATACATAAAACAAACTAACTGCAGTGAAAAGAGAAATTGACGGTTCCACTATAATAGTAGGAGACTTCAACACACCGTTCTCGGTAATGACTGAACATCTAGAAAGAAACTCAACAAAGATACAGTAGATCTAAAGGCCACAATCAGCCAACTTGTACTCATAGACACATGTAGAACACTCCAGCCAAAACCTGCAAAGTACACATTCTTTTCTAACACACATGGAATGGTCTCCAGAATAGACCACATCTCAGGCCACAGAGCAACCCTCAACAAAATCCAAAACATTGAGATAATACAAAATATCTTTTCTGATCACAAAACCATCAAAGTAGAAATTAACAACAGGAAGAGCAAGGAAAAAATGAATTACATGGAAACTGAATAACACCCTGCTTAAAAATAAAAAATAACTGGGTAATAGAAGAAATCAAAGATAGACTCAAATTCCTAGAATCAAATCAGAATGAAAACACATCATACCAAAACCTTTCGGACACAGCAAAGGCAGTGCTCAGAGGTCAATTTATAGCAATGGATGCACACATCAAAAAAGATGAAGGGGACAGAATCAGAATATTAGCTATGCAACTAGAGAAAATAGAAAGAGAACAACAAAAGAAGCCTACAACCATCAGAAGAAAGGAAATAATAAATATCAGAGCATAAATACATGAAATAGAGAATAGAAAAACAATAGAAAGAATCAACAAAACCAAAAGTTGGCTCTTTGAGAGGATCAACAAAATTGTCAAACCTCTAGCCAAACTGACAAAAGAAAAGGATGCAAATAGCCCAAATAAGAAAGGAAATGGGGGACATTACAACAGACCCAACTGAGATAAAAAGGGTCATAACAGAGTATTATGAAAAACTATACTCCAACAAATTTGAAAAAACTAGAGGAAATGGACAAATTTCTAGAAACACATTACCTACCCAAACTATGACAAATTGATGTTGAAAATCTGAACAGACCCATAACAAGGGAAGAGATTGAAAAGGTAATAAAAAAAAAAAAAACTCCCAACAAAAAAGCCCTGGCCCAGATGGCTTCACTGGAGAATTCTACCAAACATTCAGAGGAGAGCTTATACCAGTACTGTGCAAACTATTTCAGAACATAGAAATGGAAGGGATACTTCCAAATTCATTCTGTGAAGCCAGCATAACCCTGATACCAAAAGCAGGCAAAGACAACACAAAAAAGGAAAATTACAGACCAATATCTCTCGTGCATATAGATGCAAAAATTCTCAACAAAATTCTAGCCAACAGAATTCAGCATTGTATCAAAAAAAATAATACACCACGACCAGGTAGGATTCATACCAGGTATGCAAGGATGGTTCAACATTAGAAAAATCAATCAACGTAATCCACCATATAAGTAAAATAAAAGAATCACATGATCATCTCAATTGGTGCCGAAAAGGCATTCGACAAAGTCCAACACCCATTCCTGATAAAAACTCAATAAAATAGATATAGAGGGGAAATTCCGCAACATAATAAACAGCATCTATACAAAACAAACAGCCAACATCATTCTTAATGGAGAGAGGCTGAAAACATTCCCCTTGAGAACAGGAATAAGACAAGGATGCCCTTTATCACTTCTCCTATTTAACATTGTGCTGGAAGTCCTAGCTAGAGGAGTAAGGCAAGTAAAAGAAATAAAGTGCATCCACGTTGGTAATGAAGAAGTAAAACTGTCCCTATCTGTAGAGTATATGATACCATATATAGAATACCCAAAAGACTCCATGAGAAAACTACTGGAACTAATGGAAAGATTTAGCAGAGTAGCAGGATACAAGATAAACATACAAAAATCTGTTGGATTCCTATATGCCAGTAAAGAGAATGACGAAAAGGAAATCAGGAAAACAATACCATTTATAATAGCCCCTAAAAAAATAAAATACTTAAGAATAAATCTAACCAGGGATGTAAAAGACCTACACAAAGAAAACTACAAAACACTACTGCAGGAAAGCAGGAGATCTACATAAATGGAGAACATACCATGCTCACGGATAGGTAGACTCAACATTGTGAAAATGACAATTCTACCCAAAGCAATATACAAATACAATGCAATCCTGATCAAAATACCAACATTCTTTAAAGAGATGGAAAAAAAATCAGTTGTTAACTTTATATGGAAAGGGAAGAGGCCCTGGATAAGTAAAGCATTATTGAAAAAGAAGAATAAAGTAGGAGGATTCACACTACCTGCCCTCAGAACCTACTGCACAGCTACGGTAGTCAAAACAGCCTGGTACTGGTACAATGACAGATACATTGACCAATGGAACAGAATCGATAACCCAGATGTAAATCCATTCACCTGTGGTCACCTTACCTTCAACAAGGGCCCAAAGTCCATCAAATGGGGAAAAGACAGTCTTTTAAACAAGTGGTGCTGGCAAAACTGGATGTCCATCTGCAAAAAAAGGAAACAGGACCCATACCTCACGCCATACACAAAAACTAATTCAAAATGGATCAAAGACCGAAATATAAAACCAAAAACTATAAAGATCATAGAAGAAAAAATAGGATCAATGCTAGAGACCCTACTACATGGCATTAACAGGATACAAACCATAACAAACAACATATGAACTCCAGAAGATAAGCTAGATAACGGGGATCTTCTAAAAATTAAACACTTATGCTCATCGACAGACTTCACCAAAAGAGTAAAAACAGAACCTACAGACTGGGAAAAATTTTTTGGCTATTACAAATCTGACCAAGTTTTGTTCTCTAAAATCTACAGGAAAATCCAACACCTCTACAACAAAAAGACAGTCCAATTAAAAAATGGGCAAAGGAAATGAACAGACAGTTCACCAAAGAAGACATTCAAACGGCCAACAGACGCATGAGGAAATGCTCACGATCACTAGCCATTAAAGAAATGCAAATCAAAACCACAATGAAATGCCATCTCACCCCAGCATTACTGGCATGATACAAAACAACAGAAAATAACAAATGTTGGAGAGGCTGTGGGGAGATTGGAACTCTTATGCACTGGTGGTGGAAATGCAAAATGGTATAACCAATTTGGAAAACGATATGGCGCTTCCTGAGAAAGCTAGAAATAGAAATACCATATGATCCAGCAATCCCACTCCTAGGAAGATATCCTAGAGAAATAAGAGCCATCAGACAAATAGACATATACACACCCATGTTAACTGCAGCATTGTTTACAATAGCAAAAAGATGGAAACAACCTAGATGCCCATCAACAGATGAATGGATAAACAACTATGGTACATACACACAATGGACTATTATGCAATGATAAAGAACAATGATGAATCCGCAAAGCCTCTCACAATGTGGATGAATTTGGAGGGCACTATGCTGAGTGAAATAAGTCAATCACAAAAGGAGAAATATTCTATGAGACTACTACTATAAAAACTCATAAAAAGGTTTACGCACAAAAAGAAACAATCTTTGATGGTTACAAGGGAGGGGAAGGGTGGGGGTGGAAAAACACTAAATAGACAAAAGATAAGCGGTAACTTTGGTGAAGGGTAGGAAGCTCCATGGACAAATCCAGACTCCCTGAGGGACCGATTACTGGGCTGAGGGCTATGGGGACCATGGTCTCAGGGAACATCTAGCTGAATAGGCATAACATAGTTTGTAAAGAAAATGTTCTACATTCTACTCAGGTGAGTAGCGTCTGGGGTCTTAAAAGCCTGTGAGCAGCCATCTGATATACTCCACTGGTCTCAGCCCTTCAGGAGGTAGGGAAAATGAAGAGAACTAAAGACACAAGGGAAAGATTAGTCCAAAGGACTAATAGACCACAACTAACATGGCCTCCACCAGACTGAGTCCAGTACAACTAGATGGTGCCCGGCTACCACCACTAACTGCTCTGACAGGGATCACAATAGAGGGTGCCGGACAGAGCTGGAGAAAAATGTAGAACAGAATTCTAACTCAGAAAAAGACCAGATTTACTGGCCTGACAGAGACTGGAGAAACCCCGAGATTGTACAGACACCCTTTTAGCTCAACAATGAAGTCAGTCCTAAAGTTCACCTTTTAGCCAAAGATTAGACAGGTCCATAGGACAAAATGAGACTAAAGGGGCACATCAGCCCAGGGGCAAGGACTAGAAGGCAGGAGGGGTTAGGAAAGCTGGTAATAGGGAACCCAAGGTGGAGAAGGGAGAATACTGACATGTCATGGGGTTGTTAACCAAAGTCGTAAAATAATGTATGTACTAACTGTTTCATGAGAAGCTAGTTTTTTCTGTAAACTTTCATCTAAAGTACAATTCAAAAAAAAATTCTAGAAATATATTGACGATTGTATCTTTAAAGTCAAGGTTTATAGGGATACTATACAGTTTTTTAGATTTTTTTTGAAAAAATGAAAATTTATTGTTTGATTATCACATTAAAATTAAAAATATGTAGGATACTTTTGTGAATAAAAGTAGTGCATTGACTGTCCCCAGCTACACCCCTTTTCAGATACTCAGGTGAGAGGAATCTTCCTTACCCTGAAGAAATGGAAAGTGTTTGTAATAGCTATCATGCGCCATTATCTGAAGGCATGGCTTACAGAAGAGGAGTGTGGTTCTATTAACCTCAAGATAAACAAATGGAGAGATGTCAATACTTTTGACTGTTAAGTATTATAGGAATTTAAAGGGAAAAATTAATATTGAGGCGATCAAAGGAAGCTTCCTGGTGAATGTGATGTGTGATTTTTGCTTTGATAGATGGTAGAATTATAATATGGAGAAATTAAAAGTAAAAATTTTGATAAAGTTTTTTAAAATATTAGACACTATCAATCATATATATTTTTTTAACATTTGTTTTTGCTTTTTATTATTTCTTCCCCAAATTTGTTCATATGTATATATATTTTTACAAAGTTGTAATAATAATATAAATAAAATTTTCATCTCACGTTAATTCACTTGAACACTTACCCATATATCTAGTTTTATAATCATTATTTTATTGGTGATATAAAATATTCCATAAAGTATCTTTGCCATAATTTAATAATTCCTCGATACCTTTATTATCATACATAGCATTATGATGAGAATTTTGCTGCAAATAGCTTTCTTTCCCCCTTCATCATCTGGATTATTTCCCCAGGATAATTTCCGGTGGAACTTAATTTTTTATTACTTTTGGTATGTTTCATAAATTGCAATCTGAAAGCTTTCCCACTGTTACCCAAACTAAATGTTTACAGCAGGACACTGGGTCTGTTTGTGTGGGTCTGCTGCTGGGCTGTCTGTTGTGTTCCACGGATCTGTCTGTCTAGTCTTTCACCAATATCACACTGTCTTAATTACTGTAGCTTTGTAGGAAGCCTTGACGTGGGCAATGTCAGTCCTCCCACTTTATTCTTCTTTAACACTGTGTCTATTTTAAAGTCAAAGACAGTCCTGTTTAAATATTGTTGATTTGGGGAGAGAGTCGGAATCGACTCGATGGCAACGGGTTTGTTTTTTTTTGGTATGCTTAAATTTCAAAACAGGGAGTGCTTGCCTTTTTAGAAATACACACTGAAAATGTTAAAGATGAAGGAGTGTCTGAGTTTTGCTTCTAAATAATCTGGAAGGGGGAGTTGGTAGGAGTATAGAGAACTGTGTTGATGATTTTTAAAGCTAGGTTATGGGTACATGGAGTTTATTATGTTATCGTCTTTACTTTTGCATATGTCTAAACTTTTCCATAATAAACTTTAAAAAAGAAAGAAAACTATTGGTGGTTCTGTTTATATCTCTGATGTTCAGTGCTTAGTGCTTTCTGAGATTTTTTGTTTCTCCCTGCAGTTACTTTTCCTCACTATCCATATTGGGTCCTGCTATCATGCAAGGCTCACTATTCAGGAATGTGGAAATAGGGTATAGGTGATGCAAGTTTTTCTAGAGAAAAATAACAGCTATTAACTACTTCTGAGCCTTCTTTAATTCAAATCAAAACCATGGCCTTTAATAAAAAAAATAAGTTAAGAATATTTCTGACCAAAAGCAGAATATCATGATCATCCATCAACATTTATCAAATGCTCACTTGGGAAGCCTTTACTATATACCTTGAGGCATTTAAAGAAAAAATAGACGATGTTCCTTGCCTTCAAGAAGGTAACAGTCTGTTGGGAGACAAACAGCAAATGCCCAGTGATAATTAAATGTAATATAAATTTTGAAGGAATATAAGCACTATGCATTAACTCGTGTTAGATCCCTTATTCATTCTTTCAACAGAGGTATGCTGAGTGCCTATAGTAATGTTAAAGACATAAAAGGAAATATTACCATCCACCCACATGGAACACACAAGTGTCGCTTCATGCTTAATTCTTTCTAAAATTGATGTCTTTACTGCTTATCTTCCCCCTCTGACTTAATACTATCCTAGAAGTTCATTTTTTTCCTTGCCTAGTGTCTTCAGAGAAAAATAATTACAAACAACACGCCGTGGGGTCCTCTTATAACAAAACTCTTTTGTTACTTTATTATAGTAATGTCTTATGACTAGGATTCAAGACTGCCATGTTATTTCAAGTTGCCCTTAATATAGAGAAATGTAGAGTACTATATCAATGCTAATAGAAACACCCATATTGCTTACCTGGCTGTGTTTCTGGTTCAGTAGCTCAGCAGTAGTTTTGGAGGACTGGCGAAGTGCTCTTTCATCTAGTTTCATCTGGGTGTTTCTGATGGAATGTGATGACCCACAGGCTTTGCTAGTCTGCTGGGTCCCTCTGCCTGTCTTGTTTATAGGCTATTTTTGCATTGCCTAGTCCTCAGAATTCTTCTATTTACTGTATTAATATACGCTTAGTAAAGTGGTAAAACTTATTTTCTGCTCCTTAATGGACTTTTTATTGTTGAAAAGTGCTGTACAACTAAGCTAATTCAATTTGGTAGAGAAGACAGCCCTTTGATTGCAGCTGTCAGACTTTGGGATTCCATCTTGTCTACTATTCCAGATACTAAGGTTCCTATGGCTTCCGTTGCATTTGTACCCCCATCCCCCCATCTATCGCTGATGCTTTGTTTAGGTTCTCAAGAGATAAATCAGCATATTTCTAGCTAAATGTGTACCTATGTTATTATTATTATTATTTCACTCTTTCCTGGTTAGGGGCTCTTTTCTTTACCATGATCTCTCTTCCTGATAAATCGTCTTGACAATATAAGAACCTTAGATCCATTTGACTCCTTTCCCTTAAAAGCCTAGACCAGAGTCTTCCATTCTTCTTTCTCTGGGTTCTATCCTGATCCCCATAGATTCTCCTGCAGCAAAGACACCTTATAAGCAAGAGAATCACTGAGCCCCAGTATAACTTAGTAGAAAGACCACAGGCTCTAGAATCAAACAGTCCCGATTTTGTACACCCAGAGTACTACTTACTAGCCAGGTAGCCCTGGGCAAGTCATTTCATCTCTCAGTTTTTCCATTGGTGTAACATGAATAATGGTTCATAATTTATGAATCGTCATCAGGATTAAATGAGATAATTCATGTAAATCACTTCGCATGGTACCTTATATATGGCAAAACTTTACTAAATGATAGCTTTTCTTAATATATTAACAAGAATAACTCGTGCAGGAAACAGGGAGGAGAGGATACAGAATCCAGCGGCCAGCCAGGAAACCTGTAAAACCTAACGGTGCTGCCCTATAGTCCTAAAGAAGGGCTAAGTGGGGTGTTATTTTACTGTCGTCCCAGTGGATTATTTTGCCTTTGACATATCCTAGGGCCCCTCCATGGAGAAGTATGGGGAAAAACAGAAAAAGTATGTGTGGTCAGTGTATCTGAACTGGCTGTGGATGGATAAGTAGAATTTCAGCCGATATATGGTGGATAGGGCATGCAGGAGACAATGCAAGGTGGAGAGAATGCTGTGAGAAGAGGAAATGAACAAAAGAAATGGAGAACATTTTTAGGGAACATATTTAATCCACTATGCTGGTGGAAGAGGGTATATAAGAGAGAGGTAAAGGAAAGGAAAGTAGTGGAAAATTGAGAACAGTCAGTGGATGGCCTTAAATACCATGCTAAAACCAGTTGTCATTGTGTCGATTCTGACTCCTGGTGACCCCATGTGTGTCAGAGTAGAGCTGTGCTCCGCAGGGATTTCAGTGGCTGGTTTTTTGAAAGTAGATTGGCAGGCCTTCCTTTTGAGATGTCTCAGGGTGGACTTGAACCTCCAGTCTTGCAGTTAGCAGCCAGCCACATTAACTATTTGCACCACCCATGGACTCCCAAATGCCATGCTAGAAAATTGTATTTTATTCACTTGGCAATATTGAACCATTGAAAGTTTTTAATTATGGGATAATGTGAGGAAGTTTGGATTTCAGGAACGTCACTTTATATAAACTGGATTAGTGGGTATAGAAAATTAAGCATGAGGCACCAACCCCAATGCCTATAGTATCTGGACAAGTGATATGAGCAATTAAGACATTTAGTATAAGACAATAGGGTATAGAGGGTGAATGTCCAGTCCAAAGGGGATAGACTCAGTTCTAGGTAGATTTTCCAACTGGGAACAGGGGCTTAGTGTTGTCAGTTAATCTCATGTTTTCAATAATAAATAGAAATCCAGATTTCTGTCTTTCAGTTTTTAAACTTGACAACTGATACAAATTTTGGAAAATATATTGTGGTGGGCCAAACAAAATATATCCTGTGGATTGCCAGTTTATTGTGATCCCTGGACTAAAAGTATTGAGACGAATGTGAAACTATTAAAATTGTCCAGGTGAGAGGTAATGTCTGCTAACAGCTAGAGTAGTATTTACAGGAATGCAAAGGAGGGGTTAGATGGAAATAAATGCACGGAATCAACAGCTGTTGGGGCCTGAGGAGAGGAGTACAGTTTGGGATACACGGTGTGGATAGTACTGGTGCAGTTTCCAGTTGGGATGGCCAATAAAACCAAAAACCAAACCCATTGCCATCAGGTGGATTCCGACTCATAGCAACCTTATAGGACAGAGTAGAACTGCTCCATAGGGTGTCCAAGGAGCAGCTGGTGGATTCAAACTGCTGACCTTTTTGGTTAGCAGCCACATCTCTTAACCACTGCACCACCAGGGCTCCATAGATAGTTGGAAATGTGGCTCTGGAGTTCAAGAGAGCTGTCCAGGCTACACTGGGAGATTTAGGAGTCATCTGCATGCAGGCGGCATTTGTAGTGATGGGGATAGATGAAATCTCCAAGAGAGAGTGTAGAATATAATGAGGGCCAAGGGCACAGCCTGGGAGAGCTTAGGAGAGTGGAGAGTCATGTGGTGTGAGGAAGAAGAGAAGCCTGTGAAGGATGAAAATAAATGCTTAGGTTATAGGAGGACCAGAGTTGTACAACATCATGGAATTGTACAACATCATGGAGTTGATGTACAACATCAGGAAGAGACATTTTTCAATAGGAAGAGGTATTTGACAGTTTTAAATAATACAGAGAACTCAAGATGGTTAGGGCCTGGAAATAGGTCAATAGATTTGATGATTAGAAGTCATTGGTGCCCTATAGTAAAATAGTGGGAGACAGACAACAAATTACAGTGGTGTAAAGAATTTCCCAAGGAGTCCTGGTGGCGCCGTGGTTAAGCGCTTGGCTGTTAACCAAAAGGTTGGCAGTTCAAACCCCTCAACCACTCTGTAGGAGAAAGATGTGGCAGTCCGCTTCTGTAAAGATTTACAGTCTTGGAAACCCTATGGGACAATTCTACTCTGTCCTGTACGGTCGCTATGAGTCCGAGTCAACTTGAGGGCAACGGGCTTGTTTTCGGTTTAAATAATTTCTCTTTTGAGAAATTTGACAATTGAAGGAAAGAATGAGATGGAATCATTACTTGTAGGGAAACCTGGGTTAAACTTTTTTTTTTTTTTTTAAACTAAGTAGGAAACTAGGGGATGAGCACGTGTGTAGTTAAAGGGGAAGTAACAAACGAAGAGGAGAGATGGAGGATACAAGAGAAAGGAGAGGTGATTGCTAGATCAGAATTCTAGAAGAGATCCAAAAGAGAGGACCGTGAACACTGGGAACAGATATTAAACACTCCTCTCCATAGCAGGAGAGGGAGAGTTGTAATGAAAGTATGGAAACATTTTTAGACAATAGGACAGACATTTTAAAAGGCTACATTAGAAGGCCTTAATCTTCTTTGGGAAGGGTGAGGCCCAGAGACGCTCAAGCTCTGCAGGAGGGGTGAGCTAAGAGGCCTGTGAAGTGACCTCTTAATTTTATGCAGCAGCTATTTATCCAAACTTGAAATGTGTATCTGAGCTCCTTTAGATACTGCAGCTTTTTGAACATGCTTCTTCTATCTCCCTGTCCTTTTCTTATTTTTTAGTTGCTTTTGTCAAAATCTTCTCTGTATTATATTCCAGTGTCACAGGCCAAGTAGTAGACAACATCATAAAGAAGTGAAGAATGAAAAAAAAAAAAGGAAATGAAACAAATGGGGAGAAAACCTACTCTAAGTCTTTATTCAAGCCTGTGTACCTTTCTTGCCCTTGACAGGAGGCACCGTCATGTTTAGAGTATACTTTCAGTCTATTTATGGTTGACAAATCCGCTTTTAGTTTTCATTTGGATTACTGCTTTGTTTTGCAGTGCTGCAATTTCTTTATTGGAGAAATGTCTTCAAAGCCAGAGGAGGATAAAGAGAGGCTGGCTCAAGCTGCCAATACGTTCTTCTTTCACATGCAAAATATTGCTTCCTTCACAAACACACTTATTGAATTGTTTAACCGCAATATGAATACCCAGATCCTCTTGACAGCCGTGAAGGAAGATGGTAAAGTTAAGGATTTCTTTGAGCAAATGCTCAAAATTGTTACGGAGATGCAATCGGTAGTGGATGCAATGAACAAAAACATGCAAGATGAGCCTTTACATTCTAAGATTGCAACGGCCATGAGTTCTGTGGTTGAGCAGGGTACCAGTGTAAAGGGGTTGCATCAGGCAGCCAAAAAAGTGTTCAAAAACGCCCATATACCACTCATTGTCTCTGTTCTGAGTCATGGCAATGTCCTTGGGATTTTGATCTCTTCTATTACACTCTTAATGAAATTTCCCATCATGAATCTTCAGCTGAGTGACTTCTATAGGAAAGACACTAAAGAGCAATCAGATGCCACCACATCTGGGACAAGCACGAGTTCAGGTCCTCCTGAAACCAACACAACGGAGACCTTGAAAAAACTGCAGGATGCACTACAAGAGGAGAATGCCAAGAATCCCTTAGAGTCAGCTGCAAGTCAATTGGAGGAAATTGTCAAGACTATGGGCCCAGTCTTAGAGATCCTCCAAAAAGCTACAAAGACTTTGGAGACCAGTATTCCCGTGTTGAAGAAAGTTAGTGACAAGTAGGGGCACAATAAGTATTTCTTTAAGTCAGAAAATTGTTCAATTTTTATGATTTTTCAGAGTACTTGCTAAGATCCTTTGATGACAGACTTGTGGGTCTGTTGGAAAATAAGTACAGAGAGTTGTCACCTTGCAAATCATTCGCCTCCAGTTGTGCTTTACTAAAATAAAGAAAACAAAATCAAACAAAGCCTGCTTGAAATAAGTTACTAAAGAGGCTATATGGCTGAAAAGATCAAGGTAGTAGCACATTTCAGAATCTTTCTAAACATTATATTTCATCTTAGAGTATAACTAGAATAACCTTCCACTTATTTTCACCCTTAGTAATTCTATTTCTAGTTATTACAATTGGATGTCTAAGTAAATGTAAGCTTTATTATCAGACAATGTCAGAAAGACTGTTCAGGCTTAGGAAACATGAAATAAAATAACCTTTTGCATTTTTGTCACTTATGTACCAATTTCTGTCTATGTCGGTGCCTTGTTCATCATAAGCCATCACTAAATATTTTTTTAGATGATTAGTCCATAAGGAAATAAGAACAATGAATGAGCAGTAATAGAAAATTTGTTTCTTTATGTGAATAGGATCAGAGTATATAATTTATTCTTCTTTGTTTCCTACTGAGGTCTTATGATTAGGAGGTAAAAGATGTTGAAAATGGAGGTACTCTGACCTTTCACGGAGAAAAGACTATACCACTTGCAAAAGTAGGATTTCTGAGATGTGCTTGTATTGACCAAAAAGCCAGGGAAGTCCGCTTGCCTACCATGAAGTCTTTGGCTCTCATGCGTGGTAAATGAGTATATACCCTTAAAACTTCCCTTAAAGTTACTATTTCTCATGATACCTGATAGGCGCTTTGTTGAAAATAAGAAAAACTGATTAACTCTGGCTCTTTATTGGAATTTTCCTTCTGATTTAAAAAATTAAAATCCCATATTCTCATTTAAAAAGAAAATGTATTTTCCTATATGCTGTTCCAAACAGAACAACAACAAAAACCAGTCTGAAGCATGAGAAAGAAACCGAAAGGGAAAGAAATGGAGTGAGTGTTTGATGGAGAGGGAGCAAGAAGGCACTCTACTTATGTACTCTTGAACCTGCTGTGCAATCACTTTCAAATTTCATTTAGGTTGTCAGCCTTCGTCCAGGGCCCAACTCCAAAGCCAAGGTTACCTTTACACAGGCGGTCCCTGGATTATGGATGTCATACTTAGGGACAGCTTTTACTTGAGAATGGACTGCCATAAAGCCGATTATATTAAAAATTTGAGTTAAATACAATGGTTTGTAATAACGAACACACACACTACTTTGTGACGCTCGTGAAAGCATTGCATGGTTTGGGAAGTGTTTGCTTAAGTGTTTCATATGAATAGAAAGGTAAAATACATACCATATACCAAGACAAACATTTGACTAACTTACGCTAAATAAGAACTGTATGTACTTGTTCCGACTTACCTATAAATTTGACTTAAAGACAGACTTAGGAACGGATGTTATTCAGAACCCATGGACTGCTTGTAATTACTATTGTATTTTCAATAAGGAACTCCTCTTTTCTCTCCTAGCACCACCCCCCCCCCCAAAAAAAAAACAAACCAAAAACCAAAAAACAGTAAGAACTTCAGAATGTCCTGTGGAAAGGGACAGGTGGATTTTGACCACAGGCAGCACTTAAGATGGCCTGGGAAGAGGATGAGTTTCAATACGTTAACTCTGCATTTTCTCTTAGCACTAAAGCTGAAACCTTGCTCATTTGCAACAGGGATCCATTAACGGTCTTATTTTGAGGAAGATGTTGAGCTGATTCCTCTGCTACCTGCCCTTCAAGAAAATACGTGAGAAGAAGGAAGTGAGAGCCTCACTTTAGTACTTTTTCCGAACCTATATGTGTCCAGAGTCTCACCTTCCTTCTCTTGACTTTAGGGTTATTTCCCAGGATGTTGCAAGTGCTG
>NW_004444120.1:3679982-3709936 GCF_000243295.1 Trichechus manatus latirostris
ATAGACAAGGACTAAAGAGTCTTGGGGTAGAGTTTTTCTGTGAAATGACTGGAAAAATGACTGGTAACAGTTCAAGGGAAGTGTAACCAGACGCCAGTGGGAATGGCAGCTAGCATAGTCTGTGGATATTAGAGATGGATGGTGCCCATTTCAATAAATATGGCGGTCATCCAATGCTGGTAGGCTCCTGTGAGGCTGGTCGTCATTCACAGAGCCTCTTACAGACGTTTCCCCACCATTGGGCACCATCAGTCTGCCCACTCTGATGACTTTTCATATGCTGCTCCTTCCCAGCTTATGGAAATATTGGGGGAAAGCTATGCTCTTCTCAAACCTATTACTTTCATTTAATGTTTATCTCAAACACTTTGGTCTTCGGTTCCTCTCATTTTCTGTAAAAATCCTTCAGTTTTTGAAGAACAAACTGGGAAGAGTCACTTGTTTCTACCTTATGTCTAGGCTCATTCTTCCTCTGAGGCCATGAACACAGTATGGCCTAATTGTCTGAATGATGTCGAAGTGGTAAGGAAGAAGTGAACGACATAAAACAAAGAACGCAAATCATTTACTAAAGAAAGAAAGATCCTTTTTTCACTTCTTATCTGTCACCAGTGTGTGATATATCTTGATATCTGTGAAAGCACCGACCTCAATAAATGTTGAATTTTATGTGGATTTTACCAAATCAAGAACTAGTTCATTCAGTGTAAGTCAATTTGGTTCAGACCATTAGGCAACTCAGGCCAAAAATCCTGATTCACCAGGTAAATCAAACTGTGCAGAAGTTTTCTTTCCCTGGCTTGATTTTTTTTGTTTTTAAAGTAAGAGTTAATAGGGAACATTAGGACAATGAGCTAGGCATATTAGAGATAACACTGTGTTATAAAGTACAAATAAAATATTAATGGGAGCCAGGATATTTTTGTCAGAGAGAGAGAGAGAGATACACATATTACTTTGATAAAATCACTATAGGAGATAAATACTATACAATGTCATAGTATATTTTAACAATCTGTAAATTTACACACAACTGAGGGTCCATTCCATCTCCAGAAGATATCCCAGTCTAACAAAGGAGCAGAGATTACAGCGAACGCTCTGAAACTGTTCTAAACTTTCATGAGCATTGAATTTAGATTTTGAATCAATTTAAATCAATGGTCCACTTTACAGACTTCTTGCTCAAAAACTTTGGACTATAGGAAGAGACTGAGGAAGTGCAAATTATGTATGTTCATCCTTAATCAAACCCATAAATCTACATAATTTCAAAGGAATCATTTCTGTCTCCAGGGATTTGTTCTGTCAAGTAGCAGCCAGAGATGCAAGAACGAAGTTATCTTTTTAAAAATCTGTTTACTCCCTAAAGGGCCATAATCATGTAAATCAACCCTGCAAAAACGAAACTGGAGTCGATTCTGACTCATAGGGACCCTACGGGATGGAGCAGAACTGCCCCATAGGGTTTCCAAAGCTGTAATCTTTATGGGAACAGACTGCCACATCTTTCTCCCTTGGAGTGGCTGGTGGGTTCAAACGGCCGACCTTTTGGTTAATAGCTGAGTGCTTTAACCACTGTGCCACCAGGGCTCCTATGTAAGTCTCAGTGGTTCCCAAATCTTGACATACTACAGAATCACCTTGGGGGCTTGTTAAAACACAGATTGCAGGGTCTCACTCCAGAGTTTGTAGACCATAGATTTGGGATCAGGCCCTAGAATCAACATTTCTAACAAACTCCTAAAGTGTGCTGATGCTGCTCGTTCCAGGAGTACATTTTCTTTTTTTAAATTTTGGTGAAAGTATACATAGCTAAAGATACACAATTTCAACACGTAACAGTTTAGTGACATTGGTTACAGCTTCAAGTTGCGCTACCATTTGCTATCCTTTTCCACATTATTCTACCATCAAATTCTTAAACTCACTGCCCTCTAAGCTTCCCATCCAACCTTTTGAATTGCCACTGTCAATTTAATCTCACATAGATAATTATTTAAAAGAGCACAATGCTCAAAGCAGAATTACTTTACTAATTGAAATAAGCTATTTTTTAGTTCAAAGAAGACTTCAAGGGACAGTTTTGGTTTTTCTTAATTGTACTTTAGATGAAGGTTTACAGAACAAACTTAGCTTCTCATTGAACACAGTACACATATTGTTTTATGACATTGGTTAACAACCCCACGACATGTCAACACTCTCCCTTCTCGACCTTGGGTTCCCTATTACCAGCTTTCCTGTCCACTCCTGCCTTCTAGTCCTTGCCCCTGGACTGGTGTGTCCCTTTAGTCTCATTTTATTTTATGGACCTGTCCAATCTTTGGCTAAACGGTGAACCTCAGGAGTGAGTGACTTCATTATTGAGCAAAAAGGGTATCGGGGGCCATACTCTTGGGGTTTCTCCAGTCTCTGTCAGGCCACTAAGTCTGGCTTTTTTTTTGGGTTAGAATTTTGTTCTACATTTTTCTCCAGCTTTGTCCGAGTACCTCTATTGTGATCCCTGTCAGAGCAGTCGGTGGTGGTAGCCAGACACCATCTAGTTGTACTGGACTCAGTGTGGTGGAGGCCATGGTAGTTGTGGTCTGTTAGTCCTTTGGACTAATCTTTCCCTTGTGTCTTTAGTTTTCTTCATTCTCCCTTGCTCCCAAACGGGCGAGACCAGTGGAGTACCTTAGATGGCTGCTCACAGACTTTTAAGACTCCAGATGCTACTCACCAAAGTAGAATGTAGAACATTTTCTTTATAAACTATGTTATGCTAATTGAGCTAGACGTTTCCTGAGATTATGGTCCCCATAGCCCTCAGCCCAGTAATGTGGCCCCTCAGGGAGTTTGGATGTGTCTATGGAGCTTCCATGACCTTGCCTTGTACAAGTTGTGCTGGATTCCCCAGTACTATGTATTGTCTTACCCTTCACCAAAGTTGGGATCGTTTTGGTTTTTAAGGTTTAAAGTTTAAAGATTATCTCAGGGAAATAGTTTTGGGGGCTCATCCAGTCTCAGTGGCTCCAGGAAGTCTGGATTCCATTGAGAATTTTAAATTATTTTTCACATTTTCCCCCTTTTGATCAGGATTCTTCTATAGACTCTTTGATCAAAATGTTAAGTATTGGTTAGCCAGGCACCATCTAGTACTTCTGGTCTCATGGCAGAGGAAGTGTTGTTCATGGAGGCAACCAGACACATCTTTGATTTCCTCCTCTAATTCCTGACTCTCCTTCTTCCTCTGTTAATCTGGTACATACTTAGGAGCCACTGATTTAAGAGAATTGTCTTACCCAGACACCTCTGTGATTTCTCATAAAGTCCAAATACTTTAGGGTGGCCTTTTGGCTTAACTGGGTGGTTTCAACTTTTCACTCCAGTCTACATTACTGCTTCACTCTCAGTCAGACCTATCTATTTCCTGATCTTATATGTACCTTGATCATTAATGCATTCCACCTCCTTTTTAACCCAGCTTTCTCTTTCCCACCCATTTGAAGCCTGTCTCCTGAAACCTTATCTCTGAAGCGTTATCTAACCACAGATCAGGAGAATCTCATTTTTCTCTAAACTCCAGGCACTTATTATTTATACTTGTTTTTTGGCACTGAGCACATACTCATCCATACTTTTTTTTTTTGTGTCTCCTTCCTTTCACTCTTGATCCCACCTTAATGTTTCAAGGTCCAGCTGAAATGCTACATTCTACCTGAAGCCTTTCTTGCTTCTCCTCTTAACTCAGTTGGAAACAATCTCTCTTCTGAACACCCAGAAATAGAAGACTTCATTTTCCCCTTTCATGTGGCATTTCCTTTGAGATTTGTTTTATGTTCTTTTCTTAATTTCTCCTAAGTGATTACAAACTCATGGAAGATCTGTCCTATAGCATACTCAACTTTTAATCCCCTAAGTGCTTTCTACATAGTGTAGCTCAATAATGCATTTATATGACACAGGAAAAAAAATATACAAGATGTTGGGAGACTTTTCCTAACACAGCATTATTGTTCCACCACTGCCACACCAAGGTTCACTGCAAAGCTTGCTCCCATGGGCATGCCCCCAGGACTGTCCACTAGGTAGTCACCACCCTGTCAAAGTCCCTGTGCAATGAATCACAGAAATTGTCTATCTTTGTGGAAATGCCGTGCTTGTTTTATTTGAGTGTAGAGGCCAATGAAAGCTAAGTAACAGATGTGTACATGGTCCTGTTACTTTCAAATCCTAATTTAAAAAGTGATAGTATGTAGGTAAGGAGCCTTGGTGGTGCAATGGTTAAGCACTTGACTGCTAACCAAAAGGTCAGAGGTTTGAACCTAGTGGCTCTGCAGGAAAAAAGACCTGGTGATATGCTTCGATAAAGATTACAGCCTAAGAAACCCTACAGGGCAGTTCAACTGTGTCCTATAGGGTTGTCGTGAGTGGGAATCTATTCAACGGCACACAACAACAACAGTATGTAGGTGGCAGGTGATTCTATGTGATTACCTGTTCAGTCTCTTCCATCAGGACACAGGCCCTTTGAGAACTCCGACTGGGAGTAGATGAATTGATTTCCAAGTTTGATGCTTCTTATCTTCTCAGACAGGCTAAGTGGCATGGACTTTAGGCAGAATTCAAAGGTGTATAGCTAGCCCTCCCCTTCACTCTGTTTAGCTCAATACTAGAGTCTTTGGAGATCGGGTAAATCAACTCTCCATCTTCCCACCTAAATTGCCTTCTGCCCAAGGAAAGTGTTGGAGAGTTCTGAGCTAAGAAATTCAATGATTTATGCTTCTTTATATCTCATGGTTTGCACGTAATGGGGAATCAATGCATCTTTGATATTTTCTTGGTCATCAGATGTTTGTTTTCTCCCATATCTTCCACTTTGCCTCCACACACATAAACATGCTTTCCTAATAAATGTGCTTAAATTTGCTATGGAGACAAAGTTCAATTTACCATCAGGTCCTCCATAAATTACCATACGAGTTCAAATTCTAACTTTTGTAATATTGTAGGAACATGAGTGTAACACCCTGTTAAGGGAAGTGAATGAGATTTCACTAACGTCTTTCTTTAACTTTCTCTTTCATTTTTCAAGTTTCCATGTTTCCTCCCACCTGAGACCACATTGGTTTCATCTTGAATGCTGAGAAAAATTCCTAAAGAAAATTCACACTTTGGTTATCCTTCTGAGGCTCAAAGCTTGTCCATTTGATGAAGAATTTGTCCTCTGCTTTCTAATTAAAGCTTCTTTGACTTGTTCCTATTTGTGGTTGTTGTGTGGCCTTGAATAGATCTGACTCATTGCAGCCCTATATGATAGAGTAGAACCACCTCCATAGCGTTTCCTAGGCCGTGATCTTTATGGGAGCAGATTGCCAAGTCTTTCTCCTTCGGAGCCGCTGGTGGCTTCAAACTGCTGACCTTTAGGTTAGCAGCCGAGTGCCTAATCATTGTGCCACTAGGGCTCCTTTGTTCTTATTTAGAATTCACTAAATAAAAGAGAAGGGAAGGTTCTTTGTATTCATCAGAATTCTATCAGTTGTTTGGGACAAAAAATTTAATTCAAATTATTTAAGCAAACAGATAATCTATTGACTTATATAATGAAAAAGCCCAGGGTATCCAGCTTCAGGCACATTTGTGCCTACAGGCTCATACACTGTCATGGGGACTCAATTGTCTTCATTTCTCAGCTCTTCCTTCATTGTGTGAGCTCCACTCTCAGGAAGGTAGGGTCTCCTATCCTGGTGGCCTATTAGCTGTTAGCACTTCCAGGCTTAATTGGCACCCAAAAGAGTGGCGCCCACCTTATCCCTAACCCCAATCCTAATAAAATACTCTGGATTTTATCTCACAGGCTCTGATTGGGTCATTTGCTATTCCAGCATGAATCTCTGTGTCCACTGGGAAGATTGAGGTCCAGGCCCACCCAAACGCCGTGAGCTGAGCCAGCTCTGCATCAATCGAGAGCTGGACAGAGTGATTCCCAAAGGGTAGTTAAGTACCCTGCACTCCGCTACACTCGGCTTTTGGAAGAGATGATGACACTGGTGAAAATGGAGAGAGAAGCAGTAACTAAAGGAGCAGGGATGAACTTCTTGCTGGAAGCTGTAAAAGAAGTATGAAAAAAAGTTAGAGAGATTTTAGGTAGCAGAGATGTTTTTAATACTTCATTTCTCCTGTGATTCACTTATTAAACTTAGAAAATTCCTGATAAAAACATTTGAGGCTGGAGTTTATTATGTATCATATATAGTAGCATATGTATTAACCAGTGTAATCCTCATAATAACTTTATGAGGCTGATACTATTATTATCTCTATTTTGCAGATGAGGAAAGAGAGGCATGGAGAGATTGAGTATTTATGTGAGGTCACACAGTGTGGCAGAGCCAGGATTTAATCTAGATAGTCTGAGTCAAGAAATCATACACTGAACTGCCTGGAACCTAAATGTCCATTCTCAGTCCTCATTACACTTGATCTGTCAGCCACAGTTATCATAGGTGATCACTCCCTCCTCCTTGATACTTACTCTTCACTTTGCTTCTAGGACACTACCTTGATTTGTTTTTTTCTCCCTCACTAGCCACTCCTTCGAAAGCTTGTTTGCTATTCCTTCTCATCTTGATCTTTTAAAAATGGAGTGCCTGAGACTTGGTTCTTGGGATCTTCTCTCTTTTATCTACACACTTGTATTGCTCATCCAGTCCCATGTCTTTAAATGCCATCTGTATCCCACTGACTCCAAATTTATATCTCCAGCCTGAATCACTCCTCTGAACTCCAGACTCATATATCCAACTGCCAACTCAACATTTCTACTTGGAGGACTGTTTCACATCTCAGGTTTAACAGGGCCCATACCAACCTCCTATTCTTTATACCCAAATCTTCTTCATCCACAGCCTTCTCTAACTCAGTTAATGGCAACCCCATCCTTTCCATTACTCACACCAAACACCTTACAGCCTTCCTACCCTACTCCTTTCCTTTGACTCTTCCCATCCAATATGTCTGGAAGTTCTATCGGCTTTAACCTTCACAAACTATCCTGAGATGGATCAAGCGTCACTGCCTCCACTGTTACCACCGTCATCTCTCAGCTGGATTATTGGAATAGACTCCTCATTGCTTCGAACCTTGCCTTATTACAATTTATTCTCAACTGAGCTGTTAGAGCAGTTCTATTAAAATGCTTTTGTGAAATCCTCTATGGAATCAAGAAGTCTACCCAAAACTTTCTAGTAGTTTCCCATCTGACTAAGAGGAAAAGCATAAGTACTTACAACTGTCCTAAGGCCCTACTTGATCTAACCTGAATTATCTCTCTCCACTTTGTTACTTTTGCCCTCATTCATTCCCATATTCCCTTGCTATTATTCCTGACTTAGGGCCTTTGCAGGTTCTTCCCAGAATGCTCTTTCCTCAGATATTCATGTGCCTAGCTCATCTCCTTTCAACTTTAGCTCAAATGTTGCCTTCTCAGTGAGGCTTTTGTTGATCACCCAATTTAATATCAAAAGACCCTTCCCTGGTATTCTCTATTCCTCTGGTTGGTTTTATTTTTCTCCATAGCACCTACCACCTACTAACATACTACATAGTTTACTTATTGATTTTGTTTATTGTCTGCCTCATTACACAAGAATAGAAATTCCACGAGGACAGGAATTTTCATTTATTTTGTCCCTATACCTAGAATGTTGTTGTAGTGTGCTGTTGAGTCAATTCTGACTCATAGTGACCCCATGTGACAAAGTAGAATTGCCTCATCGGGTTTTGTAGACTGTAATCTTTATGGGAGCAGATTGCCACATCTTTCTCCCTTGGGGCCACTGTGTGGGTTTGAACTGCCAACCTTTCAGTTAGCAGCCAAGTGCTTAACCATTGTGCCACCAAGGCTCCTTACACCTAGAACAGTGCCTAGCATATAGTGGGTTCTCAATAAATATTTATTTACTGAATGAATGAATGATAGCTGCTATGAAGATGATGCTCAAATAACAGAGGTAAATATTATTGGGGAGCTCTGGTTATTATATTCATGCTCATCTTTCAAAAACCAACTCTTAAGCCCCTTCCCAGTAATCAGAATGTTAAAAATAGCCTATTTTTATTTTACTCTCTCAGGTTAAAGTAATTTTTCCTTCCTCTCTTGATACCTTTCCTCTACCTTTTTAATGACTGTTATCAATTCTACCTCACATTCTTTTTTTTTTTTTTTTTAACACGGACAGTATCTTTACTTAGGAGAATAAATGAGAAACATCTGAGAGTTAAGTTAATTAATTGATAAAATCTTTTATTGAGAATATCTCACATTATTTTTACTTTTGTACTTGTCTCTACTTTTCTACTAGACTACCTTTTAAAAGATTTTTATTCCTTCTTTACCTTATGACAGTATTGAAATATTGAATAGTGGGTCACATTGAAATTTGTGACCCATTAATGGGTTGTAACATCAGTTTAGTAGATCATGACCATCTTTGTTTAATAACGTAATACAGTAGGTTAGAAGGGAAAACCCTAAAGTTACACTGCACATAAAAAGGATAACTATTGTTATAGACCATGGAGGTATAGTGGTTAAGAGTTAGGCTGCTAACCAAAAGGTCTGCAGTTCGAATCCAACAGGTGCTCATTGGAAACCCTATAGGGGCAGTTCTACTCTGTCCTATAGGGTCACTATGAGTCGGATAGACTCGACAGCAATGGGTTTGGTTGATTGTTATAGATGCATATGTGTATGTGTGTATTTATGAGTAAGTGAACTGAGTTTTAATGTAAATAGTCACAGTCAAGGACATTTGAAACTAATGGTAGGTTGTTAGTAACATTCATTTAATGGACAAATGAATCTCCTGAAAACAACCTATAGAGAAAATTGTCGTGGATTTCTTGTCAGAAAACGAAGGAGAGGGTCCTATTTTGCCGTTTATAAACTGTATGAATCTTCTACAAACCACTTGACCTTTCTGCACCTCAGTATTCACATTAGTATAAAAAAAACTCATTGCCATTGAGTCCGACTCATAGTGACCCAATAGGACAGAGTAGAACTGCCCAATAGAGTTTCCAAAGCTGTAAATGTTGACAGAGGCAGACTGCCACATGGTTCTCCCATGGAGAGGCTGGTGAGTCGGAACCACCCACCTTTCCCTTTTGTTTGGCAGCGAAGCACTTAACCACTGCGCCACCAGCGCTCCTCACATCAGTATCGTGGGGTCAGTAAGACAATTTACAGGCTGATTGTGAGAATTAAGCAGATGATGTGTGTGAGAGCACTTTATAAAGTAAGTTGCAACACAAGTGTCATTTTTATTGGTGTGTTATAACCAAATTTTGGTCATTGATGCCTTAGGGTATAGAGTTATGAAGTCTGAATCTGGGAATCGTATCAGATTGCTCAAAATGAGATAGTGAATCTTTTGAAAAAAGCAGAAAAAGGTAAAATTGATATGCAATATCTAGTTAATCTCGTATGTGAAGCCACATTCTATCAATAGCCTCTTTCTGTCAAAATGTAGAAAGTGATAGGTATTAACCCTTTAAAATACTTCCTGGCAAAAAGTTGGCATCAAAAAACGGTAAGCAGTAATGAAGTACACGTGTGTCATTGAGCTGTTAGTCTAGTTTCATGTGCAAAGTACTTCCCCAGAGTTTTTCCATCGTGTTCCAGAGGGTGGGTATCGAGTGCTATTGTACACTGCTCAAGGCAAGCATTAGCTTCGTTTTATAAATGAAGAAACAGGCTCAGAGGTTAAGCCATTGACACAAGGCTACACAGCTACTGTCGCTAAGTGGTGCGAACGGTTAATACGCTCACCTGCTAACAGCTCGGCTGCTAACCAAAAGGTCGGCAGTTCGAATCCACCAGCCACTCCTTGGAAACCCTATGGGGCAGTTCTACTCTGTCCTATAGGGTTGCTATGAGTCGGAATCGACTCGAGGGCAACGGGTTTGGTTTTTACTAACCTGAAAGGTTGGAGGTTTGAGTCTACCCAGAAGTGCCTTGGAAGAAAGGCCTGGCTATCTTCTTCCAAAAGGTCACAGTTTAAAAACCCATGGAGCAGTTCTACTCTACACATATGGCGTGCATGAGCTGGAATTGATTCCATGGCAACCAACAACAACAACAAACAATTGAAGTCCAAGTAAAAGAAAACAAAGTTAATAAAATAAATAATAGTAAAAGAAATAGTAGCTAATAAGTTCTGAGTCCTTATTTACATGTGTCAGATACTGTTCTGGAGCTTTTACATGCATTAATTTATTTTATTTTCGCTAGAATCTTATAAGGTAAGTTTTAAAAAATTATTCCTATTTTACATAAAAAGAAATGGAGGCACAGAGAAATTAAGCTTCTTGCCCATGTTTTCACTGTTAGTAACTGACAAGGTTTATATGTAAAACCACGTTTACTACAAACAATTGACTATATTTATCTAGAAAAAATGCTTAGGAATTTTGATTATGTGAAACATTTTAACAAATAAACTCCTCCTGTTTATGAATCCAATGATACAGAACAGAGCATGGATTTGTGCGTCTACAGATTTTTGGCACAGATTATTTTGCTGAAAGAAGCAACATTTAAGGGCAAAGAACTAATTAACATTCTGTTAACATATTTTGAGTCTTCCAGTGGGCATGAAAACATCTGCTTCTATGGTAACCACTACAGGTCATGGTGAGGTTGAAAGAATAATTAAGAGAGGGAAGCTGTTAGTTTAGAATGACTTAAATATTTCTTTTGCAGATTTACTCCCTTAAAAGTATTTATGTTCCTAACGTGACCTCTTGGCTCTCTGAAGGCAACAGATTCCTGAGAATTCTTTGAACTTGAGAACTGCGATTACAAGTTAGCAGAACTAATTTGAAATAAATTGAAGAACTGGGGAAGTTATGCTCTTTAACGTACTGTTTCTTCACTGGGGGCAATTACAGAGTCCCACATGGCCAATTTTAAAAGTCTTCACACTGTCTTTCAAGTATTAACATCTGTCAGATTAAGAGGGATCAAGAGAGGAGGTGTAAATCACCCGGCTCATAAGGGCTTTCTGGGACATAGAATAGCTTGTGGCTTCTGCTAGTGAATAAAAACTAAAAGGATGAGAAACCGTCTCCTGAGAAGATTTCAGTTTCATGAGAAGTTAAGATCAGGACTCCAGAATACCATCTGCGAATTCCCTAGGCTGAGGTTAGTGGGAGAAGCCAGATGTTCATTCAGGAGAAGAGAAGCAAGCAATAGCAGTTATCTAGAAAGCCAGGTCTGCGGAGAGTCCACTGAATTTACTCCCTCCCAGTGAAGGAACCGCAGCTAAGGAAGACAACCAGCTCCTTCCTCCCATTGTTCATGCATGGCTCAGTCCAATACTTCTCCAGGATGACGGACGAGTAGAACATTTTTTATCAATTAGCAGAAAAATGACTTAAAGAAGGTTTCAGACACAACTTACTTACTGAGGAAAAAACCACTGCAGTGAAATAGTTGAAAGCATTCTGAAGCTAATCAAATATTTCTTTTAAACAGTACAGACAGGTGAGTATTGACTGTGTTCAAGACTATATAATCTTTTTTTCTCTACTAAAATGACTGTTCTAACAACCAGTGGCGGTTGAGGCTTAGGTAGGTGAGGTGGCACCAGAAGATGGAACAGCCTTCTCTGCAACCTTCAGCCAGAGCCCAGGGTCCAAGAAAGAAAGACATCGTTGCAGCAGACAAGCTTGTTCCTCTCACTCCTTCTGTCTCCTGGAGAGAGTCTCATAGCTGTGGCAGCTGGGAAGACGCTCCACTTCCAACTCTTGGCTGCTCCTGCTCTGTCCCTTCCCTCGTCACTTTAATTTACAAAGAAAATATCGCCTTCTAAGAGCACTGGTGGTCCTTGGGTAATGCAAGTGGTTTGTGATCAGCTACTAAGCTAAAAGTTGGTGGTTCGAATCCACCCAGTGGCACCACAGAAGAAACAGCTGGAGATCTGCTTCCATAAATATTACAGCCAATAAAACCCTATGGAGCGGTTCTACTCTGTAACACATGAGGTAGTCATGAATCAGAATTCACTTGAGGGCAATGGATTTGGTCTTTTTGAGAGTACTGATATTTTTATTCCTTAATTTACAAGGCATTTTCCCAAGGATACACAAACTACTAATTGGTGAATTTCTAGGAAAATTTTAAATGCAGTAACTCATATTGCAAGTGACCACATTTTAGATTATTTACATGGTGGCTACATCTTCTTACTCTTCGCTAGGGGTTGAATCTTCTAGAAGACATTCCTGGATTTCTTTCTAGGTCTTCAAATACTGAAACTATTTTTAGTCTGTTGAATTATATTGTTGTCTGACCCAACACCCAGTTGACTCAGAGGTGTGAAAGAGAATGTTTCATTTATTCAGTCATTTATACAACAAACATATACAGGTAAACCCCGATTTATAATTCAATTGAGTTACAAGGAACCACACTTCTACACTTATACCATTAGTGTATCTGGAACATTACACCTTCCTGGAAGGAAGTTACAAGAAAATGCATGCAGGAGATATGGAAAAAATTACTGAGTTATGTGTTCATACTCCAAGCATTTGATCAGGATAGTATGCTGCAAGACATTGGTGGAAAAGTCATCCATATGGTAAGAACGCTGAATTTAGAACTTGATATCGCCAATGTGTAACAGCTCGTAGATCATGAAGAAAGGAGTTGACATGTCAGGACTCAATGAATTTTGAAGAGGAAAGAAGTAATGAAGAAGAAACATAATGAGGAAGAGGAAGGAGAGAAGTTGTAGCAAAATTTTACAGTAAAGGGATTAGCTGGAGTTTTTTTCTAAACTAAATCAGGGGCTTCAGTTGCTTGAAAACATGGACCCAAATGCTGATTGCTTTGCTAAAGTTGTTAGGCATATTTGGGAAGCAGTGAGATGTTGGTGCAAAATATATGAAGAAAAAAAGAAAAGGACCATACAGAAAACTGTCACTAATTTTCTGACTAGAAACTCCATCCCCATTCCCAGGGATGATCCAGATGATCCAGAACCTTCCTCAAGTGGAGTTATTACCGCAAAATGCCAATGTCATCCAACTCTCCTTCACTGTCAGAGTAAATTTTTATGATTTGTGTATTTTTTACGTAAGTATTAAAATATACCTGTAAGTTTATATGCAATGTTTTCAACCTCCAAAGACAAATAAAGATCAGATGTATAAAGATACTGATAATAAAAGGCAATAATAATGAAAACTAAAAAAAAAGAGGTATTTGACTTAGGTCAGAAGCTACTTACAACGGAGTTGTAGGAATGGAAGTCTATCATAAGTTGGTGACTATCTGTATCAGCACCTCTGTGTACCAGGAGACTAAAGTTCATACAAATAGCTAACACTTACTTAGGAGTTTCTGGGTGGCACAAATAGGCACTCAACTACTAGCAAATGACTGGTGGTTTGAATGCACCAAGAGATGCCTCAGAAGACAGGTCTGGCGATCTGTTTCCAAAAGGTCACAGCCTTGAAAACCCTGTGGAGCAGTTCTACTCTTCACACATGGGTTTGTCATGAGTTGGAATCAGCTCAACAGCAACTAACAATAATAACACTTACTTACCATTTCTTATATGTTAGGGAATGTATAAATAATGTAGTATTTTATTTCATTTAGTCTGCAATAACCCTGTGAGGCTCTATTATGATGCTCCTTATGCAGATGAAGAAACTTAGAGACATTAAGTAACTTGACCAAGAACACATAGCTTATAAGTGGTACAGGTTGGATTTGAATTCAGACAGGGTGGATCTGGGGTCAAACTGCCTGGATTCCATGCCAAGCTCTTAACCACTATGTAGTCAAGTTCCTGCCCACAAAGAACTTAGAGAGCAATACAAGTTCATTGATTCTTTTAAGTGTGTTTTGTGATTTCAAATACTAAGACCAACCAAACTTCCAGAATCAAGTAATATACATGGCTACCCAGCTAGATATTGGTTTAAAAGTTAACTCAAAACTGAGCTTAAGTTGTATAATTTTGCCATAGGAAAGCAAGGAACACTAGTTTAGGGGAAAAAAAAATCCCAAAATATTTTTCTCTGAGATTTATTGGGTGGCAAAACATGGGTAATAGGTTCCTTATAAACTTCTCTCCCTCAGTTTCCCACTCCTTGCCATAGATGTTCTAAGATTTTTCACTTAATATATTTTATAGTACTCATTAACCTAGTAGAAAAGTTGTCATGGTGAAAATGAAGGAAGGAATGATTTCCGAGTCTGGTGTATTTCCAAAGAATCCTGGCACCTTGTTTATCAATTTTTCATTTATTACCAACATCTGTTTTCTTCATAATCATTGCCATTGAGTGGATCCCGACTCATAGCGACCCTATAGGACAGAGTAGAACTGCCTCATAGCGTTTCCAAGGAGCGGCTGGTAGATTCGAACTGCTGACCTTTTGGTTAGCAGCTGAGCTCTTAACCACTACACCACCAGGCCTCCACCATTTTCTTAACATTCCACAGTAATTTTTCATCCTGAAACACTAATCTCTCAGGTCTGTGGGGCAGATACTCATTTCATTCCTATTGCTGCCAGGCTGAAAGGAGAGGATGAGGAGATGGATATTTGATAGCTGACCTCTCCCCAGGTCTGCATTTACAGATAGGCCAGGGTGAGCAGGCCCTAGATCTCAGTGTGGATGCCAGTCTGAGTGAGGGAGACAGCCTCAGAGCCCAGCCTTTCTAAGAGACACCTGCTCTGGTTTGTTCTCCTACACCTAGCAGAATAAGCTGCACTTTCTTCTGAAATTGACCTTGACAAGATAACCACAGAACGGGCCATAGACGGCCTCAACCCGCTGCTTGGTGGAGACTTAACATTCTAGTGAAGGAAAATCAACCCCTTCCTCCATCCCGGAGAATCAAACCCTTGTCTAGAGAAAATGCATAGTCATCCCCAAGCGCTGAGCGCCTGTGTGAAGGTCGATCCTAAATATTCATGATGAATTTGCATTTCCTTGTCTGCTCTCTGTAAAAGCCCACCTTCCCAAGCTGCCTGCGACAGCCCCAATTGCTCCTTTCCTTGTACAACGAAATAAAGGCTTCTTTCTTCTCCCACCTCGGCCTCTTGTTTATTGGCTGTAATGAGTCACGCCGAGCAAAAACTGGGGTTTTCACCCAGCAACATTTCTGGTGAGCCAGCCAGGAGTCATCGCTCGATTCCTGAGATGGGCCAGGCGGGGGACCTTGCCTGACATCTGGTTTACCTGGAGAGTTCTCCAGGAGACCTCAGAGTGATCCTAAAGGCTGACCTGCCTCGGACCCAACGGTGATTCCGTGGGAGATGCAAAACGTGCCTGGGGTTATTTGGTAAGTACCAAGGTAAGGCCTTAGAAGAGTCCCAAGAAGCCGGAGTATCGGCCAATGAGGGCATAAAAGGCTCTAGGTATCTGAGGTTATTTGGTAAGCTCCTAGGTAAGGCCTGAGAAGAGTCCCAAGAAGCGGGAATATTGACCGTTGAGGACATAAAAGGCTCTAGGTACCTGTTGGTGCACTGAATTAGGTTATGAGAATGTGTAACTGTGTGTGTGCATCCAGAAAATGAGGAACGTTCAAGAGATCATAAAATGTAGCCCACTAAGATGCATCTTTAAGAACTGGGAATGTTTTGGGTCAGACCCTGTGAAAAAGAAAAAGATGATTTTCTTTTGTAACACCACGTGGCCTCAATATGAATTGGCAGGTGAGGAAAAGTAGCCAGCAAATTGGTCTCTAAATTATACTATCCTCCAACTTGATCTTTTCTGTACCCGTGAGGGTAAATGAGATGAAAAGCATTATGTGAGAGCTTTCAGGACTCTGTATCAGAACAAAAAGTTACAGAAAAAAGTAAAATCTTAGTTCAGAAAGGGACTGATAAATTACAACTGCCAGTCCTCCCTCCTGACCCTGAGGAGGTTCTTCCAGTTTCTACCAGTTTAGCACCCACACCGCCTCCTCCCTATGCCCTGTGTCCACCCAACGGAGCCGCCACACCAGTGACAGCCCCCACTGTGAAGCCCCCTCAACCTTTGTATCCACCCCTCTCGGGTCCTTCTGTCGCGCCGGTGGGCTTGCCACCCCCATATGGAATGGAACGACTTTTGGGTGCCCTGATTTGGCCGTTAAGGAAAATGAAAATACCCCGGGTGAGACCAGTTCTCTAGAGAACCATAGTATATTAGGACCATGTTCACCTGTTCACTGATCTGGGCCCCGAGAGTCCTAAAAATGCCCGAATGGTCAATATAATTTTTATAGGGCAAAGTACCCCTGATATTAAAAGAAAGCTTCAGAAAGAAAGAGGTATAGGGTTAAAAATCTCTCGGTTAGTGGAACTGGCCTGCCAGGTTTACTCTGACTGAGATAAGGAGCAATAAAGAAAGAAAGTTGCAGACCAAAGGCACCAGGTCGGCAGCCTTCCTAGTTTCTGCCTTGCAAGCTGAAGGCCATCCCCCAAGAGAACAAAGAAAAGGAGGGAGACCAAGGCCACCGGATCCGAGAAGGTTCCACACCCCTTTGGAAAGGGACCAGTGCAGCTGGTGTAATTTAAAAAAAAAAAAAAAAAAGGACATTGAAAGTGAGAGTGTACAAAATACCAAGCAAAAGAACGAAAAAAGGAAAAGGTGACCCAGTGCCTGCTCATGCCACTAAAAGATAAGTCGGACTGAGAGGGAACTGGAGGAAAGTCCTCTACCTGGGCCTCTAATTTATAATGAAGGTGGAGAAAGAACCTATAAAGTGTCTGGTAGACACTGGAGTGACCCACTCACTTCTGACCCACCCCCCACCCAAAAAAAAAAAAAAGCTATCGCAGTGAGGCGAACTGTGTCCATTGTGAGACTATCAGGAAAAGAAGAGCACCTTCCCTTCCTACAACCTCTAACTTGTTCTATACAAGAAAAATCTTTAACATACTTCTTCGTTTACAAAAAACAGGTGGTAGTTACAAATGGTCCTCACTACTGGCCTACCAACTATGAAAAAAAAAGAACATTACTGACGGTTAGTTGATCCAGATATCAGAGATGCAGTAGTGCCATACGTATGGGCCAACAAAATACCAAGGAGAGCAAAAAATGTCCCTCCCATTGTCATTGAATTGTTGCCTGGTATAGTTCCCCCAAGGCTTAAGCAGTACCCCATCTGAGCTGAAGCCTGATCAGCACTGGGCAAATCATCACTAGATACCCGAAACATGGACTGCTCAGACTGTGTCAGTCACTGTCCAACACCCCATCCTGCTGGTAAAGAAGAAAAACAGAAAATACCGGTACTGTCAGGATCTGCGAGCTGTCAACCAGGTAACCGTCACAGTCCACCCTGTAGCCCCCAGCCCGTACACCCTGCTGTTGACCTTTGCCCACCTTTTCTAGGTTCACTGTGCTAGACCTGAAGGATGCCTTGTTTTGCTTCTGAGTTGAGGAGAAAAGTCAAGAAATCTTTGCCTTTGAGTGAGAGGACCCAACAACAGGACAAACACAGCAGTTGTGTTGGTAAAACCTCCCACAGGACTTTAAAAACAGTCCTACTCTTTTTGGATCAGCTTTGGCCCAAGAACTGAGACAACTGACCCTAACCAATGGTGTCCTCCTCCAATACATGGACAACCTACTCATCGCCAGTCGCAGCCTTGAACTGTTTATAGATAGAAGCAGTAACATGGAACGAGGAAAAAGAAAAGCTGGATATGTGGTGGTCACTTTAGAGGAGGTTCTAGAGGCTAACGCACTTCCCTTAGGCGCCTCTGCCCAGAAGGCCAAGCTCATTGCCATGTTGCAGGCCCTTAGAATCACCAAAGGTAAGTGAGCTAATTCCAAGTATGTATTTGAGGTATTGCATGCATATGGGGCAATCTGAAAGGAAAGAGGGCTTCTAACAGCAGGAGGTAAGGACATTAAATATTCTTAAGAGATCTTACTACTTTTACAAGCCATTCTCCTAGCCACCCAAATAGCAGTAGTACACTGCAAAGAACATCAAAAAAGAGACACTGTGGTGGCCAAGAGTAATTACAAAACAGATGCAGCAACAAAAAAAGCTATTCCAACAGAAACATGCCCTAGTAGCCCCACTAATTCCCTATGTAAAGTTACCCCCACCTGACCTCCACCCGGACTATTCCCAACAAGATTAACACATTGCCAAGACCTGGGGAGCCACTCTAAACAAAGACAGATAACTGTACACTCCCATGGAAAGATTTTCATGCACCCTATCCTACAGAGAGCCCACCAGTCCACCCATTATGGCTGTTTATTGGCCGTAACAAGTCACGCTGAGCAAAACCTGGGGTTTTCACCCAGCAACATGAGGACCTTCGCAACACTCCAAACCCATTGCTGTTGAGTCGATTCCAACTCATAGCAACCCTAAAGCCCTGAAATTTTGAGAAACGCTGAGCCTGCATTATAAGCAGCAGTGCGGTGTGATGGATTGCTTTTGTGTGGCCTTTATAGCCATGGTCTTGTAACTCCCATCCAAGTGATTGGGTGGGACTGTGCAGATATGGTAATGGTGGCCCACCAAAGGGATTGGTCAGTTTTTGCCATTCTGCTGGGCTTGAGGTGAGCCATCCCAGAGGCAGGAGAGAGAGTCCCACCACTACCAAGGAAGAAGAGCCAGTGTGTTCTTTGGAGCCGGGATCCCTGCACTGAGAAGCTCCTGGATCCAGCAGACAGAGACAGAGAGAACCATAACACTAAAGGCAATGAGAAGAAGCAGCAGAGACCCAGCAGCAGGAGACGGCTTGGTGGGCTTCCCAGCTCAAGGGGAGAGAAAGCTGAGTGCCTCTGGGGAGAGGCTTAAACCAGGGAGAGGCGTGCCTGCAAGCATGGCTGGGAAGAGGCTGTCCTGATGAAAGAATTGTATTGTTGAGTGTTCCTGAGCCTGAATTGTAACTATCACTTCCCTAATAATCCCCATAATCACTTTAGTATTGTCTATGAGTTTTGTGTGGCAATTGCAATGAACTATCGAATGCAGCAGAGAGGTTAGAGAGTGCCGTGGGAGGGACGGTTGGTGACAGAGTTGGTAAAGATGGTAGAGAGAGGAGGCATGTCTGACCTCTGCCTCATAAGAATCAACCTTGGGCTGTTGATCTTGATTCTCCTTTCCCCTTGTGAAGTTAGAGGAGGTCAGACATTGCCCCCACACCATTTTTACAAGCAGCAACCATGACAGAGTGGAGACAGAGCTAGGAACATTTCAAAGGTTGGCCCAGCATCTGGATTCCGGGAAGAATGAGAAAAACAGCCAAAGATGTTTACTTCCTCTGTTCTGGGTTGCAGTTAACCGTGTGAAAGAACACATATGTAGATAAGGAGTCTTCTCCCTTCTAAGTCAGACAGGGCACAGCATTTGCTACAGAACTACCGTTCTGTGAAATGACTATAGGTGGGAACGTATAAGCATAAGGATTGAATCAGTCACATGGTTTTCTAAAAAAGAGAGCTTAACAATTGTTCTGTATTGTGATAGCTCTAATTTCTCCTGCTTCAGTTCATTTTTCATAATGTCATCAGAGTTCTGTCTAAAATATTGATTGATGCTCTACTCCTTATAAACTTCTAATGACTTCTCATGACCTACAGGATAAAAGTTTTAAAGTCCTTAACATGGAATTCGAGATCCTTTACAATCTGGCCCCATCACAACTCTCCAGTCCCGATCAATCCCCTACTGTCCTTCTACTTATATCCCCTCCCTAGATCCCACACATCCTACACTCCAGCCACCCAGAATTTCAGCAAATCCCAGGAGATGCTAGGCTGTTTGAAATTCCTATGATTTAGCATATGTTGTTCTCTGCTTGAAATGACTTTTCTTCTCCTGTCACTGAAAACCTGCATTCCTACTTCAAGCCCCATGGTTCTCCATTGTGAAGCCTTCCTCACTTTCCCCCAAGAGAGTGAACAGCTTCCCGTACTGAGCAGCCACCACCCGTCACTGAAACATCTGGTGTAGCACTCGCTACTCTTGAGTGTAGACATTTGTTAATGTTTCCATTTCTCATTAGGCTAAAAATTCTCCTGGGATAGTGTTTTTGCTTTATTCATTTTGTATCCCCAGGAACTTCTATCACAGTTCCTGGAACATAGGAGACAATTAAATAAAAAAATGAATGAATAAATCTTGCTTGCCACTTCACTCTGTATTCTTTAGCCATGTGATGACCATGACAAAGAGGTGAGTTTGAGGGAGAAGGTAGAAATGCCCTATTTTCTAGTGGCTCACTAGCTCTGTCTAGGATTCCCAACATACAGAGTCATTGCAAAAACACATTTTCCCGGAAGAAGTTGAGGAGAAAAAAGAGAATGAAACGAAGAGATAAAGTGAGTTTTCTCTAATCTGGTAGTTCTGCCATTACTAAGGGTTAATTTCCATGTTTTTGGCCTTCTCCCCTCACCCCTCCGAGCCCTCTCAGAAATGCAAGTTTTATACAAGAGTGGTGGTCTGTGATCCTGACAAGAGTCGATTCAGTTTAGATGAGGAATACCTTTTAGCAGGTGGCAGTTATATGTGCTTAGATTCCCAGTTGACTGCAATTGCAACCAGCTTCCTCTTGGGTGGTAGCTCATATTTACGACTTTAAACAACTCATAGGGTGGGACCAGGATCTCCTTTTTGAGGGAGAAGTCTTCTACAGGTGCACCCAGGCAGGTAAATATGGTAAATACTGTTTGGTTCTCAATTTCCCGTGCCTCTTCGTTTAGAAGGGAGGTGGAGAGGAACTGGCCAAATCGAATGGTGGCATTAAGGTGGGCTTTAAGGTAGGCATCCTTCACCTCATGGTATACCTCATAACACAGAGTGCCATTCTTGTTGATTTCTTCCCTCAGCAGCTGGATTGCTGAGGTCAGGTAGTAGTGTAGATATTTGAAATAGAATGAATGCTTGTACTGCCATGAAGATCTGCCAGCACTGGCCATGGCTTTAGTGAAATCAGAGCGAATATTATTGTTCAAAGTATAAACCAAAATGGCCACAGCATGGGCAGTAGTCATGTTCTTGGGAAGGACTTTTGGTTGGTTCAGCCAGGTTAAGTGAGCCTGGTGCCAGGCCCTGGAATAATTCTTATGGCTTTCCATTTCTTCTATGAAATAATCCCCTTGATTTAGCTCCTCCATGACCTGTGTGCTGCAGCCCTGGTACTGATCATCAAAGGAATTTGGTGCCAAGTCAAAGTCAATATTAGTTTCAACCTATAAGAAAAGAAAAACCTTGGATTTTAATTTTTTAAATTGGAAGGTAAGTGTGGTAGCAGATATGCTGTATTTTATGAGGCCAAGTCTTCTCCTCAAAACCAGTATTTGCTGGAGTAAGTTTCAGTCACAATTATTATGCTGCCCCAGTACTTCCTGCATCAGTGATGTCTCGTAGAGATTGAATCCAGTTTGATAAATATTGCTGAAAAAACAAAATCATCTCCCCAGGGAAGAAGTAATCTTTTTTGTATCACTGAAATCACAGTATTTCCACATTTTGAGTCCTTTGGGGAGAAAAAGTAATATCTTTACAGTTTAATTATATTTCCTATTTCTTCTATGTTCTTCACCCTTCATATTCTTTCATGGGTATCATAAGGAATATCTCTTTTGTGAATGCCTAAAACCTGTATTAAATCTTTGACCTTTATTTAAGAATAAAGAATAAATTTTAGAATATTTAAATGATGAGCAGTGTTGGGCTCTCCCAGGGGGCCCCCAATAAATAAGAGCCCTCTTATAGGTCGTTATGAGTTGGAATTGACTTGACAGCAACAGGTTTGGTTTTTGTTTTTTGGTTCCCTGCCCAGGTTCTGAAAATGTTGAGAGAGAGAGAGAGAGAGAGAGTCGCTGTGAAGGCCAAAATATCATTTTATGATTGAGGCCAAGTTGGAGGACATAGCTTTAGGTCTGATAACGAGTGGGCTTGTTAACTGTAGCCCCCAGAATGAGGCAGACATGCCTGCTCAGTCGCAGGCAGGGCTGGACTGGGGCCTGCCCAGGTAAGATTCTTGTCACAGAAGAACAGAGAGTTCGTGCCCTTGCATCAGGCTCACTCCCAGGGGGAGGAAGATCAGAGGCAAACTCAGCATACATGGTTGTTCTTTCCAAAGTTACCAATTAAGTCAATGTATCCACCTTCCTGGGAGCAGAGTGAGTAAAGATGGCCAGGGGCCAGGAGTGTGCCTAGAAGTGTTCTTCCTCTTGGAAACCAGGAGTGGGAAAAAGACATTTTTCTCTAGTGGGCAGCTAATTAAATATTACTTATTGGGACCTAAAAACCCCAAAACCAAACCCATTGCCATCAAATTATTTCCAACTCATAGAGACCGTATAGGACAGAGTAGAACTGCCCCACAGGGTTTCCAAAGAGCTGCTGGTGGATTTGAACTGCCAACCTTTTTGTTAGCAGCCGAGCTCTTAACTACTGTGCCACCAGAGCTTCTATTGAGACCTAGTGCATATTAATCTGAAGTTAGAAATTTCAAAAGAAGTTCACTAAGCATCATCAGTGTGTCATTTAGAACCAAATTTGAATTATCTAAGATGTTTCTTTCTTGGCAGAGAAATGGTGCTTCTAAAATAGTAATCAGAAAGGGATAGATTAAGAAAGAGAACTCTTATCGATGAATCTCAAGGATGCTGGAGCAGGAATTTAAAAAAAAACATGCCATGGTATTTTACTATGTTATTTATGATAATTTAATTATGGGTAATCTGGAACACATTTTATGCTTAGGTTGGATTTCCTTGTTCCCTAGTATGCTTCTGGGCTCTTTTTCCTCTATGAATGCGGTTAGTTAGAAAAGCCAAGAGTAGAGTGTCATTATGATAATTACTATTGTATAGATTATTGTAATCATTCGTTCCATAAATATATATTAAACATCTCCTATGTTTTAGGTAGGACTCCCTAGGTGGTGCAAATGGTTAAGCGCTCAGCCAATCAAAAGGTTGGCAGTTCCAGTTCCCCCAAAGGTACCTCAGAAGAAAGGCCTGGCAATATACTTGAGAAAGATGACAGCCATTGAAAATCCTATGGAGCACATTTCTACTCTGACACATATAGGGTCACCATGAGTTGGAATCGACTTACCAGCAACTGGTTATGTTTTAGGTGCTAAGGATGTAGAGGCGAGCAAGAAAGCATAAATTCCTGTTTTGATGGTGCTAACTAGTAGCACAGTGGTTAAGAGCTTGCTGCTAACCAAAAGGTCAGCAGTTTGAATCCACTAGCTGCTCCTTAGAAACCCTATGGGGCAGTTCTGCCCTATCCTATAGGGTTTCTTTGAGTCAGAATTGACTCAACGGCAATGAAAGTTTTTGGTGTAACTTGAGTTAATCTGTGTGATACAGTCTAAAGTCAAATACGTAATACCAGTTGTTGTGGAGTTGACCCCGACTCATAATGACCCCACCTGTGTCAGAGTAGATCACCAGGCCTTTCTTCCGAGACACTTCGGGTAGACTTGAACCTCCAAACTTCTGGTTAGTAGCCGAGCACATTAACTTTGTACCATGCTGGGACTCCAAACTTAGATCGACTTAGTTTATTTTATGTTATTTGTCCTATGGAGGCAGTGTTCTACTTAATTTTTACAGAGAATCAAGAAATAACGATATGCTAGCTTCCACAGTGTCAAATTTACAAACTGTAGAGACTTCTAGTGTTTTAAATGATTATTTTCAACACCCTTCTCTGGCAGTATTTGCTAAAATGTCAGAATGAAATTACATCCCAGTGGAAGTACCTAAGGCTGGCATCATCTAAAAGGGTTGCTCCTAGAGAGATCAGCTCTTGGCTTGCTGCCTACCTGAGAACTCCAGGTGGGTCTCTGCAGGCTGGAGAGCAGCAGGGAGAGCAGCAGCAGGAGCGGCGGCCGCGGCCCCCTCAGCAGCCAGATTCTTCTCTCAGGCGCTGCAGCTGTTGGGAGAACGAGCCTTCTGCATCTGCTGGTTAACGCACAGCATTTGCTTGTGTTGAAAGTACTTCTCCTTCGACCTTGCAACCTCATCCTGAAGTAGGTTCTCAGAGTTTTCCTTTTGCGGTTTCCTTAGAGTGAGTCTCAGCAGGAACTTTCCTTGCTTGTACCTGCGTTGAAACTTCTGTGGACCACCAACAGCCAGCAGCTTTTCCGAGGGAAGTAATCAGTCCCAAATTATTTGCAAAGCTGAGATCTCTGCAACAGAGACTCATGAGTGCACCAAATAAGGCTTTCTAAAGGGAGCACAAGTTCATTTCTAGATTCAAAAACAATCCCTGATCTGGTCTGAGTTCAGGGAAATTCCAAAGCCTGTCAAGGGTCAGGCTCGGCAGCTCAGTCTTCACTGTCCCGGCAGGGCAGGAAAAAGCATGCCCTGCACAGCTTCGGAACAGGCGACATTATCTTGAGTCCCAGGCTTCCACTGTGAGTGGTATCATTGGCATGGGCAGGGCCGGACGATGCCTCTCAAGGTGGGCCGATGTCAGGCCCATCTGGTGCTGCTTGATAGGCCCCTGCCAGCGCAGGCTGTCCTGGGGCAGCACAGCCTTTTGGGTTATCATTACAAAGAAGGCTCTTTTCCACTGGCACCACTGAAACTCTCTAATCCAGAGGCTGTACCCACGGGGGTCACAGCTCCTCCTCATTTTCTCTTCTCAAGACATCAGGTCCTTTATCCACACCATTCCAGCCTATCGTGACAACCTATATACAACTGACGTAAATCAAAAACAGCATCGAGTCTGCTAAGTCAGTCCACCACGGGTGTTAGGTTAAATACTTGCAGACACTTCCCTTTCTAGTTTGAACTTCCTTCCTCTATTTCTAATCCTTGGATAATGGTTTTTCTTGTAAATCTTACCCATTTACTCTTTCTGATTCATTATTTAACTACTAAAGGAAAACTAAATCCTGTTTTTGGAAAATTTGGCATTGCTTTTTCAGCACCCTAAAATATTTTCAATCTAATTTTTGTGATGATCGTAGCCCTTCTGAGTGTCATTAACAAAAGTTCAGAATATCTAGAAAAGTGTAAAGAAGCAAACAACATTACAGATAATGCATCGCTTGGAGAAAACTGTTCTTTAGATTTAGATGTTGGTGAAAAAAAATTCAGAACTAAAATTATATAATACATAGTTTTGCATACTGTTCTTCCTTGACGATACAATGTAAGTGTGTCTCCATAAAAGTTTCGAAACTTTTTTTTTATCGTGGTGAAAATATATACAACAAAACATATAGTAATTCAACACCCATGTAATTTTTTTTTTGAGGTTCAGATTCTACTTTTATTTATTTTATTGTACTTTAGGTGAAGGTTTACAGAGCAAATTAGTTTTTCATTAAACAATTAATACACATATTGTTTTGTGACATTGGTTGGCAACCCAACGACACGTCAACACTCTCCCCTTCTCGACCTTGGGTTCCCTATTACCAGCTCTCATGTCCCCTCCTGCCTTCTCATCCCTGCCCTGGAGCTGGTGTGCCCACTTAGTATCATTTGGGTTTACGGGCCTGTCTAGTCTTTGGCCAAAGGGTGAACCTCAGGAGAGACTTCTGTACTGAGTTAAAAGGGTGTCCCGGGGCCATATTCTCGGGGTTTCTCCAGTCTGTCAGACCAGTAAGCCTGGTCTTGTTTTTGTGAGTTAGAATTTTGTTCTACATTTTTCTCCAGCTCTGTCTGAGACTCTCTAGTGTGATGCCTGTCAGAGCAGTGGGTGATGGTAGTTCGTGTGTTAAGTGGAAATAATGATAATAGCACCTACCTCATAAGGGTGTATGTTCATAACTCTTAGAACGGCATCTGGCAGCTAGAAAGTGTTCAAGAAATAAAAGCTATTATTATTTGTACCAAAGTTTAGTCAGTCAATATTTATATTTAGGTTGTTTTCAACTGTGCACTACAAGTAACAATTTGTGAACACATTTGGGCAAAAATCTTTGTGTGTTTCCCTTCTTGCTATGATGTGACCCCTGGTCAATTGGGTTGTGTTGTGGATTGAATTTTTTCCCTAAAAGTTTATGTTGAAGTCCTTACCCCCTGGTACTTGTGAACGTGACCTTGTTTGGAAGTAGGGTCTTTGGAAATATTATCAGTTAACATGAGGTCGTAATTCTATCTGAGTGGCATCCTATAAAAAGGAAGAGACACAGAGATGGGGAGGGTCAATAGCCATGAGAAGATGCACCTGCAAGCTAAGGAAATCCTCGGGCTGCTAGAAGCTGAGCGAGACGAGAGGGAGTCTTCCCCGAGAGCCTTCAGAGAGAAAATGTTCTTGCTGGCACCATTTGTATTACCAGCTTCCAGATCTATGAGACAATACATTTCTGTTGTTTAAAGCCACCTACTTTGTGGTCCTTTGTTACGCTTCGCAGCCCTAGGAAACTTATAATACAGGATGTATAGTTTTTGGTATTTTTCATGGAAAACACTGGCAGTTTATGAAAATACCCCTTTAAGATATTTTAAATTCTTAAGATTCCTCCACATGTCTTGTTAATATGGGATATTGATGTGTTGTAAAGAGAATTAGAATTGGAGTCTGAAAACTTGGATGACGGGTCAACTTGATGGCTGAGTTAGCTCCAAAAAACTTGAGATGTGCTGAGCCTCAGTTTCCTCAGCCCTGCCAAAATTAAATGCAATAGTAACAATTACTTTTTATTGAGAGTGTACCTATCATATTTCAGGATCTTTTCATATATTTTTCTCAATCCACAAGACAATCACAAGAAGGAAATATAACCTCTACTTACAGATGCAGTTGCTGAGACCAGTGAGGATAAGTAACTCGTCAGTGATCACACAGGCACTTTCCTGCGGCCACTATCTCTGAAAACCTTCATTTTGTTACCATTGGCGTAAACTGTATGCCAGCCACTTATTATGCCTCTGGACCTCAGAGGTAAGGCATCATTCTGATTCTAATGCATTTAGCATGAAGGCAGGTCTCCTTTTTAAATTTTATTTTATTGTGCTTTAGGTGAAAGTTTACAGTGCAAATTAGTTTTTCATTCAAAAATTTATACACGTTGTTTCGTGACATTGGTTGTAATCCCCACAATGTGTCAGTACTCTCCCCCTTTCCCTTTACATCCTGGGTTCCCTGTGTCCGTTCATCCAGTTTCCCTGTCCCTTCCTGCCTTCTCATCCTTGATTTTGGACAGGTGTTGCCCATCTGGTCTTGTATCCTTGATGGAACTAAAGAGCACGTTCCTCACGTGGGTGAGTCCGTTTTGAAACGTTTGAAGCTCAGCAGTTCAGCAGACCAGAGCCAGAGCCTCATTGTGTAGGTTGAACATTCTATCAGGTAAGGCTTCCTAGATGTGTTAGTTTCGTAAACTTTTGACTTTCCCCGCCTTATTTCTGTGAGATAAGCTTGCAAGCATAATTGTGGCTTTCCTGTGGGATAGCTGGGGAGTCCTGAGGGGTTTGTTTTGGTTTTTCTGTGTCATATTTGGAAAAGCAGAGGCTCCCCATGTAACCTAACAGAAGACACCCGCAATAAATTACTTATCTAGCTCTCATTGGTGTACTGTCATACCACAGATTGGGGGTGCTGGGGTGCCACTCACTTCATTGGCAGCTTGTACTACCAGATCATATTTCTCAAAATCGGTATTCCAGAACCAAAAATTTAAACACACTCAATCAGTAAGCATGCATTCCAATACTGAAAACAAATACAATCAAAAAAATTAAGGAGAAAAAATGTAGTAACAAAAGGGTTAAAGGAATATAAGCGGCATTTTATTGTCTGTAAAAGTTTGGCTAGTTTTCCCAACATGACTGCTGCTTCTAGAATGACCACTAGAGGGCAGAAGGAACCTTTTTATAAAGCTCAATTGTCTAGAATACAAAGGAGACAGAGAGGGAGGGAGGCGAAAGGAAGGAAGAGAGGGAGGGAGAGGAGAAGGGAGAGAGAGAAAAAAAGAGAGAAGGAATCAACAATAACAGCTGAGGTCAGGGAAAGGCCTGGGGTCTGGTGTGTATGTATGTACATTTTTGGAAAAAATGTTTTGTTACAATGTTTTGAGCCATTAAAAAACCTTTTTTTTTGCCTTGATCCCATGTGGTCATTTAATATTAGTTAATAAGGAGCCCTGGTGGTGCAGTGGTTAAGTGCTAGGCTGCTAAGCCAAAGGTCGGCCTGGTGATCTGCTCCCGTGGTGAAGATGTAGCCTAGGAAACCCCATGAGGCAGTTCTACTGTGTCATAGAGGGTCTCTATGAGTTGGAATCCACTCAACAGCACACAACAACAACAGTTACAGAAATCTGGATCTTGGAGTGCGCTCAGTTACACTTTGCTTGATGATAGTCAGTTCTTCAAAATATAATCTGTGCTGGTAAAAGAGGTATGAGTTTTGAAGTCACACAGATCTGGGCTGGATTCTTGTCTCCGTTCTAGCTTTGCGAATTTGAGTGTGTCATCTTAGTTTTCAGTCTCAGCTTCTTCAAATGCATAATAGTGGAGATGATAGCACAGCAGGACTGTGTTGAGGATGCAATTGAAACACTTCGTGAAAAGGCCATTGCCGCTGACCCTTAGCTGTTGCTCAGTCTGTGTTGTTCTCTTTATACTCTATTCAGATATTTGAAGACTAACAAATCATAGTGTGTCCAACACAGCTGAAGTTGATTTTTATTGCATTCTTATAAACAGTTGTTCAAGAAGACATTTTGCTAATTTTCCAGACTAAATTCTAGAATTCTAGATTAGTTTTCTATATAGCTACTTTCAGGACATAGGTTGAAGTAGTTACTAAAGGGCTTTCTCCAGGGAGGATGTGAATCTTTTGCATTAACCTCAAGGTTCCAGAATGGTTCCTAGTAATTCCCATTTTGGTCTTGCTTAACTCCTTCAAATCTGTGTCGATTTGATGGGGTTGTTTTACTGCCTGAAGTCCTTAGTATCTACAGGAAAGCAGTTTGATAGAGACCTCAAAATTTGATAGACAGAATGATTTTGTTATCTACATTTTAACTTGTCAGTTTTCCCCCTACCCCAGTGCCCCAGAAGTGAGAAAATGGCTCCCTCAATTATTCTGTATTTTTAAGAACTTTTCGTTTAGATAAAATTTTGAACTTACAGAAAAACTGCAAGAAGAAGGAACTACCGTGTACTTCATCCACATTCATCACTGCCTATAATTTACCCCATTTGTTTGATCACTCAAGGAGCTCTGCTGGAGAAGCACTGGTCAGGGGTTTGAACCCCCCAGTGGTTCTGCAGAAGAAAAGACCTGGTGATCTGTTCCTGTGAAGACTACAGCCTAGGAAACCCTATGGGGCCGTTCTACTCTGTCCTATAAGGTCTCTATGAGTCGGAATTGACTCGATGGCACACAGCAACAGCTTCATCATTTTCTCTCTCTCTCTCGCTCTCCTTTTTTTCTAAACCACTTGAGAGAAAGTTGCAGACATCATGCCCCTTTACCCCTAAATACTTCAGTGTTTATATTATAAAAACAAGGACATTATCTTACATAACCCAGCATAGTTACCAATATCAAGAAACTTAACATTTACGTAATACTGTTATCTAATCTGTAGTCCAGGCTCAAATTTCATCAACTATTGCAATGATGTCCTTTATAGTTTAATTTTCAAGATTACAGCTTGCAATTAGTAGTCAAGTCTCTTTCGTCTTTTTAAACTGGAACGTTTCCTCAGAGTTTATTTTGCTTTCTTGACCTTGACATTTGGCAAAAGTACTGGCCAATTTTTTTTTTTTTTTTTAGATTTTATTTTATTTTTTTATTGTACTTCAGGTGAAGGCTTACAGAACAGTTTCTCATGAAACAGTAGTACACATATTGTTCTATGACATTGGTTAACAACCCCACAACATGTCAACCCTCTAACTTCTCGATCTTTTTTTTTGGTGAATATATACATAGCCAAAGATACACCATTTCAAAAATTTCTACATGCACAGTTCAGTGACATTGACTA
>NW_004444120.1:3717760-3754326 GCF_000243295.1 Trichechus manatus latirostris
GAAGGGTAGGGAGTGGGAAAGCGTATATCACAAATTACTGGAGCTCTGCAGCCCCTCAGGAAGAAGCAAAGATGGCACACGGAGCCAGGTATTTGAGCGAAAGGAGGGGGAGGTGGTGAGAGGTAAGGAAGAAATCAAAAGAAGCAGAAAAAAGCCACACCAGCAGCCAACAAATGGCACTTGGATAGCCGGCCCGTTCAGGTGTGTGGAATCCAAGCAGCCAGTGTTTCCCGGTCAAGACATTGTGACTGTGGGAAGCAGAAGAGGCCAAGTCAGGTGAAGAAGGGTGGGGGGTGGGAAAGCGTATATCACAAATTATCTGTTGTTTTGTCTCCCACTGGATGCTCCGTGAGGGTGCTTTCTCGTAGCCCCATTTGCTGGTCTCCGATAGGAGTCCAAGATGGCAGATCCGTGCTGCGTTAGCTGGTAGGGGACCGCTACATGAATCTCTCCTCGCTCTCTGTTCTCTGTCAGTTTTCTCACTCCATTTGGTGCTTGGCTGAGTTCTTTATCTCTTCATTTGATGTTTTAGGGTTTCAGGATTGTTGTATTCTCTGTTTGGCTTAGTTTTTCAGATCTGTGCTGTGGAGGGATGGCGTGATGCTTCTGCCTAGAGCACCATTTTGCCGGAACCCTCTCTAACAGTTTTTGTAAGGCCCATTGCTTCACTATTGTATCGGATTGCTTGGTTATATACTGATCATTGCATCATTTTATTTAACCTTTCCCGTTCTCGTTTTTTTTTTTTTTTTAGCATAGCACCTTAGTGTCAGGAAAGACCCTTTTTTTTATCAACTTCTACCCACTGTGAATCTCTTCCTCAACATTCTTGACAAAACAACTTCTTCTGTGTGTGCCTCCCACACAATGGTTAGCCCTTAGTAAGTGTTTGATGAATGAGTGAATGATTCCAAGCTTACAGAAACTGGGCATTTCCTGCCTCCTCAGGAAGTCCATTGCATTGGAAGAGTTGACGTTTCCAACAAACCTCTGTCCATTTGTTCAAGTTCATTTCTCTCAAAGAACATGTTAAAATAAAAATAAAAAAGAATAGAAAAGGAAGTCAATAAGAAAGGAAAAAAGGAAGAAGGAATCAAGAAAAAGAAAGCCACAGGCAGAAAAGAAAATTAAAAATGTTTTACCAAGACAACATTTTGTTAAGTTGCTGTGATCTTATCCACTTTTTAAAATACCAATACGTGTGTATGCTCTGACTGGGGCAATACTGTCTTTAACGATGAAGTAGTGCATGGAAGGGGATTTGGTGACTAGGAAACTTAGACCAGGATGAGCCAGCAGAAAGGGCCTGGGGCTGGGACAGATAGGACAGAATTACTAGTAGCTCTTAGGAGGTTTGGAGGCCCAGCTCACAGGTAAAGTATAGGTCCAAGAGCTGTGGCTGGGTGTGTCCCCAACTCTGGGAACACACGGGGCAAAGGAAGATCCCCAATAACTCTGGGACTGTCTCAATACTTGGGTGGAGCAGAGTGATGGAGAATGTCAGGTAACGGAGTAGCCACCCATCCAGCCATTTGTTTAGAACATATTTGGTGAGCTTGAGCTCTGGGCAGGCCCTGGGGACTCAGTAGTAATATGGTCCCAGCTATCATGGAACTTAGACCCATGAGGTTTTGAAAGGCAGCCCACAGGTAACAGGGGCCTAGCAGAAAGCGGGAGATTAGGCAAAAAGTTTCACTTCCCAAATGGGACGTAAGAAAAGAGAGCACTAGTAAAATTAATTGGCTAGACAATGGGCAATAGAATCAAGACCTAGTCCCAAGGATAGGAGCATCATAAATGAAGAGGAAGAGCTGCAACCGAGAGCACCTAGCAGCCAGCACCAGAACACTGAGCCCCCTAGGCCCGCATGTGTGAGACTGCATATGTGGCAATGGGAACCGGGCAGGATGGCAGGGAAAGTGGAGAAGATACAAGGAAAGATGTGTCATGACATGAACATCCCTGCAGTTTCATTCTTGTGAAGTTCCTTACATTTCTATTTTTGGAGTTTAAAAAAATTATACACATATATACTGTTATGGATTGAATTGTGTCTCCCAAAATACGTGCTGTAAATCCTAACCCCATACCTGTGGTTATAATTCCATTTGGGAATGGGGTTTCTTTGTAATGTTAACGAGACAGTGTAGGATATATTTTGAGTTAATCTCTTTTTAGATATAAAAGGAGCAGATTAAGCAAGGAAGAGAGGAAGCAGAGATGGGGGAAGCGAGATGCCAAGCCACATAAAGATTGCCCGGGTTTGTTTGTTTTTTGTTTTACTGCTTTATGATACAGAGTTTTCTATTGTATTGTGTTCCTGTATTTTCTGCATTTTCCACACTTAGACATTTGTTTTGACTGAAGCCCTGGTGGTTTTTCATGTGTATTTTGAGTTTGCTAAATAGTCAGAAGTTTGCAATCAACAACAGCAATTCCCTGTGTTTCATGGATTAAAAAACCCGTTGCTTTCGAGCTGATTCTGACTCACAGCAACCCTATAGGACAGAGTAGAGCTGCTCCATCGGGTTTTTAAGGCGTGCCCTTTTGGAAGCTAATCACCAGGCCCATTTTCCGAGGCTCCTCTGGGTGAGTTTGAACCTCCAGCCTTTCAACTTGCAGTCGAGCGCTTAACTGTCTGTGCTACCCAGGGACGCCTACCCATTGCCGTGGAGTTGACTCGGACTCATGGTGCCACCATGTGTGATAGAGTAGAATTGCTCAACAGGGTTTTCTTGGCTGTAATCTTTGCGGAAGCAGATTGCCAGGCCTTTCTTTCGCAGCCATGGTCTGTGAGTTTGAACTGTAAACTTTTAGATTGGTAGCTGATCACAAACCTCTTGTGCCACCAGAGGAGGGTAATTAGAGGGGATGAACTTTGCTTTCCTCCTGATGGGTCATAGTGAGTAAATGTTTCGCATGGTTCAGAAGCCTGCCTGCCTCTTGAAGCCTTCTTTTAACCTATGAGCTCTCCAAAGGCAACGCTTCTTACCCCACCCATATTTTTCTGGCATTATAAATCATTCCCTAGAGATTACTAGATTCTATTACCTTCAGTCCTGACTGTGTCTTGAAAATTTTATAGCTTCATTTCTCTACTAAAAATTGATGGCCTTTCTCCTCCAACCCTGTTGGCACAGTGGTTAAGAGCTCAGCTGTTGCCAAAAGGTTGGCAGTTTGAATCTACCAGCTGCTCCTTGGAAACCCTACTCTGTTGTACAGGGTTGCTATGAGTCGGAGTTGACTTGATGACAACGGGTTCTCCTCCAGCAAGGTCTTACTTCTCTATGAGGAGAAGAGAAGGCTGATTTCCCTGTCTATTGTTCCTGGGGAGATGGGAAGAGTGAGTTATCTTTTCAGGCATGGGTGTAGGGATGGGGAAAAATGAGGGGCTGTAAATCCATGATATACCTGTTTTTCTCTTAGGTTCTACGAGTATCTGAAGTAAAATCCATTTCACCATTTTAAAGATTAGTTTTCTTTCAAAAACTCCCATCTTCCACTTAAGAAATTCCTATTTCTCCCATTAGTATTGGTTTTATTCCTAGAAAATTCGTAACGCTGACCTTATACTAACAGCTTTTGTTCTCCTCTTGCTCTGAGACATATTACAAATCTTACATTGATTAACAATGAATGGTAGAAACATAAATCACATTTCTCGAATCACTGAGTTCTTTTTCTCAATGACCAGAGGGGAATATGTTTTTGTTCACCTTATCCTAAATGTGATAACATATAAAATAACATTTATATTATGACTTCGGTTTCATCTAATCCAAATTCATTTACTCTTGTTTGAATAATCCCTAATCTGTGGTGGCTGAATTTCCCACCTCTTTGCTCTTTTCTGGTGTTCGAAGATATTATTGTGTTTATTCAAGTTTTCATTTTCCAGACTCATCATTCTGACTCAACCGTTCCTCATATGACATGGCTTCCAGACTCTATCGTTCTGGCGATCCTCCACTCTCTGAATTCCAGTAAGTCAATGACTCTTATGAAATGTGGCAACAGAACAGCACACATGTGTTTAATCAATGGACCTAAATGCTTGTTTTGTTCTGAACACTCTCCTTCCACTGATGCAACCTAAGGTGAAGCAGCTCTTTGGGCAACGATGTCACTGTTTTGACTTACTGAATTTGCACCTATTAGAAATCACAAGTCATTCTCACATGAACTGCTATTATTAACTCAGATCTCCCACAACCATATGCACCTGTAAATTTGAAGTATACTTACCAAGCCCAATTTAAACCCCTTACTTTTATGCATATTTAACAGCTTTATTTTAACCTATCAAAGATTTTATGAATCCTTTTTCTGATATGAAATGTATTAGCAATTAACTCTTGAGTTAGTTTCACGCAAAAATTGTATTACTGTTCTTTCTATATATTCATTCTAAACATTGATTAAAATATTAAAAGTAGCACAGGGCTAAGTAGAGATTTCTGGACATGACAATAGAAATTTTCTTTTATGTTGAAAATGATGAATTTTGAAGCTCTATTTAGTTATACATCAACCAGTTGTTCAACCAATTTTGTTCTACCCTTGCTCTGAGACATGCTACAAATCTTCTCATGTTGATTAACAATGAATGATACAAACATAAATCACATTTCTCTAATCACTAAGTTCTTTTTCTCACTGACCAGAGGGGTAAAAGACATTATGTAAGAGTTTGTCAGATGCTTTCGCCAAACCTGCATATAATGTATTCCAACACTCTTAAACCGGCTGCCATTTTAAAAGTCTCTATTTGTACAACCAGAATGCTCCTTAGAACTGAGGATGGTAAGACTTCGTCTCATATACTTTGGATATGTTATCAGAAGGGTTCAGTCCCTGGAGAAGGACATCATGCTTGGTAAAGTAGAGGGTCAACAAAAAAGAGGAAGCCCCTCAATGAGATGGAGTGACACAGTGGCTACAACAATGGGCTTATCTTAGTCATCTAGTGCTGCTATAACAGAAATACCACAAATGGATGGCTTTAACAAAGAGAAGTTTATTCTCTCACAGTCCAGTGGGCTAGAAGTCCAAATTCAGGGCGTCAGCTCCAAGGGAACGCTTTCTCTGTCGGCTCTGAGTACCATTTCATTTTTGGCGATTTCCAATTTTCCTAGACTCATACTTTGTACATTCCATGTTCCAGTTATTAATGGATGTTTGCAGCTGTTTCTTCTCATTTTGAGTCACGCCACATCAGCAAATGAAGGTCCCAAAAGCTCGATTCCATCCACGTCATTAAGGTTGACTCTACTTTGAGGAGGCAGCTCTTCCCCAGTCATCTTTTGAGTATCTTCCAACCTGAGGGACTCATCTTCCAGCTATTATCAGACAGTGTTCCACTGCTATTCATAAGGGTTTCACTGCCTAATTTTTTTCTGAAGTAGACTGCCAGTTCTTTCTTAATCTTAGTCTGGAGGCTCAACTGAAACCTGTCTGCCATGGGTGACCCTGCTAGTATTTGAATACCAGTGGCACAGCTTCCAGCATCACAGCAACACGCAAGCCTCCACGGTACGACAAACTGACAGACATATGATCACGAACCGGTGGTACTGAAGGAAGAAGTCCCAGCTGCACTGAAGACATTGATGAGAAACAAGGCTCCAGGAATTGATGGAATATCAACTGAGATGTTTCAACAAACAGATGCAGCCCTGGAAGTGCTCACTCGTCTATGCCAAGAAATTTGGAAGACAGCTACCTGACCAACCGAATGGAAGGGATCCATATTTATGCCTATTCCCAAGAAAGGTGATCCAACCGAATTCGGAAATTATTGAACAATATCATTAATATCACACGCAAGTAAAATTTTGCTAAAGACCATTCAAAAGCAGCTGCAGCAGAAATTCAGGAATTGCCAGAAATTCAAGCTGGATTCAGAAGAGGACATGGAACCAGGGATATCATTGCTGATGTCAGATGGATCCTAGCTGAAAGCAGAGAATACCAGAAAGATGTTTACCAGTGTTTTATTGACTAGGCAAAGGCATTCGACTGTGTGGATCCTAACAAATTATGGATAACATGAAGAATGGAAATTCCAGAACATTTAATTAGTGCTCGTGAGGAATCTGTGCATAGATCAAGAGGCAGTTGTTCAGACAGAACAAGGGGATAGTGTGTGGTTTACAGTCAGGAAAAGTGTATGTCAGGGTTGTATCCTTTCACCGTACCTATTCAATCTGTATGCTGAGCAAATAATCCAAGAAGCTGGACTATATGAAGAAAAACGGCATCAGGATTGGAGAAAGACTCATTAACAACCTGCATTATGCAGATGACACAACCTGGCTTGCTGAAAGTGAAGAGGACTTGAAACATGTAGTGATGAAGACCACAAAGACCACAGCCTTCAGTACAGATTGCACCTGAACATAAAGAAAACAAAAATCCTCACACCTGGACCAATAGGCAACATCATGATAAATGGAGAAAAGACTGAAGTTGTAAAGGATTTCATTTTACTTGGATCTACAATCAACACCCATGGAAGCAGCAGTCAAGAAATCAAAGATGCATTGCATTGGGCAAATCTGCTGCAAAAGACCTCTTTAAAGTGCAGAAAAGCAAAGATGTCACCTTGAAGACTAAGGTGTGCCTGACCCAAGCCATGGTGTTTTCAATCGCCTCATATGCATAAGAAAGCCGGACAATGAATAAGGAAGACCAAAGAAGAATCAATGTCTTTGAATTGTGGTGTTGGTGAAGAAACTTGAATATACCATGGGCTGCCAAAAGAATGAACAAATCAGTCTTAGAACAAGTGCAGCCAGAATGCTCCTTAGAAGCAAGGATGACGAGACTGCGTCTCACATACTTTGGACATGTTATCAGGAGGGATCAGTCCCTGAAGGACACCGTGCTTGGTAAAGTACAGGGTCAGCGCAAAAAAGGAAGACCCTCAATGAAATGGATCGACATAGTGGCTACAACAATGAGCTCAAGCATAACAACGATTATGAGCATGGCATAGGACCTGGCTGTGTTTTGTTCTGTGGTACATAGGGTCGCTATAATTCGGAACCGACTCAATGGCACCTAACAACAACCAATAACAGCTAACGTTTATTGAATACTTTCTATATGGCAGATATTGTGCTAAGTACTATATGTGCTTTATCTCATTTAATTCCCCCAAATATGCTACAGGATATAGTATTATCATTACTCCAATTCTACTCAAAAATTGAGGTTTAAGGTAATTAAACTAACCTTTAGACTCCTTTCCTAGTTTTCTTTATCTACTGTTCTCCAGATCCTTAGTTGGGGTGGAGCAAGTGCGGAGGTGTTGGGCATTTTTGCCCTCATTCTCCTGGCTTTGGTTTATGACCCCCTGCACTCTGAATCTTACCTTCCTGGAGTGGTGGATATAGGCCTATTTCTTTTTTATCTGGCAGATTTTTTTGATGTTTGATTCTTGCCCATATGAAAACTACAGTATATACCTAGAGGTTATTACTTTACCTCTTTGAGTCTCAGCTTATACTTTTGGAAAATGGAGGTAATAGTATCCACCCCAAATGACCATTTATAAATAATGTTTGAAAAGTGTTAGGGCAGTGTCTGACACACAGGGAATGCTCAATAATTTCCAGTTATCATTGTGGTTTGTATTTATATGATTTCTTTTCTTTAGAAGGAGATTGGCTAGTCTCAAGTTGATATCTTTCATGTTCTTAGCACTATAGGTTAACCATTCCATCAAGCCAGTCATAACTATCTTCTATGCAAGTTTCCTGACAAAAGGATCTTACTTTTCATACATTCATGTTTTTGGCTGCATTTAATCAGTTGAGTAATTACTTAGCAAAAACCTTGGGGTGAGGGTAGTGGGAGGAAGAGATTTAAGTATCAGATGAGTGGCCTTTAGGCTTGTTTTCAATTTTTAAAAAAATTTTATTGTGCTTTAGGTGAAAGTTTACAGTACAAGTTAGCTTTCATTCAAAAACTTATATACAAATTGTTTTGTAACATTGATTGCAATCCCACAATGTGTCAGCACTCTCCCCCTTTCCCTTTACACCCTGGATTCCCTGTGTCCCTTCCTCCAGGTTTCCTGTCCGTTCCTGCCTTCTTGTCTTTGCTTTTGGGCAGATATTGCACACTTGGTCTCATATACTTGATTAAACTAAGAAGCAAGTTCCTCGTGTGTTATTGTTTGTTTTACAGGCCTGTCTGATCTTTGTATGGGCCCTGGTGGCACAGTGGTTAAGAGCTCAGGCTGCTAACCAAAGGTTGTCAGTTCAAATCCACCAGCCGCTCCTTGGAAACCATATGGGGCAGTTCTACTCTGTCCTATAGGGTTGCTACGAGTCGGATTTGACTCGACGGCAGCAAGTTTTTTTTGGTGTTAGAATCTTTGGCTGAAAGGTGGACTTTGGGAGTGGCTTCAGTTCTGAGTTAGCAGGGTGTCTGGAGGTTATAATCTTGGGAGTTCCTGCAGTCTCTGTCAAGCTAGCAAGTCTGGTCTTTTTTGGTAAATTTGAATTTTCTTCTACATTTTTCTCCTACTCTTCCCAGGACCTGCTATTGTGATCCCTGTCAGAGTGGTGGTAGCCAGGTACCATCTAATTCTTCTGGGCTCAGGCTGGTGGAGGCTGTGGTTCATGCGATCCATTAGTCTTTGGACTAATATTTTCTTTGTATCTTTGATTTTCTTCATTCTCCTTTGCTCCTGATGGGATGGGACCAATAGATGTATCTTAGATGGCCACTTGCAAGCTTTTAAGATCCCAGATGCTACTTACCAAAGTAGAACATTTTCTTTATGAACTATGTTATGCCAATAGACCTATATTTCCCCCGAGACGATGGTTCCCAGTCCTTAGCCCCAGTAACTCAGTCCCTCAAGGTGTTTGAATGTGTCTAGGAAACTTCTATGACTTTGCTTTGGTCAAGTTGTGCTGACTTGCCCCATATTGTGTGTTGTCTTTCCCTTCACCAAAGTTAACACTTGTCTACCATCTAGTTAGTGATTTCCCCTCCCCATCCCTGCCCTTCCTCGTAATCATCAAAGGTTGTTTTTTTTCCTATGTGTAAACCTTTTCTTGGGTTTTTGTAATAGTGATCTCATACAATATTTGTCCATTTGTGATTGACTTATTTCACTCAGCGTAATGCCCTCCAGATTCATCCATGTTGTTAGAAGTTTCACAAATTCATCCTTGGTCTTTATCGTTTCATAGTATTCCATCATGTGCACAAACCATAATTTGTTTATCCATTCATCTGTTGATGGGCACTTAGGTTGTTCCCATCTTTTGCTATTGTGAATAATCCTGCAGTGAATATGGGTGTGCATATGTCTATTTGTGTGACAGCTCTTATTTCTCTAGGATATAGTCCTAGGAGTGGAATTGCTATATGTCATGGATTGAATTGTGTCCCCAAAAAATGTGTGTAGCAGCTTGCCTGGGTCATGATTCCCAGTACTGTATGATTGTGTTATCTGATGTGATGTCCTTATGTGTTGTAAACTCTACCACTATGATGAGATTATATGTGATCTCCTCATGTGTTGTAAATTCTATCACTGTGATGAGGTTACACTGTTGAAGTTGACAAGATCAGTGTCTTAATGCAATCTCTTTTGAGATATAAAAGACAGAAGCAAGCAGAGACACATGGGAACCTCATACCACCAAGAAAGCAGTGGCGGGAGCAGAGCACGTCCTTTGGACCTGAGGTTCCTGTGCAGAGAAGCTCCCAGACCAGAGGAAGACTGATGACATGGACCTTCCTGCAGAGCCAACAGAGAAAGCGTTCCCCTGGAGCTGACACCCTGAATTTGGACTTGTAGCCTACTGGACTGTGAAGAAATAAACTTCTCTTTGTTAAAGCCATCCACTTGTGGTATTCCTGTTAGAGCAGCACTAGATGACTGAGACACTATGGTATTTCTACTTCTAGGTTTTTAAGGAGGTACCATATCGTTTTCCATAGTGGTTGTACTATCTTACTTTCCTACCAGTAATGCATAAGAGTTCCAATCTGCCCACAACCTCTCCAACATTCGTTATTTTCTGTTTTTTTTTTTATTGGTGCCAGTAATGTCAAGGTGAAATGGTATCTCATTGTAGTTTTAATTTACATTTCTCTAATGGCTAATGATCTTGAGCATATCCTCATGTGTCTGTTAGCTGCCTGAATGTCTTCTTTGGTGAATGTCTGTTCATATCCTTTGCCCACTTTTTAATTGGATTGTTTGTCTTTTTGTTGTTGAGGTGTGTTTTCGATTTTTAAATTCTCTAATTCCTTTAGGTTTCAATTGCCCAACCTTTTTTTATTGCTCATTTTCTTTTAATTATTTTAATAACTTGTAGATTTTGTAAAATTATTTTTTTCTTATAGAAGAAAATATCTGTAAGGTGTTTTGTACATTTTATACATATATGCTTTGTGAATTCAAGTTATGTTTAATATATTTAATTGTAAAAATGCTATTGTTCAAGTGTAGGGTGATGTTTTAGCTAAAATGTAACACAGGTTTTCCGGACCTAATGTGCAGTTTCATTACTTCATTAACAGTATATATATTTTTAGGTGTCTTTCATTAATTTTTGAAATATGGTTTTAAATGTTGTTTCAGGATGGAAGATCTTTGGGTAAAACCTTAATTGCTGTCAAGGAAAACATAATTTTCTGGCCAACTTAATATAACCACACAGTTCTACATTCATGTGACTTGTGCACAAAAGAAGAACTGTAATATTGAGAAAGAAAGTTTTGGTCAAGTTGGTGCCTCTGGATTTTGACTGTAGTTACATAAACATTGACATGTTGTGACTAATAGTCAGAAAAACAGCCCCTCACACAACAAGCTCAACTTCAGCATTGTTCACGTGTTAGCCTAGCAAACAGCTTACTATGTTCTCTCACTCATTTGAATAGGGAGATTCCAGAGCCAGCAGGGCCAAAAGGGGTGGGCAGCTAGGCACGTGACCTTCTCTACTTGTCCATTGGTACCTAACCTTCCTTAAATTAAACAGGGCTGAATCTTAAAAGACAATTATCTATAGAAAAGGTGATATACTGACTTTCATATATCAGAGTACACATGAATGATGGCTGATTATTTTCCAAGGGGAGAGTTTTGATTGCGGAATAGGTTGGAGGGGATGTTCCAGGGTTACCCTTTACTTAGAAGTAAGGGGTGGTGGTGGAAAGAAGGGAGAAGAAAAGGGAAATGAGAAACACTGAACAAAAGAAACCTATTTTAGAATTTTACCTCGAGCTAGTTCTTTGTACAGCATAGAGGAAAGCTCCTATTTTAAGGACTGGTGTTGGAAGTTAAATAAAAAAAAGAATTGTGGTCTGTTAAAAAGTGGTTGAAGAGTGTATATTTTTATAAGTTCTATGTCTAGAAGTATGTAATAGTACAGATAATCTAACCTGGGTCAAGAACTCTTTTGTATGCATGTTCTCTCCCTTATATATTCCATATGCACTTAGCAGTTTAAAAATTCTCATTGTCCGATCTAATCCTCACAATAACCCGCAAAGCAGGTAGAACAGACATTATTAGCCTTATTTACCAGGTGAGGAAATTGAGGGTCAAACCTAAGTAACTTTGTTAAGTAACAACTAATCTGTGATAACTAATCTGTGACAGGAATACAATTTACATCCAATGTCTAATGTCTTCAACAACCAGTTTCTTTTCCACTATACCACATGTGTCGTGGCAAGAAAAAATATGTAATAAATGTTTATATTAGTTTAATTACACCTAATATTATGAGATGATTTGATGCTTACGAGAATAATAGAAATTCTTTCTTTTCAAACTCTTAATTACCCATGAGCTTTTTTGGGCCACATTTAATTCACAACTCAGGCCTATGGTTACAATGAGATCTAACAAATTAAATCATTTACCCAACAAATAAAATCCAAGCTCCAAGTATGAGCACCTTAAACATATGTCATCTTGTGCGTATTAAGGAAAAGTCAAAATCTGGGCCTAAAATACTAGTTACTTCTATTCTGAATGGAAGGAGGATAGCAGCTGGTTTTATGGAGAAAAGTATCAACTCCATGTATCTCTCCCCTCTGAGCACAGATAAAATCACAGAATTTTAAGGTTTGAAGTTTCATCTGGTCTAACTGATAATCTACTTCAGGAATTTCCCTTGTCTTGGTTATCTAGTGCTGCTCTAACAGAAATACCACCAGTGGATGGCTTTAACAAACAGAAATTTATTTTCTCACAGTTTAGGGGACTCAAGCCAAAACCAAACCCATTGCCATCGAGTTGATTCCAACCCATAGTGACCCTATAGGGCAGAGTAAACCTGCCCTGTAGGGTTCCGAGGCTATGATCTTTACAGGAGCAGATTGCCAGGTCTTTCTCCCAAGGAGACGTTGGCTGGGTTTAAACTGCTGACTTTTTTATTAGTAGCTGAGCGCTTAACCACTTCACCACCAGGGAGGCTAGAAGTCCAAATTCAGGGCGCTGGCTCTAGGGGAAGGCTCTCTCTCTCTCTGTCAGCTCTGGAGGAAGGTCTTTGTTTCTCAGCTTCTGTTCTTGTAGTCTTGTGATCTTCATGTGCATGACCTCTATCTTCCCCCATCTCTGCTTACTTGATCTGATCCTTTTATATCTCAAAACATATCGACACAAGACACACGCTACACTCATACTGTCTCATTAATATAACAGAGACAGCCCATTCCCAAATGGGATTATAACCACAAGTGTAAGGGCCAGGATTTACAACACATATTTAGTTCATAACATCCCTTTTTTTTAATCCTTGTCAGGTGGAGTTATCCCCATGTTTAAACATATTCCATGATAAGAAGCTTATTTCCACAGTCCTTTTCAAGTATGAACTTCTCTCTTAGATTTTCCACTCATTGAAACAAAATCTTTCTCCCTGTCTTTTTTCATCCTTTGTTCACAATTACACTCTTAGGATAACATAAGTCTATTTCATTTTCCATGTTCAAGACCTTTCCATGTTTGTACACAGATGTTATACATACCTTCTCTGTTCCAAATCAAACATTACTCATTTCTTCAACCACTGGTCATGTAGCTTGGTTTTCGCTCCCTTCCCTTTTCGTGTTTATTCTCTTCTAGCCACAGTGCCCCTGGACCTCCAAAATCCATCTCTGGGCTGTAAAATAGAGCCATAAAATGAACAGGACGTAGACTACCATTCTGATTTAAGGGACACATACATCTGAGCTTTCTAAGGGGGAGAGCTGCTCGCATGAGAATACAGCACAAGGAAAGTTCAAACAGATGAAGAGGTCTCCTCTTCTCATTTTGGCCCTGTTTGGTTATAGTGACTGGGGTGTGAGGTAGGAGACATGGAGAGAGATACTGAAAATAAATCCCGATTAGGCTTAGAAAAGGGGAGGTGGGGTGAGGAAGATTTATATTTCATGCCCTTTCAGTAAGGAGTAAGCTTTTCAACCCACCCCTCCCACATAATCACATGTCCAGCAAGAGACCAGCCAATGATGAGTTGTGGAAACAAAGCAGAGTGTCACCAAACGGGAAACACCAAGAAGCCTTCATTGGAGTGTATCCATCCATCTTTTGACTTATGTTTTACAGGTGAGGCAAGGAAGAAGACATTTTGTCAACTCCCTTTGAGAGCCCAGGTTTATGTGTTCATTAGCAGAGCCAGGAAATCTGCTTTGGTGTATTAACTATACTATGGGGTTGCCTCTCATGAAAGATCTTAGAAACCTAGAAGCTTATGAATATGGATATTGGAAAAAACTAAGTAGAATATACAAGGCCAGTTCTGGAACTTGAATATCTAAATAGCTCGTTTATCCTGTAAAGATCTTATTTATCCTCTAAAAGTAATTTGTGTTTGTTTTTAATATGAAGGAAGTAAATCATGTCACTGTTTAAATTGTAAGGTATGTGCACACCAGGCAGGCACAGACTGAAGTTGTGACTTTGAAGCTCTCTAACTGCAACATTTACAAACCCTGTTCATCTTGTGCAAAATCATGGACATATTTTAGTTTGGCTTAGAACCTTGTTTTCATCTTCCAGATCACTGAGTGCAAAGAAAAAAAAAAAAACCACTGTAAATATTTTTGAAGCACAGATTTGTTTTTCCCTCTTATAAAATTAAAATTGAGTTATTTGGTTTTGTTCAAAGGACCTAGTTTGTTCCTTATCACTGAAAACTGCTTTCTCAACTGCTTTAAAACATGTGACTCTGTGATTTTTAAGGAAGTCTTATCAGAAACTTCTCAGCAGTTTTTCTAGCATTAGATTGTGTCTTCTCTTTTCCATCTGTTGAAAGTCTGGCTGATTTGCACACAATCTCTGCTCATCCATAACCTTCCTTTGCAAACAGACTCTCCAAGCATGTTACTGAGAGTGGATAAAGGAATATTCAGGTGTTGAAAATTAATTTCTAGTGTTAGTTTTGCTTTTATCTTACTTGAGACTTAACCTAGCTTGGAGCCCTGGTGGCGCAGTGGTTAAAAGCAGCTTGAATCCACCAGCCACTCCTAGGAAACCCTATGGGGCAGTTCTACTCTGTCCTATAGAGTCTCTATGAGTGAGAATCGAGCCGATGTTAACAGGTTTGGTTTTTCTTCAGTTTCCACATATCTTGACTAAGGATGATAATTGCTTTTCCTATTCTCTAAAGATGCTGTTAGACCAGAGAAGATAATGAATGTATGTGAAAACATTTAAAATAAATACATATATAAAAATGAAAAATGAATAACATACATCCGGGATGGTAGGGCAGAAGTAATGGCAGAACTTGTGTGGAAAAGATCTTGAAATTCAGCTTGGACTGGGTTGTGTCAGAGGAGGATTTTATACTGCACTGAGATTGTTCTCCTCTTTTTCTCATCTCACACACACCCACACCCACCCACCCACACACACACACGCGCGCGCACACACACACACACACAATCTATTCTAGGCCTGTAAACGAATAATTTCTTTTATAAAGATCAGCACAAAGCTGGTTCGTATGAGATGGAGGTAAAAGATGTCCCAAATGTCCAACTTTTCCAAGCTGCTGTACGACTCTGTCATCTCTGTCATCAACTATTCCCTCTCCCCTCAGTACTCTCCCTCCCATTTTTGGATTCCCTAATTTGCTGTACCGTCTCACAGAACTCACCAACCAACCATATGAAGGAAATGGCTCACGTGATTGTGGAAGCTGGCAAGTCCTAAATTCATGGGTCAGGCATAGGCTTCTCCTTGTCCCTCAGTACCTGCCCAAAGGCACTCAGTGGGAAGCCGACTGCGCTGTCTCCTGCTGGTCTCTCCTGGCTTGGTGGTGGTGAGCTCTTCTCTTTCCTGCCGCTGGGGTGGCTCATTTCGAGCCCAGAGGGATGGAAAAACTGACCAATCTCCTTGGTGGGCCACAATTACCCTATCACACAGTCCTGCCCAATCACCTGGGAAGGAGTTACAAACCATGGCTAGAAAGGTCACCCAAAAAGCAACTCATTGTACTGTAGCCTGCATCCACAGTTGTCAGTCTAGAGGTTAGGCCTAGCATGGTTCTCTTTCAAAACTGTCCTGACTTCTTATAGACACTGGGCATATGCAGGGGCTCCAAGAAACTAGTAATTCCTGAGCGGTCCAAATAAGCATCTTCCTCCTAATCTAGGGTCACCTTTCCCCGAAAGTAGATTCAGAGTTTGAGAAACCTGGCTAGAAGAATAGCTGGCAAAGAAGAGCCTCTTTACAATTTGGTAGACTAGATTGCTCCTTTATAATATGATTTGAGAGGTACTGGGGGAGTGTGGTGGTTAATTTTATGTGTCAATTTGACTAGGCTATGGTTCCCAGTGGTTTGGCCAAACACCAGAGCAATTGCTTTTCCACAGTGTAATGTAATGCAATGCAATGCAATTATCTTCCATAACTTAATCCAATGTAATATAATCAAGCAATCACTTGAAAAGGGAGTTTTCGTAGGGTGTGTTCTGCCTCCAGACTATAAATAGATGTTTTGACAGAACTTACTCTGCACTCTTTCCGTTGCCTGCCCTACAGATCTTGGGACACAAGCCTGCAGAAATGTCTAGCTTGCTGCCTGATTTATGGATTTTAGACTTTCCAGGTCCCCACAATCTCATGAGCCAATCCTTTAAAATAAGTCTCTCTCTCTCTCCCTCTCTCTCTCTATATATATGAAATATACATGCACATATGTGTTATGTATCTGTGATACATATAATACTATATATAATCCCTGGTTCTGTTTCTTTAGAGAACCCTAAGACAGGGAAACATGCCCCAAAACATTTTGTTTAGGAGCTTGTCTTGCTGCCTTTAAAGTCACTATTTGAGATTATTTTCTTTGGGTCAACATGGTCCTCTCCAAATTCCATTTTTAAAATGCAGACATCTCCCTGGAGAGACCAAGGCAAGTTTTTTTTGACCAGTAGCCACAGAGAGTAGTTAGAAAAAGAGAAACTAGAAAGGAAAAGTGTGGGTGCTTTAGACACGATTATCCTTATTGTCATAATCATATTTCAGACTAACTTGGTCTCAGGGCCTCCTCATGCAAAGCGTGTGTTTGTACCAGTCTGACATGGACTTAGCATTCTGGGCTGGGGGCAGTGAGAAAGGCACGGCCTGGGAAATCTTTAAATAGCTCTTCATCCAGTAAACTGTCTCAGATTCACTGTGAGCTTAATGAACTTCCCTCTGCCCTCTGTCCTTTTGGCCCAGTCAGATGGGTTTATACTGGATTATACATTAGCTAGGAGCCCTGGTGTCCAGCGGTTAAACACTCTGCTGTTAACCGCAAGATGGGCAGTTCAAACCCACCAGCTGCTCCATGGGAGAAAGATGTGGCAATCTGCTTCCATAAAGATTTACAGCCTTGGAAACCCCATGGGGCAGTTCTACTCTGTCCAACAGGGTCACTATGAGTTGGAATGGACTCATAGGCAGTGGGTTTGGTTTTTGGATACGTTAGCTAATCACTATGTTGTACCTGGTAACTTAGGCATTTTGAATAAGGAAACAAAGCAAGCAGGGCCGGGTGATTGACCACAGACAACACATGTAACAAGCTTATTGACTTCCTAAATCTGGGTTGGAGTCTCTAACATAGCACATAAATGAGGATGCATGTGTAACAGTGAATGATATAATTAGCTTTGAGATGAATTTTAATACCGACCACTCCTCCTTGCTGCCGCCTCCCCCCCACCCCCCCCACCAACCCCAGCTTCTCCCTCACTTTGCCCTTTTTGGCTCTTAAGTCCTGGGGTATCTATTGTTAACCCTTGTTGGTCAACATATTTTATTCAAAGGAATAGATGAAAAAATTCTCATCAAATTTTCAGGTGATACAATCTCCAAAAGCTAGCTAGTACAATGAATGACAAAATGATCTCAAATATTGAATTCAACATGATTACATTTAAAGAGGGCTAAAGTACACTTTGGGTTTAAATCATAAAATGTGCTCAGAAGGACAGGATGGGGAAGACATGACTTGCTAGAAGTTTATGTTAGAAAAGCCTGAAGGTTTTAGTAGGCCAAAAGTTTACAGGGAGCCACTGGTGAGAAGCTGCCACAAGAGAAGCAAACACTGGCTTAGACCCTCCACATATGCCACAAGGTTCTTGTCACAAGCAGTCATAATTGTGCTCTGAGGCTATCCAACAATGTGGAGTATTGTGTTTCACACTGGGTCCTGCAGGACAGACACTGGTGAACTAGAATGTATTCAGAGAAAGACATACGGGAGTGTAAAGGTGTCTGAACAACAAAATCAAGTGTGGAGTGTTGAAAAAAAGAAGAAAAAAGAAATGAGGTGGTAGAATAGACTTGTTCTGTTTTGTTCTAGAGATAAGGATTAGGGTAAAAATATAAATATTGATTCAAGATAAGAAAAAAAATTCTATCCTAATAATTAGTTATCCAACAATAGACAGGACATCGTGTGACTTAGAGAAATTTCATTACGCTGGATTTTGTAAGCGTAAGCTGTGTGACCATCTGCTACTCTCTGGCCACATCATATGGTATAGGTTAAGTATATAATAAGTATTTGTTAGATGGTTAAATGTTAAATACACGCTAGGCATGAAAGGGTGAAACACTGGGTTTGACTAATGGTTCTAAAATAGTATTCTGTAAGATGCTGATCAATGCTCTTTGAAAAGAATGTTCTAGTGTCAAATTGTTTTGTAACTTCTACATTGAACAGATTCCTTCACTGATGGAACTTACAGAGAGTTTAATGTATTAAGTTTAATATATTAAATACATGTGAATCTTCAAAAGGAGATATATAACGGCAGGAGAACACACTTGGACGTTAAACAACTTTTGGCAGGACCCTGACTGGAACATCATTCCTTGGAATAGTCATTTGGGAAACACTGGTCTAAATACTTTCTGTATTTTCTTCTAACTCAAATTCACTTTTATGGTTTCAAAGAGACATTTGCAAACTGCCCACATGCTGCTATTACATTTTATAGTTCTAGCCACATTTTCCTGGATGTGTGGCTGTTCTATAGAAACATATTTACCAGTTTAGTGAAAAAATTATTCTTCTTTTTCAGCTCTAGGATTTCTTCTTGGATTTACTCTCGTGTTTAAGGTCTAATTCACACTTAGGAGTAAGTCACAACACTTATGATTTTATTCATTTAATTTTATAATACAAAATCATTTCCAAGACTCCTTATATGGAGGAAAATTCTATCTCAGAATATTTAAAAACATGTATCTAAATGTATGCAGATTATTTTCCTACTCTATTAAAGGTTTGTAGTCATAAGGAGTGGTTATTATCCTTAGATGAAATTTTGTGTATTGCTCTACCTGAAGTAAAGGAGGAGGGGGAGTGTTTCTGGGCAAATACCATAAATACCATAAAACTTTCCTATATTAACTAAGTGAGCAAAAGAGCATATTTCTTGAACAGGATTTTTCAAAGCTTAACCTCATGTTTTAACAACCCCAGATGACTTAAGTTCCCAACTTTCTTGTTTGCTGGTCAGCTTTCAATGCCTGAATTCAGAAACATGTTATGTGGAAAAATCCCCCAACAGGTCACTCAATTCATCTCTCTAAAGGACTTAACATATGACTCTTGTAATATAGCCCCTGGCATCCACATACTTGAGAATGGGCTGAGGGTTACATTTTAAATTCAGAAAAATTGGAGCCAATTTCAATCATAGGATAAATATGGAAACCATCAAGAGAGGTTCTCATATCCTTCCTCTGCTTTCCCATTACTCAGAATACACAAAGTCATAAAATTGAGGCACAACACGTTTTGACTTTTTCATATTGATCTGGCAGGGGAAGGAGAGGTAAGACAGAGGCAATCACAAGACTGAAAAATTCCAGTGTCAGGGGAAAGAGGCTGTTCTTTATACCCCTGCATTGGCCAGTTATTAGATGTTGGCTGCTCCTGGAAAGGCATGCGACTTGGGGCAAGGCGGCTGTCTTCAGCTAAGGACAATGTCAGGTGGAAGCCATCAGTCTCAGCATCTTAGGGAATGAGGGCATCAGTCCTGAAGAAGGGATCTGGGCAACACACCACGGTGTCCACTACAGTCCTCACTTGCACTTTTAAATTGACTTGCTTCCTACAAAATGTTCTGGAAACAGCTTCTCCAGGATTCTGGTTGGTCTCTTTTCCAGGGGAAAACTACAATAGAGAGTTTCTAGCTACACATTCATGGATTCCAAGGCTGCTTCATGGAAATGTATTTCCAAGTTTTAGTGAAACAACTATTTCCTCTTTTCCAGCTCTGTAATTTATCCTTTGGTACAGTCTCATGTTTGAGGTCTAATCCACTCCAAGGGGAAGCCAGAACACTTACGAAGGTTAGTGTTACAAACTCACAGTCCTTGCTGCTGCAGCTGATCTCAACATTACTACTAGCACCTATTCTGGAGCTCTTCAACCACCCATTCTCTGAAATACCATCTCTGTCACCTCATCTTAGGAAGGCCAGAAGTTTCTGCCTCTGTTCCATTTTCTGTTACCTGACCTGAAAGCTCTCCAAGAAGTAAGCTGTGGCAATTACAGGGCTCACCTCATTTTTTTCCAATCTCCTATGCTTTGATGCACTAGTTGACTAATGACCCATAAACTCTTGTTTCGTGTATTTTGTACAGTTTTTTAGTCGTTTCATGCAAAAGGGTATATATGATCCTTGTTACTCCGTCTTGGCCAGAAGCAGAATTGGGAGCTCTGTTTTGAATAGTGTGTCATTTTCTACTTCACGTGGTTTTGCCTTGCTCCTGAACCTCGAGAATATACATTGTGATTCTCCTCTTGGGGCAACACCACGTGACATCTTTTTTCACCGTAAAAAAATAACAACCCCCCTCCCCCGCAAAATCAGTTGCATCAAGGTGATTCCAACTCATGGTGCCCACATTATGTGTCAGAGAACTGTGCTCAATAGGGTTTTTAAAGTCTCATTTTTTTGGAAGTATATTGCCAGGCCTTTCTTCTGAGGTGCCTCTGGGTGGACTCAAACCTCCAACTTTTCAGGCAGCAGTCGAATGCGTTAACCATGTGTGCCGCCCCTAATACCGTAAGTTCTCCTGGGTCTTACGTCCCAAGAAGTAGGGCTTCTTATATCAGAGAATAAACTTGTTGCAGAACTGTTTCCTGCTCTGAGACCTACTCAAAGTTAGAAGTTTTCCTTGTCACTTGGTAAATACATTGAAGACAATTCCCAAGTGAGGAATATACTGACTCCAGAAACTGAAGAGGCCTTCCAGGCTTCTTGTGCTTCCTTCTTAGCAGTGGGATTTGTGAGCTGGAACACTTGTCTTCTACTTTTATTATTATTATGATTGTATTTTAGATGAAGGTTTACAGAACAAACTAGCTTCTCATTAAACAATTAGTACACACACTGTTTTGTGACATTGGTTACCAACCCCATGACATGTCAACACTCTCCTTTCTCGACCTTGGGTTCCCTATTACCAGCTTTTCTGTCCCCTCCTGCCTTCTAGGCCTTGTCCTGGGCTGGTGTGCCCCTTTAGTCTTGTTTTGTTTTATGGGCCTGTCTAATCTTTGACTGAAGGGTGAACCTCAGGAGTGACTTCAGTACTGAGTTAAAAGGATGTCTAGGGGCCATACTCTTGGGGTTTCTCCAGTCTCTGTGAGACCAGTGAGTCTAGTCTTCTTTTGTGAGTTAGAATTTTGTTCTACATTATTCTCCAGCCCTGTCCGGAACTCTCTATTGTGATCCTTGTCAGAGCAGTCAGTGGTGGTAGCCGGGCACCATCTAGTTGTGCTGGACTCAGTCTGGTAGAGGCTGTGGTAGTTGTGGTCCAGTAGTCCTTTGGGCTAATCTTTCCCTTGTGTCTTTGGTTTTCTTCATTCTCCCTTGCTCCCAACAGGGTGAGACCAGTGGCATATATTAGATGGCTGCTGACAAGCTTTTAAGACCCCAGACACCACTCACCAAAGTAGAATGTAGAACATTTTCTTTATAAACTATATTATGCCAATTGAGCTAGATGTTCTCCAAGACCATGGTCCCCAGAGCCCTCAGCCCAGTAATTGCGTCCCTCAGGGAGTTTGGATGTATCTACGGAGCTTCTGTGACCCTACCTTGGACAAGTTGTGCTGGCTTCCCCAGTATTGTGTACTGTCTCACCTTGTCTGTTACTTTGGAAGGAAGATCCTGGCATGCCCAATCCACTGGCCCACTAAAAAATAGGCTGATATAGTGGGTCCCTGAATCTTCCTGGGTTTATCACCACCCATTGGTGCCTTCAGGAAGGCCTCCAAATTCCTTGACACTTCTTGCTCATCTTGTCTAACTAAGATGATGCCATTAATATAGTGGGTCAGTGGTATGTTCTGTGAAATTCCAGTAAGTCCATTTCCCTGTGGACTATATTATAAGGGAGGGAGAGTTAATATATATCCATTAAGCAAGAGCACAAATGAATACTACCTGTTAATCCAAACTGCTTCTGATCCTCTTTTCTAATAGGAATGGACAATAATGCATTTTCCAGAAAAATGGCCATACGTTATGTACCTGAGGTATATTGATCTGCTACTGCAAATATACACTTTGGCACAGCAACTGCGATTGGTGTTAATAATTGGTAGAATTTGTAAAGTACAGTAGGGTCCTCCCTACCCCCATTATTCGCAGTTTCGAGCGAGATGAAATCTCATGCCGTTCTCTTTGTCCTGCCCGGGGACCACATTCACATAATTTTTATTACAATATATTGTTATAATTGGTCTATTTTATTATTAGTTATTGTTATTACTCTCTTACTGTACCTAATTTATAAATTAAAGTTTATCATATATATGTATATAGGACAAAACTTAGTATGTATAGGGTTCAGTACTATCTGAGGTTTCAGGCATCCATGGGGGTGTTGGAAGGTATCCCCCGTGGATAAGGGGGTACGACAAGGGGGAACTACTGTACCATTATCCACCAGAATTCTTCTAGTTTTTGTAGGAACCAAACTGTTGAATTAAATGAGGTAATGATGGAGCTCTGGTGGTGCAGTGGTTAAGAGCTCAGCTGCTAACCAAAAGGTTGGCAGTTAGAATCCATCAGCTGCTCCTTGAAAACTCTATGAGGCAGTTCTACTCTGTCCTATAGGGTCGCTATGGGTCAGAATCAACTCGATGGCAATGGGGGTGGATTTTTTTTTTTTTATGATGGAGATTGGTGGTTTCGTGATAGAATTCTTGTCTTCCATGTGAGACATCTGCGTTTGATTCTTGGCCGGTGTACCTCGTGTGCAACCACCACCCATCTGTCCGTGGAAGCTTGTATGTCACTATGATACTGAACAGGTTTCAGCAGAACTTGCAAAGACAAGTTAAGAAGAAAGGCCTGGTGATCTATGTCTGAAAATCAGTCAGTGAAAACCCTATAGATCATAACAGTCCAATCTACAACCAATTATGGCGATGGTGCAGGACTAGGCAGCATTTTATTCCATTGTGCATGGAGTCGCCATGAGTTGGGGGCTGATCTGATAGCAGCTAACCACAACATGATGAAGAGCACCGTATCTGCAGCTGGATCTTTAAGGGTGATGTTAATCTCTGCCATCACTCTGGTATGCAATATAGTTTTTGATTTATAATCTTGGGAGGAGGAGGGGTACAGTTTCAGAGGCTTTTATTTGTCCTTCCCCACCAAGATCCCCATAGCCCAAGGAATGAGGAGTTTTGCCAACTATCAAGTATATCAATTCCATTCATTTTGGGACTGGGGAAATTACCTCCATGTAGGTCCATGCATCTAGTAACTCACTGAAGCTGGGCCTGGGCCAAGACTCCATTTGTTACCCGGCCCCCTTATACCTCCCCTTTGGATTGCTAGGTATTAGTGTCGACACAGAGCCTATGTCCAGTGATTCTCAGAATAAGTATTCAATTTTCCTAATGTACAGTTACCTCCACTATGTACAGTCACCCAAGTAAATGCTACATGTCCCATTGGGAAAGGAATCGGCAGATTATTATTGTAAACACTTGCCTTGATGTTTCAGGGATCTTTCTCAAGGGAATCCAGTTTTTCCTCCAATCAGTGGGTTCTAGGTTTGAAAACTGGCTCAGGTCCAGAAACTGGGAAAGGATCATGACTTTATACCATAGCAGCTGTTCTCGGCCTGCCATGACCACCATGCTACTTATTACAATAATCATGCCCACATTATATCTAATGGTCAAGTGCTGCTGCCACCTGGATACTATTATTTCTGGTTTACAACACATCCACTGTTACTTAGAGTTCCAATCAGCTTTGGCTTACAGAGGGCAGCCTCTAATGCCTATCTCAATAATACTGCCCACTCCCTCTCACTGAAGCCTTTTTTTTTTTTTTAATCACTTTGGTAACTGGAATATTATCTGGGTCCTCCCTAGTTGACTGTTGGGTTCTTCGTCCTTACATGGTATGTCTTACCCTAGCATGCCTTCTTGTTCCCTTCCTTCACTGTTTGCCATGACAGTTCTGGCATTTTTACTCTACTTAGCATGGGCCATTACTTTATTTAAGCTTCTAAGGGCCAACCTAACAACTTATCAGCATTATTTTCTGGAGTCCTTGCTGGAGTGCTAAAACTTGTATTACAAGAGAGTGTTCTGCTATTCATAAATTCTCCCTTCTCCAACTTTATATTCCATCCGTCTTGATCGAGCTCCCTCAGGTTCTGTCATGGATTGAATTGTGTCCCCCCAAAAATGTGTGTAGCAACTAGGCTAGGTCATGATTCCCGGTATTGTATGATTGTGTAATCTGATGTGATTTCCTTATATGTTGTAAACTCTATCACTATGATGAGGTTATATGTGATCTCCTTATGTGTTGTAAATTCTATCACTGTGATGAGGTTATGCTGATGAGGTTAGATAGTGTCTTAATCCAATCTCTTTTGAGATATAAAAGAGAGAAGACAGCAGAGACACATGGGAACCTCGTACCACCAAGAAAGCAGTGCCAGGAGCAGAGCATGTTCTTTGGACCTGAGGTTCCTGTGCAGAGAAGCTCCCAGACCAAAAGAAGACTGATGACATGGACCTTCCTCCAGAGCCAACAGAGAAAGCATTCCCCTGGAGCTGACACCCTGAATTTGGACTTGTAGCCTACTGGACTGTGAAGAAATAAACTTCTCTTTGTTAAAGCCATCCACTTGTGGTATTCCTGTTAGAGCAGCACTAGATGACTAAGACAGGCTCCAATCCCGTACTTACTCTCCTGGATGCTGCTGGTACATATTGGTTATGTCCTGTGACAGTTCCTTTAGTGCATAATTTATGCCTTCCTTAACAGAGCCATCATTTCCCCAACCAGATTATGTTGTGCTTTTACCCTAGTTATTGATCTAGTATCCAGGAAGGGAGGTGGGGATAGATTTTAAGGGGGGGAACATGCTATCTTATAAGGTAGAGACCTTTGTATTGTTTTTAAGCAAGAGGGCACTAGTCTTTATTAGGGAGTGAAGGGATACTTCTTCAGGAGGATCTGGGAATTATTTTTTAGTGTATCAACCCTGTTGCTCCCATCCCAAATTTCATTCTTTCCCAACCAGAGGTATGACATTGGCATAGAAGAGATGTTGGTCTTGAGAATTCAACATCTTCTAGGAGCTCTGCTACTAGAAAATAAAAAATAAAATCTTTGGCCTATTCTTCAGTTTTTTCTGTCTTTTCCATGATTTTGTCTGTATTTTTCATGATTTTGTCTATTTTTTTCTCATTTTTGTCTACTTTTTCCTTCATCTCTTGGATAGCCCTGAATATTAGAGATTTGAATTCCCTATCAGGTAATTCCATTGCCTTTTCTTCTACTGGAAGGTCATCTGGTGTTTTATTTTGGACATCTACTGAAACTATCCTGTTCTGTTTTTTTATATGTTTTGATATTGTCTGCTGTCTTTGGGACATTCAGTAATTATTTTCTTTGTTTATTCATTGTAGATTTGTTTGTTTTGTCCTGTTTTTTTGTTTTATTTGGTTATGTCTGAGCAGGCAGGCTGGGCATTCTTTGTTGTTTGCTCGTCTGTGGGCATGATACTTCTCACCACCTTGTCCAATGGGCAGGGCCAGTCATTCAGCTATGGTGCAGCAGGGAAGGTCCAGCAGAGGGGGAGAGGCTGGGATGGGTTGTTTTCAGCACTACTGGGGCTGACAGGGCAGGGTCGGGGGGCAGAGCAGGACAGGTTCACGTAGACCATACCTGTGCCATTCGGGGGTGTGAAGGTCAGTGCATGGTGCAGATAGGAAGGAGAGAGTGGGGAGGATGTGATGTGTGGAGCTAAGTGGATGTGCGAAAGAAGAGAAAGAGGAGAGAGAAACAGAAACCAAAGGAAAAAAATTGCTGAGGGAGACTGCTGTTGGAGTGACACAGATCTGAGGAAGTCATGTACTGGTGGCTTTCTAGCTGAGCGATGTGGCACAGCCCTTCAAGAAGGGACAGATATGACACAAGTAGCTAGGTGCATGGGAGAAAAGAAAGGAAGAAAGGGAGCGAGAGATAAGAAATTAGATTAAAAAAAAAAGAGAGAATGGCACGCACAGCCAGGTGGTTGGTAGAAAGGAAAAGAAGGAAAATAGAGAGAGACAAGAAACTGAGAGAGAGAGGAAAAAAAAGAAAAAGATGCCAGGTAGTTGGGAGGAAGGAAAGGAAGGAAGTTAGAAAGAGATGTGAAACTGGAAAAAAAAGAAAAAAAAAAAAAAAAACCCCAAGGGAACCCACCAGAAGCAGGTCCCCAGCCGAGTGGTGCTGCACAACCTGTCAAGAAGGAGTGAAGATGGAACACAGTGCCAGGTATTTGGGAGAAAGGAAAAGAAGGAAGGTAGAGAGAGACAAGAAACCGAGAAACAAAGAAAAACAAAAAAAAAAAAGAAAAAAAGCCCCAAGGGAGCCCACCAGCGTGATGGCAAGGACCAGCGAAGTGGCTCTCCAGCCAAGCAGTGCCACACAGCCTGTCAAGAAGGAATGGAGATGGCACGTGGAGTAAGGTGTTCCAGAGAAAGTAAAGGAAGTAGGTGAGAGAGAGATATGGAACAAAAAGAAGCCAAAAAAGCAACAACAGCAAGAAAAAAGATGGCACTGAAAGAGCCAGCTGGTGTGGGTGGGGCAAATCCAAGTGGCAAGGAGCTGGTGTCTCCCAGGCTGAGTAAACATGGCCAGCTAGAGAGCAGCAGAGGCTGAGCAGGGGGAGGAAGGATGGGGGGTGGGAAAGTGTGTATCGCTGGTTACCAGGTGCTCTGTCTTCTGCTGGGAGCTCTGTGAAGCTGCCTTCCTGTACTCCTTGTCAACCGTTCGTGGTGGCTGAGGGGTCCAAGATGGTGAATCCGTGCTACATTAGCTGATAGGGGACCTCCACTCTGTAGCTCTCCTCACTCTCTGGTCTCTGTCAGTTTCTCATTCCCTTCTGTGCTTGGTTGAGTTCTTTATCCCTTCATTTGATGTTTAAGGTTTCAGGATTGACGTTTGTCTCTGTTTTACTCAGTTTTTGGGTCCCTGCTGTGGAGGGACAGTGCAGTGCTTCTGTCTATAGCTCCATGTTGACTCCACCCCTCAGTTCTTTCTATCCTCTGGCTGTAAGAGATTGTTGTTGGTGTTGGTTGTTATGGAGTAGGCTCCCAATCATGGTGACCTCAGGTATAACAGAACAAAAGGAGATGGTGGTGGTGGTTGTGGTGGTTGTTTGCGGTTGAGTTGATTTCAATCCATATTGACCCTATGGGACAGAGTAGAACTGCCCCATAGGGTTTCCTAGACTGTAATCTTTATGGGAGCAGGTTGCCAGGTCTTTTCCTCCATGGAGAAGCTAGTGGGTTTGAACCTGACCTTTCACATAACCATTGTTCCACCAGGGCTTCTTAAAAGGAGATTAGAGTCTCTTTACGTGCTGCTAAGGAAGCCCTCTGGCTTTGACACTTTTGTTTATATTGGTGATTAATTACCCTAAGCCTTTCATTGTCTCTCTCCAATGTATCAATGGCCTCCAGTAACAACCATCTGATCTTAAAGTCCTTATAATTGGTGTTTTTCCCCAAATTCTCAAGTGCTTGAGATAGTGCATTTACCACTGTAATTCCTTCCCCTAGTATTCCATCCCATTCACCATCAATGCTACAACCACATGGCAAGTGTTATTAGTGACCCCCTGACCATCAATGATGTGATCCGCAATGAAACTGGCTCCAAAATGTCACATTAGAGTCTGCTTCCTGGAATCACTCCCAGTATCAACTGTTATAGATTGATTTCCCTGGGAAACATTTTGTGACTCTGAGATTTCTATGTGAAGCTTTATTGGAGAGCACTCTCAGGAACAACACATGTGAAGGATGAGGGAGGTACGATTGGGCAGAGAGATAAGTTGGACGTGGTACACTTTCAACAGAGGCCTCAGCTGATCCTCTGGGGGGAACTCCACAGCTATAAACACTCTTCAGTGTTGTCCCACATTTCGGCAAGGGAGCCAGTTCTTTATATCCCTGCACTGAATGGCTGTGGGATGTGGACTGCTCCTGGGAAGGGGTATGACTTGTATCAGGTGGCTCTCTTTAGCTGAGAACAATTCTAGGAGTGAGACTTAGCTACAAGCCATCAGCTTCCAGCACTTCTAGCAGAGAGGAGAATAATGCCTTAGTCTGAGTGGTACACCACTACATCTACTACAAACTCTTTGGAAAATTACCTCTCTGAGTCTTAATTTTACTTTCTAGTAAGTATTACCCACCATCTTAGTTACCTACAGCTGCTATAATGGACATACCATAAGTAGGTGGCTTTAATAAACAGAAATTAATTTTTTCACAGTTTAGGAGGCCAGAAGTCCAAATTTAGGGTGCTGGCTTTAGAGGAAGGCTTTCTCTGTTGGTTCTGGGGGAAGGTCCTTGTTCCTTGGTGATCTTCATGTGGCTTGGCGTCTATCTTCCCCCATCTCTGCTTGCTTGCTTCCTTGCTTAACCTGCTCTTATTATCTCAAAAGGGATTGATTTAAGGCATACCCTACACTAATACTACCTCATTAACATAACAAAGAAGACCCATTCCCAAATAGGATTATAATCACTATAGGAGTTAAGATTTACAACACATAATTTTGGAGCACACAATTCAATCCATAGCACCCACTTCCGGGGATGTTGTAAGATCTAATGAGTTACTGCATGCAAAGAGCTTAGAAAATAATGAAATACCCATTATTAATATGATGATGGTATAAATTACATAGCACATGTTAACTATTATGAATCTGTTTCAGAATTGAGTGTTCACTGACAGGCAGGACTAGTCAGTCAGCCTATCATTTAGTCAGCTGTGATTGAATACCCTTTATGAGGAGAATATAGTATTAAGGCTATATAGAGAAAAGAAAAATTGAAGTTACAATGGCTTCCCTCAAAGAACGTACCGCAAAATATGTTAGACAAGAGAATACACGTTGAAAAAATTTAATCAAAACATAAATTGAATAAAATTATTGTACTTGACTCTTTACATAAATGCTTGACAGACTGGATGATGGCTTGAGCAGTGCCTTGGGGGCTAGGTGAATTTGATCATCACTGTGGCACAGTGGTTAAGAGCTATGGCTGCTAACCAAAAGGTCAGCAGTTCAAATCCACCAGCCGCTCCTTGGAAACCCTATGTAGCAGAAAATAAGTTGGAATTGACTTGACAGCAATGGGTTTTGGTTTTCATAAAGTACATGAGTTTTGAGCAGGGTTTTGAAGGACTAGAAAGATATTATATAAAGGAGATGAAGGCAGTGGGCTTACCAGAAGGAATGACTGTAATAGATAGGAATGAAGAAGGTATCATGGTAGAGAGGGATGAGGACTGATTGGGATTGAGAAGTCGCGGGCTCTGTCCCTAATTACCAAACACGGAGACTCTTTGAGTCACATTTCCTCATCAGCAAATCCAGGCCTAAGGGAACTCTAGCATCCTATCTGGCTCCATAGTCCCATGATTGAATCACTTTTTCATTTCTGTTGATTGTGAAGGCAAACAGATTTGCTTGGTCCAAGTAGAGTCCAAACTGTGGCATTGAAGAAATGACTTCATTCAGGTGAGGGTGATGAGGTGGATGCAGACTCTGGAATCCACAAGGAAGGAATTTAGGATCTACTTAGAGTTTAGGGGTAGATAAATGATATGATTAGTCATCTATGATGTTTTAAAATCCCAGAAAACATATAATAATAGGAAGAAATTATCCATTGATCCCAAGGTGGTGAGGGTCTGGAGCAGTGATGGTGTGTGAGTGCCTTCTAAGATTCATGCTTCTAATCAACACTAGATACCCGATTAACAAAATCTCCTATACTGGGTTAGGTGGGCTGTTGATTTGAATATCTCAGCATTTTTTCAGAAGAAATCAGGCTCACAAAATGAAAGTATCCAATCAGAAGTTTATTATGTAATAATCACACATCTTAACCCCCTCTGCCCTCCACCACACTGCATTTTCCTTATGTATCAAACATTCGTGGGGGCTGGGGTGCAGCCAGACAAGAGAACACGTTGGAAACAAGCAATGTGTATATGCTTCTATATGTTTCAGTGATGCTACAGCAAGGGAATAGAAAACCAGGCACCAGGCTCTGGAACGAAAGACACCTTGTCCAATCTCAGTTGCTTCCTCGGCGCCGCCTGAAGTAGCGATTATAGGCAGCATTGTATCCATAAACCATGGCATAGCGTTCGCAAAGCTTGAAGTCCTCGCAGGCTTCTCGGTTAATCTCGTGGGCAGGCTTGGAGCGTTCTCGAATCCTAGGAAGTGGAAAAAGGGAAAGGCCAAAATAGAGACACATAAAGAGAAAGGAGAAACAAGAAAAAGTTAAAAAAAAAAAAGAAAAGAACATGAAAAGATTGACGAGAACACCCCCACCAAAACAAAACAAAACATTAAATAAGAGATATTTGAAGAAAGGAGTAAAAGTAGAACAGGAGGGAATTTTTTTTTGTTTTAAATGAAAACAGAGGTTTTCTTTCCACCTTCCTCCCCTTCTCTTGTCTAGTTGTTCACAAAATAGTATTCCAAAAATTCAGTTGTTTTCTATATATTGTTTTTAAATTCTTTGATGTTAGGATACAATTGGAAATAATACAGATGAGGAAAAGCCTGTTTCTTACGTCATTCAGATCACAGATGTTACACTGGAGAAAAATTACCTCGCCCATCAAATTTTGTTACCCACCTTTCCTGGACTTTAGCTCTCCATATATTCTGTGGGGATATAAAGCTGTTAGCGTTTCTCCTGTTTAAGAAGGGACCTTCAAACAGAAAATGAAGATACGCAGTTTTAGGGAAACAGTAGCTGAAAATATTTCCATGAATATTCTCTGACATAAATATACTTCAAGGCTCATTTCTTCATGCATCACACAGAACCCAGAGAGCTGTGAAAATCAAAGGCGGAGGATAAGGCAGATTTCATAAACTGCCTAATGAAAAGAAATCAATAACCCTCATATGTCTTAGAGACTTGTCACGTGGGCCACAGCATTTTTTCTATCTTGTTTTGCTTTCCGGCAATCGTTTTGCCTTTCTCAGTTTTGCTGTTCCTACTTGGTGTTTTGTTAATGCCTTTGAGGAGAAATTCTATCTGTCCCCAGAATTTGTAAAGCAAAACTTTAGATTGTCAGTGAATGAGCAGTTTAAATATTATAAAAAATAATGTATGAGTTAAAAATGAGAGTAAATGTTATTTTTGCCTTCACTTAGTCTCTGTAAGTCCAAATAGTCAATAGCATTTGACATAATGTGGCCTACTAGCTGATTCGGCCTCCAGGGCTGTATTTTGCCATTTGTCATTACTCCTTGTTTTCTATCTGCATGATTGATGTGGTGTCAAATTAAAATTTCCAAAATATTTTATGTACATGGAATGCAGTTTAAATGTTATATTACACTATTATCAAGCTTAAACAGTTTCTTGTTTGGTGATTTTTATAGTTATCGGACTTTTAAATTTACTTTAATTTTCCCAAAGAGGCCTCTTTTTCCTCCTTGTTATGTGGCTTATCATTTTGTTTCTATGGAAACGGGGAGAGATTCTTTAATGCATGAGATTTAAATACGGAAGACAAATATTCACTTACTGATTTCATAGGATTCCAAGCTTTCATGAGATTCTGGAATTAAAAAGAAGATTCATTTTATTGTTACATATCGCACACTACATTTGTCTAAATATAGGAGAGGAAGGAGAGGGAAGAGTCAAGAAGATGTGAGGAACGTATTTACCAGTGTTGTTATTGCAAATTTCAGGAATTTAGGATTTACAAGTTGTTTTCCTAGCTCTGCCCTTGCTAGGGAAGTCTCTACACTTCAGTTTATCAGATGTCAAAGGAGCTAGTGGCCAGTCTCGGCTAAAATTTCCCAAGGGCTATGAGGTCTTCAGACTAGTGAAAAAAGACAATTTAAGTGCGGCACAGAAGTACCCAGAGAGAGAGAGAGAGAGCCTTCTTTGATTCATCTGGGGCAAAGGTACAGGAGGGTCCAGAAAACAGCCAGGTTTTCCAGGCAGGCTGGGCAGTTGCTCAGCTGGGCGTTAACAGGACAGGTTTCTAAGAGGCTCCAAAAGCCTCTTAAGAACCTGTGTTAAACTGGCAGCCACAGAAACCTCTTGCTCCAGCTGAACGACTCGCACTGGGCACGGTGCCAGTTCAGAAAGCAAACCGAGACAATTTCCAAGCAAACGTTTTCCTCTTTCTATCACTCTTCTGGGCGTAGCAGGTAAATTTAAGAATAAGAGACTTAAACATTTGTACGCAAGTGAATTTACCTGAGAAGTTTAAAAAGGGGGTGAAGACATCAAATCCTCTGATACAGAAATTTTGTGAATAATTTCAAAAGTAAGGAGTGTAAGACATTTGGTTGTTAATATCATTTAGGCTTAAAAACAACTAAAATATTTGGATTATTGAAGCATAAGGCCGATTTATTTAAAGAATTTTCCTTCAGATTTTCTTTCATAAGCTTCTAACAGACCCAGATATTGAACAACACCTAGAAAAAGGCAATAGAAGTCATTCAATCTGTTTTTCTCTGAAATTAGTTAAATGTAGAAGAAGTTCACCTTCAAATTAACTCAACAAATGCGGTAAGTTCAAGAGATTGTCCTGTCCCTAAAGAGGCTGTACTTAACACTTCACATAAAAACTGATTTTCTTAATGGTAACTCATTTAACCTACCTTCAAACAATTGACACCAAGTCAAAACGAACGTCCTTAAAAATGAGAATGCAGGGGCTGGGAATTTGGACATCTTTTTGAAAATATCTAAGTTCCCAGGTGTATATCCATTCACTCTGAGTGACTTACCATTGAAAGAACTTGGTTTACAAGCATCTGGATATTTAGGATGTAAAAAGACTTGATGGAAATATCAGTGTCCACGGGAACTGAGAACTGTTAAATTAATGCCATTCTAAGATTATAGCAGAGAGAGGAAAAAGGAGGAAAAAGGGGGAGGAAAAACCAAAATAAACTGAAGTCAGAGGTGGAAAAGCAAATCCGAGAAATGGGAGGGAGAAAGGTTCCTCACCGTAACACAAAACCGCCCCGGCGAAGGCAGCCAGAATGGAGAGAAGGAGCAGGCTCTTCATGGTCTCTGTGGTGGTTGTCCCGAGGGTAGTCTCAGTGTCCTGGCAGCAGTAGGGACAGAGGTCCTACAGGCTGTTAGAAAAGGCTGTGGAGCTTTTATAAGACGTAGAGCAGCTGGAAGGGGAGGAACCAGTGGGAGGGGGCTTGAGAAGGTGGGGGCTAGTTGGCACTAAACTAGCACTGGGACTTTTCCCAAAGACTCGTTCTTTCCAGATATTATCTCCTCCGCGTGGGCAGTTTTCCCTCACTCCTAGGTGTGATCTCTGCTGCAGCAGGATGCTGTCCTGGTACAGAAGTTGTGGCCACCCCAGGATGGAGGCCAGACCTGGGCAAAAGTTCACAGAGAAGGGAGCTGCCTTTCTAATTCCTTCTCTGGTCTACCCTCCCGGTTCTGACCGCGAGCCTTTCGGGTTTGGTCCACAGACAGAGCCGTACTGTTTTCCTTGTTTCCCTGATGGGTGGGTTTGAAGTTCTAGGGGAGAAAGGGCATTTTACATTTCACTTTCTGTGCTGGTTAGAACTTAGCCTCATCTTCCCAGTAGGGCTGAAATATAAATCCTGGGCCAATCAGGCACTCACCTGCTGATACACACCTTTTGCATTTTCCCAAGTGCTCCTGAGGGTAAAGATGTCCGGCGACCCCCAGAGTTCTGCCTCCTCACCTGGCTCCGTTATAACTTGCCCATCCAGTTTTGCAAACTGAGTCCAAACCTGTGCCCTTATGCTCTTTTAGGCTGGGTATCACTGATCTAAAGTGCAGCAAAAATAAGGGGGCTCTAAGCTCTCATTTGCCAAATGCAACGTCTTACGAATCAACTAATTCAACAGGCTTTTAGTGAGTGGCAGATGAGATGCAAGGCACTCTGCTAGGTGCCATGGGGGAGCAAGAGACAAATAAGACATGTCCCTAAGAGGTAAATAATAGCTATTTGCTATTCACTTGGAGCCCTGGTGGTTCAGTGGTTAAAGTGCTCGGCTGTGAACGAGAAGGTCAGCGCTTGAATCCACCAGCCACTCCACAGAAGAAAGATGTCGCAGTGTGCTTCAGTAAAGATTACAGCCTTGGAAACCCTATGGGACAGTTGTACTCTATCCTATAGGGTTGCTATGGGTCAAAATTGCCTGGATGGTGATGGGTTTTGTTTTTGTTTGCCATTCACTTTGCTCTGCAGTGGTAACGCATCCTCAAACACAGATTTTCACAATGTGCACCTCTACTAGACCTTCAGTACCAGAGATGCTATTTTTATTTTTATAGTATTTCCAATTGGTAGCTCTGATTACTGTGTAGAGAGAGGTCTTTTTGTTCTGCCTCTTAGAAAATTAGAAAACTTTTTCTACTGGTTGCTGTGTCTCTGTTGTCTAGGTATCCAAGAGTCTTCTCTGCCGGCAAACTGACTGCAGTCTCAGTGTGGGAGACTGCAGAAGAGCTATGCTTCAGAACCTCTGACCCTTGGGCTACCCATTGCCATCGAGTTGGACCTCAACTCATGGCAACCCTACGTGTTACAGAGTAGAGCTGCTCCATAGGGTCTTCTTGGTAGCAGTTCACCAGACCTTTCTTCCATGGCACTACTGGATGGTTTCAAACTGCCAACCTTTTGGTTAGTAGTCAAGCGCAAACCGTTGGCGCCACCCAGAGACCTTGACCATTGGGCTAGAACAACAAAAAGGCTTGAGTGGTGGTGGGTGGATGTACTTACCATACTGATTTATTTCAAGGAGCAATGATGAAAAAATAGCTGAGGCCTCTTGCCTCATTCATCTTTTTTTTTTTAAATTTTTTAATTTTACTTTAGATGAAGGTTTACAGAACAAGTAGTTTCTCATTAAACAGTTAGTACATATATTGTTTTATGACATTGGTTACCAACCCACGACATGTCAACACTCTCCCTTCTCAACCTTGGGTTCCCTATTACCAGCTTTCCTGTCCCCTCCGGCCTTCTAGTCCTTGTCCCTGGGCTGTTGTGCCCCATTAGTCTCATTTTGTTTTATGGGGCCATCTAGTCTTTGGCTGAACGGTGAACCTCGGGAGTGACTTCATTACTGAGCTAAAAGGGTGTCCGGGGACCATAGTCTTGGGGTTTCTCCAGTCTCTCTCAGGCCAGTAAGTCTGGTCTTTTTTTGTGAGTTAGAATTTTTTTTCCATATTTTTCTCCAGCTCTGTCCGGGACCCTCTGTTGTGATCCCTGTCAGAGAAGTCAGTGGTGGTAGCCAGGCACCATCTAGTTGTACTGGACTCAGTCTGGTGGAGGCTGTGGTAGTTGTGGTCCACTAGTCCTTAGCACCAATCTTTTCCTTGTATCTTGTTTCCTTCATTCTCCCTTGCTCCCAAAGGGGTGAGACCAGTGGAGTATCTTAGATGGCTGCTCACAGGCTTTTAAGACCCCAGATGCTACTCACCAAGGTAGAATGTAGAACGTTTTCTTTATAAACTATGTTATGCCAGTTGAGCTAGATGTTATCCGAGACTATGGTCCTCACAGCCCTCTGCCCAGTAATTCGCTTCCTCAGGGAGTTTGGATGTGTCTATGCAGCTTCCATGACCTTTTCTTGGACAAGTTGTGCTGGCTTCCCCAGTATTGTGTACTGTCTTACCCTTCACCAATGTTACCACTTATCTATTGTCTATTTAGTATTTCCCCCCACCCCTCCTATGCCTCGTAACCATCAAAGATTGTTTCTTTTTCTGTGTAAACCTTTTCATCAGTTTTTACAATTGAGGTCTCATACAATATTTGTCCTTTTGTGTTTGACTTATTTCACTCAGCACAATGTCCTCCAGTTTCCTCTATGTTATGAGATGCTTCGCAGATTCATCATTGTTCTTTATCGTTGCATAATACTCCATTGTGTGTAGTTTGTTTATCCATTCATCTGTTGCTGGACATCTAGGTTGTTTCCATCTTTTTGCTATTGTGAACAATACTGCCATGAACATGGGTGTGCATGTGTCTATTCATGTGACAGCTCTTATTTCTCTAGGATATATTCCTAGGAGTGGGATTGCTGGATCGTATGGTATTTCTATTTCTAGCTTTCTAAGGAAGTGCCACATCATTTTCCAAAATGGTTGTATCATTTTGTATTTCCATCAGCAGTGCATAAGAGTTCCTATCTACCTGCAGCCTCTCCAACATTTGTTATTTCCAGTTTTTTTGATTCGTGCCAATAATGCTGGGGTGAGATGGTATCTCATTGTGGTTTTGATCTGCATTTCTCTAATGGCCAGTGATGGCAAGCATTTCCTCATGTGTCTGTTAGCTGCTTGAATGCCTTTTTTGGTGAAGTGTCTGTTCATTTCCTTTGCCCATTTTTTAATCAGGTTATTCGTCTTTTTGTTGTAGAGGTGTTAGATTTTCTTGTAGATTTTAGAGATTAGACCTTTGTCTGACTTGTAATGTCCAAAAATTTTTTCCCAGTCTGTAGGTTCTCTTTTTGCTCTTTTGGT